>NC_142885.1:1634772-1950227 GCF_051225735.1 Oryctolagus cuniculus | reverse complement strand
ATTTACAGTTAATATGCAGTGGAATTTGATCCTTCAACTCTCACAATAAGCAAGCTTCCTGGGTTTTTCAGTGACCATTTTTACATTCAGTGTTGCAAAGCTGACATAGAAACAGGAGCTCAGCCCACATGACCTTTCCTAAGGTTCTCCATGGAGATGGGAACTCAGTTTTGCTGAGACATAAATGTGCACGACTGCACTGCTCTGCAGGATGCACCACAAAGGGGAGGACTCTCCACACCTGTCCCGTGGCTGTAGGAACCCAGGAAGTCTCCACTGTAGAGGAAGGCAGTGGAGGGTAGAGCTGGGATTGCCTCTGGGGACCTCAGATTCAGGGAATCCCCTTCCAGGCTTCTCTCACTTCCTACTTATCTCCCAGCGCAGATGTGCATTGTGTCCCCTGCAATCCATGCCCTCAGGGAAAAGATTGCACGCTGGGAAATGAGTGAAGATAAAAGTGGAAGGGAGGCATTTAGGGTCTGTGCCACTTCACACAGGCTCCAGGATATGCGTAGACTGGAGAGGCAGGACATGTGCTTCTGATGGTGTCAGAGTACCAGGGAGAGACTTACCCGGTGCCTATATGGGATGCTGGTACTACAGGTTGTGGTTTAACCCACTACACCACAGCACTGGCCCCAACTTTTATGTATTTTTACTAGAAAATCGCTCATGGCTTCTAGGTCTCCAGCTCTATGCCATGAGTTTCTCTTTTCTGACTTTCCTCACAATGGGCCTGGGGTTATGGGTTTTCAGGAAGTAGATCACAACAGTAATTTATTGCCCGTGGTCCTGGACAGCAGACAAAGATTGAAGCTCTGGAGATTTCTGGTGCAGACCTGCTCTTCACTGATGGGTCTGCAGCTGTGGCCTTGAATGGTGGGACGGTGAAACGGGCTCCCTCAGACTCCTTTTCTCTTTTTCTTTTTAAATTTTTTTTTCGCTTCCTTCCTTCCCTCCCTCCCTCCCTCTCTCTTTCTTTCTTGAGCTACAGTGACAGAGGGAGAGACAGATCTTCCATTTCCCCAAATGGCGACAATGGTGGGGTGGGCCAAGCTGAAGCCAGGAGCCTGGAACTCCCCCAGTGTCGTTCATGGGCGTGGCAAGGGTGCAAGACTCTGGACGCCACCCAAGGCTTTCCCAGGCACATCAGCGGGGAACTGGATTGGGAGTGCAGTAGTCTTGATCTAAGCAGCGCCCATAGGGAATGCCGGCATTGCAGGCAGCCACTTAAGCCGCTGTGCCGCAATGCCTGACGCCCGAAGCCTCTGTTGGCCCTGTAAGAAGGAGGGTGCACTGCTCGTGTGCATTCCACTTTCATTCCGGCCTGTGGATTCCACACAAGCGCCGTCTCCCACCACGCGTCGTGAGTGTCCACGCATCTGTGACAGATGCCCTGTCGTGCTCTGCACTCCATACTCTAGGGCTCCATCGTTCAGAGTATAACGGGGGAGGGGGGTGCCCGCGGGGAGCGCTGGGAGATGGGGTCTGAGGATGGACGACCCGCTGCCTCCATGGAATCGCGGTCTTCTGACGCGCAGTGCCGGCGGAGATCACTGGGAGATGGAGTCTGAGGCAGGCGCCCACGGGGCTCTGGGAGATGGAGTCTGAGGCAGGCGCCCACGGGGCTCTGGGAGATGGAGTCTGAGTCCAGAGCCCGTGAGGTGTTCTGGGAGACGCGGTCCTCTGAAGCAGGATGCCCGTGGGGACCACTGGGAGGTGTAGTCTGTGGCGAACGGCCGCGAGTCCTGTGCCGAGTCCTAGAAGCCACCAGAGGGCGCGCGAGCCTGCCTTTTCTGGCTGTAGCCATCAAGGGTGTGAGAAGTGCGCCAGAGGGCACGTGATCCTGCCTTTTCTGACTGTAGCCATCAAGGGTGTGAGAAGTGCGCCAGAGGGCGCGCGAGCCTGCCTCTTCTGGCTGTAGCCATCAAGGGTGTGAGAAGTGCGCCAGAGGGCGCGCGAGCATGCCTCTTCTGGCTGTAGCCATCAAGGGTGTGAGAAGTGCGCCAGAGGGCGCGCGAGCCTGCCTCTTCTGACTGTAGCCATCAAGGGTGTGAGAAGTGCGCCAGAGGGCGCGCGAGCCTGCCTCTTCTGGCTGTAGCCATCAAGGGTGTGAGAAGTGCACCAGAGGGCGCGCGAGCCTGCCTCTTCTGGCTGTAGCCATCAAGGGTGTGAGAAGTGCGCCAGGTTCCCAGCAAGGATGAACTCTCAGATCTGCACTCTGTAAAATGCTTCCAATCTCTGGCTGACAGGTCTTCAGAGTGCTGGACACAGAAAGGTCTGGGGGGACGGGGGGAGAAATTCCACCTAAAGCACAAGATATCTACCAATAAGATATCCATGGCTGGCGCCGTGTCTCACTAGGATAATCCTCCACCTGTGGCGCTGGCACCCCGGGTTCTAGTCCTGGTTGGGGCGCTGGATACTAGTCCCAGTTGCTCCTCTTCCAGTCCAGCTCTCTGCTGTGGCCCGGGAAGGCAGTGGAGAATATCCCAAGTGCTTGGGCCCTGCACCTGCATGGGAGACCAGGAGGAGGTGCCTGGCTCCTGGCTTAGGATCGGCGCAGCGCTGGCCGTAGCGGCCATTTGTGGGGTGAACCAACGGAAGGAAGACCTTTCTCTCTGTCTCTCTCTCTCACTAACTCTGTCTGTCAAAAAAAAAAAAAACTGAAAAAAAAAATACTGAAACTAGTATGAGGCCTGGACAGTGACCTGTAATACTGATTTTTAGGTCCACATGATGACCTGTAATATGGTGTGATATCTGATCTCTGAAACTAACTTGATGTTCCCTGTGTGGCTTCCAGTATTACTCTATCATGTCTGCATAGTGACATCCTACAAGGTTGATTGGTTTGGCAGGTGGCTGCACTGGACTTGGTGGGCTTACTGTGTTAAATAAAGTTGGATGGTCTCTGTTTTTCCTGCATGGTGTTGACATGATTGTTTTCAAAAGCAATTTCCTTCTCAAATCTACAGGGAGGGTGGGACAGTGATGAATGCAAGTTCTTATTGCAACTGCTACTGTTTCTTTTAAAAGATTTTAGCAATGGGCCAGGTGCAGTGGCGTAGTGGGTAAAACCGCTGCCTGTAGTGCCAGCATCCCATATAGGCGCCGGTTCGAGACCTGGCTGCTCCACTTCAATCCAGCTCTCTGCTACAGCCTAGGAAAGCAGTAGAAGATGCGGATGGAAGACCTCTCTGTCTCTGCCTCCTTCCCTCTCTGTGTAACTCTTTCAAATAAATAATCTTTAAAAAAAGATTTTAGCTGTTTATAGATACACATTCTGATATTCCTGTTTTTAAAAGATTTATTTATTTATTTATTTATTTATTTGAAAGGCAGAGAGAGAGAGAGAGAGAGAGAGAGTTTTCAATCTGCTGGTTCACTCTCCAGATGGCTACAATGGCTGGAGCTGAGTCTATCTGAAGCCAGGAGCCAGGAGCTTCCTCCAGGTCTCCCACATGAGTGTGAGGGCCCAAGGACTTGGGTTATCTTCTACTGCTTCCCCAGGCCATAACTGAGAACTGGATCAAAAGTGGAGCATCCAAGACTTGAACGGGCGCCCGTATGGGATGCCAGCACTGCAGGTGGCAGCTTTACCTGCTACACAACAGTGCTGCCCCCCTTTTTTTAAAGAGACTTACTTATTTATTTATTTGAAAGGCAGAATTACACACACACACACAGAGAGAGAGAGAGAGAGGTCTTCCATCCACTGGTTCACTCCCCAGTTGGCTGCAAGGGCTGGAGCTGTGCTGATCTGAAGCCAGGAGCCAGAAGCTTATTCTGGATCTCCCATGTGGGTACAGGGGCCCAAGGACTTAGGCCATCCTTCAGTGTTTTCCCAGGCCACAGCAGAGAGCTGGATCGGAAGTGGAGCAGCTGGAACTTGAACCGGAGCCCATATGGGATTCTGGCACTGCAGGCAGCAGCTTTACCTGCTACACCACAGCACTGGCCCCCTTTCCCTCATGACAACTGTTGTCATAATTTCTTTTTTTAGGATTTGAGTATTTGGCTTGTTTTCACATTTGAGTATTTCTTAAGCAGCTAAGTTAGATAATTAATTAAAATTTATAGATATTCTAGTTTTTTGTGGTTACCCTAAGGACTTATAACCACAAAAGTATAGGGTAGAGAATTATTATTGTGTTTAACTTCAGAGTATAAAACTGTATACAAGAACTTGATTTAGACATCAGTGAACTTGACCTGAGTTCTGAAAAGCCATATTTCAGATAGGTGAGATCTCACTGCCAGATTAACTATAGGGTAAAAAGTAGCATAAGAAGGGACTGGGATCAAGGATGGATTAATCTCACAGTGGGGGAAGTGTTCACTGACATAGCTTGAATGGGGATGGGAAGAATGGAGAGAATAACCACGGATCAGGAAGCACAAATCAAGTTGTCGGGAAGGTGTCCTCCTGATCAATTCACATTTCCAACTCTTGATTTTGCTTCTGTTCTTTTTATATTGCTTTGCAGATTTTTTTTTGAGAGGCAGCGAGACTGACAGACAGAACTCTCATGTGCTGGTTCATGCACCAAGCGCCTGCAACAGACAGGCTTTGGCCAGGCCAAAGCCAGGAGCTGGAAGTTCCATCCAGGTCTCCACACCCAAGTATTGGATCCCTTCTGAGAGTCTGCATTAGCTGGAAGCTGGAATTAGGAGCAGAGACAAGACTTCAACCCAGGCGCTCTGGTATGCAATGCAGGTGTCCCAAGAGGCAGCGTAGCCACTGAACCAAATGCCTATGCTGATGCTGATTTGATACTGTCAACTGATAAACATAATCTTCCAAAGCAATAGCTTGTGTTTTTATTGAATGTAATTACAAAATAGCTTAAATGTCTATCCATCTTCGGAGTGATATAATTTGAAAATCTTTGGAATTTTTTGAAGATTCGGTTATTTGAGCAATGTCTTCTCACCCAAATCTTGTTTCTTGTGATGTCAACAAGTACTGAACATTATGTAGGATAAAAAGTGTTGATAGAAATATTTATAGAGTCTGTATACAAGGGGGCTTCAAAAATTATGGAAAAATAAAATTAAGATATGTTTATTTTGATGCAAAACTGTTTCAACTCCATGCATAGTTTTTTCAAAATATGCACTTTCTATGAATTTTTGAAGACCCCCTCATATTTTTTAGGTCAGTAGCTTTAGAGTTCTTTTGAAGCATAAAGTTCTCCATTTTGAATAATGTAGAATTAATATTTTCTGACTCTTATGCAGGAAATCAGCTACATTTGTTGCTGTGGATTCATTCTGAGAGGAGGAGCATGGTGGGGGCAAGAGGCGTGGAGTCACCACACAGACCCCGGGAGTCAGGTGAAAGCAGGCCAGAGGCGAGCAGCCCACAGACTCATCTATTTCAGTTGCAACAGCAGCTTAAATTGCCAAGAAAGCCTATCTGGTTAAGGGGTGGTTTATGCCCTAACCAATCACAGCCTGTTACCAGGAAGTATCCAAAGCCATCCAATCACAGCCTGTTGCCAGTCATGCTCTGTTGCCAGGGGGTTTCCCAGGGGTTTCCTAAGCCACTCCTGAGTAACTGACGCTTGCTTGCCAGTGGCCATCTTGGCATGGCCTTCTCATTCCACCATACATTAACATCTTTCAACTATAATTTGTCTGAGAAACTGTTTTTAAAACATTTCCTTCATAAAATTTAAATGAAAATCAGTAGGAGTTTATGGGTAATCTACTATATAACTTAGTGTTCAGGCTATAGCCAATGCCACTACTGTAAAGGCCAAGTGATTTGGCCTGGTTTGATCTTGGGCTACCCTGCCTGCAAAGTCATTGCTCTTTCAGAATGCTATGAAGTTAGAAAATGCTAGGTGGGGGTGCTGGCATCATGGTGTATCAGGTAAAGCTGCTGCCAGCAGTGCTGGCATCCCATGTGGGTGACGGTTTGAGTCCAGGCTGCTCCACTTCCAATCCAGCTCTTTGCTATGGCCTTGGAAAGCAGTAGAAGATGGTCCAAGTCTTTGGAGCCCTGCACCCACGTGGGAGACTCAGAAGAAGCTCCTGGCTCCTAGCTTCGGATCGATGCAGCTCCAGCCATGGCAGCCAATTGGGGAATGAACCAGTGGATGGAAGACCTCTGCCTCTCTGCCTCTTCTTCTCTCTGTGTGTTATTTTCAAAAAATAAATAAATAAAAAGAAAATGCTAGGTGGGAAAACATGAAAAATGACTACATATCAGGCACTAAGATCAGAGAACACCATTTCAAGACAAACCTCAAAAGCAAGTAATCAATTCTTTTTAAGAAAACAGAGCTTGTGAAGGTTCCTCTGGCATTTTTGCAAAGGAATACAGAGTTTAAAATAAAGGCGTGCATAAATAAGGTTTAGGAAGATAAGCTGACAAGTTTTACTTCAAAAGAATCTGCTGAAGCCAAGAAAATGGTCATATTAGAAACAGATTATTTGAGAGGATAGTTGACACCTGTATTTTCCTAAGAAAGTCAATCATTAGAGATGAAATGGTCAAATATCAGAGAAAGTAAGACTGTGTGGTGATAGAAATAAATACTAAAGTGCTCTTTAGACTCAGAGCTTCTACACAGAACAAATAGGCTTACAATGGCCCCCACACAATCCAGTGAATGTAACTGTTGTGCAGGACAGAGAAACACAGACAGAGTAGTGGTCTCAACATGGGAGTCAAAGGGTTTCCTCTGATCTCTTCAGAGAGTGCAGACAGCACACTGCCAGAGTGAGGTGTTCAATTGGGAAGAAAGTTCTACGGACAGTTTGTGGGACCGGCACTGTGGCACAGCGCTGTGACCTGAAGCACTGGCATCCCATATGGGTGCTGGTTCAAAACCTGGCTGCTCCACTTCCAATCCAGCTCTCTGCTATGGCCTGGGAAAGCAGTAGAATATGGCCCACGTCCTTGGGTCCCTGCACCCACATGGGAATCATGGAGGAAGCTCCTGGTTCCTGGCTTCAGATTGGCACAGCTCTGGCTGTTGTGGCCAATTGGGGAATGAGCCATCAGATGGAAGACCTCTCTCCCCCTCTCTCTGCCTCTCCTCTCCCTGTGTAACTCTGACTTTCAAATAAATGAATAAATCTTTTAAAAAGAGGGCAGTTGGTTTAGTTCCTTGTCATTACACACACATATAAATGCTATTTGAAATCTCCCTGCCCATCCAACAAAATCCCACAAACATGAACACAGGCACACATATGTCACATACCCTAGCCCACACTTGAATAGGCCTGAACCACACAAATGGACACACCACAGTGCACATCTAACACACACACACACATACATGTGCATAGTATTTGATGTGAGTGGGTATACACAAACATATATTTCATAAAGGTACACACACACTCATACACTTAACCCTCACACACTTACATAGTACACACAGGTGAAGGTACACATGAAGATATACAATAGCAACACTAACAGAGATGTATACATATGTTAGACAAGCACGCACATCACAATGCATGTATGAACATTAACATATACTCATGCACATGTGCACACAGATACAGACACAGATGCACAATCAGAAGGTTCCAGAGAAAGTAAATTTATCTCTACAAGATGTTTGAGAATTTTAAAATGAAGAAAAGGAGACACTAACACAAGAAAGGTGGAATAAACATATTCCCAAGCCCCTGAGAAACAGGGGTGCAGATATTAAAGCCTACGTCTTACTGCTTTCTTGTGGTGGTTCTAAAGAACACCTTTCTGAGCACTGAACAGTCTCTCCTTCCTTCCCAAATGTCTAAAAAATAATAAGCCTCTCCAAATGTTTTGGAATCCACTATGAGAAACTGATGATATTTGACAATTATTACAAAACCAATAATGCAGTATCATTTGGTCAGAACTAATTACCTCCTGATGGCCATGTTCTGAATTCAAGGACAATCATATACCAAATGCTTGGGTTGGTTTACATTATTATCCCCTAAGAATTCCCTCACTATATTTGTTAGCCATTTGCATTTCTTCTTTAGAGAACTGTCTTCTGAGGTCCTTTCCCCATTTCTTAACTCGACTGGTTGTTTGTTGTTGAGTTTTTTATGTTGCTGATATATTCTGAATGTTAACCCCTTATCAGATGAGTAGCTCACAAGTATTTTTGCACTTTCTGTTGGACGTCTCTTCACTCTACATTTTCCTTTGACATGCAGAAGCTTCTGAGTTTTGATAAAATACCATTTGTCTAGTTTTGCTTTTGTTGTCTATGCCTTGGAGACCTTAACCAAGAAGTCACCATCTACACCAATGTCTTGAAGTGTTTCCCCTATATTATCTCCTAGCAAATTTAGTTGTAGGCCTTAAATTCAGGTCTTTAATGCATCCCCAGTAAGCTTAGGAGCCCCAAAATTATTCAGCTATCTGATGGTAATAAGGTATATAACATGCAATATCTTTTAAGATGATTTATTTACTTTATTTGCAAGATAGAGTTAGAGGAAGAGAGAGAGAGGAGAGAGAGAGAGAGAGAGAGAGAGAGAGAGAGAGAGAGGTATCTTCTATCTACTTCACTCCCCAGATGGCTGCAATGGCCAAAGTTGGGCCAGACCAAAGCTAGGAGCTGGGAGCTTATTCCAGGTCTCCCACATGAGTGCAGGGGCCCAAGCACTTCTGCTACTACCCCAGGTACGTTAGCAGGGAGCTGAATTGGAAGTGGAGTGGCCAGGACTCAAACTGGCACCTGTATGTGATGCTAGCACCTCAAGCAGTGGTTTAACCCACTGCACCACAGTACCAGCCCCAAAATGCAATCTTATTGTAAATACATCCTTAAGATGAACATTTTCAGAGAAAGAAAACAACTAGGAAAAATATTTTAATTTGGTGCAATTGCAGCATACCACACAACGAAAAATGGCTCTCAGATGAAAGGCAATCTTCCCTCATCAAAGCACAGACAAACCAAAGAGAAATTGTTTGTTGATATTTCTCATTTCTAAAGTAAGTGCACTCCAAAGTCCCTTGTATGTTGATTTTCTACCAGTGTCTCGCATCAATCTCTTTGCATGGTCTGAGCATCGTATGCAATGTTCATCTGTGAGACAAAACCTCTGCATCACATGTCTTTGTGAACACTTGACTCTCTTTTCAGCAGGAAGCATGGACTCGTGTGTATACTCTTGTCCATGCTTCTGCCATTCTTTCTTGGGCTCACCCTAATTGGGCATTTACCACCATTCTAGGGACACTTCCTGTATGGTCACTAACAACCATGAGTCCCATAGTGCCATCTCAGCTCCTGTCATGTCCAACCTGCTGCAGCCCTGGAGCTAATGCTAACCTCTTGGTTGCCTAATAGTAACTATTGTAAAGGACTCAGCCTAGGTATTATCCATTGTGATCCAATATTGTTGTTTCAAGGTATTTGGTATAGCATTCCTTATGTTTTCCTTTAAGAACTTCCCCTCCTTCAGACCCTTGGAGTGCACTCATAGTCTATTATGACACATGTTCAACCATTGTGTTGCTCTACCATTCCCAAATGAATATCATTCTTTGCAAAACCTGATTATTTTTGCTTTTGAGATTGCCATTGTCCTGGGGATATCACAGAAAACCTGGCCAGGTGGCCCAAGGCATCATGTTCTCTCCCAAGAGGCCCCTTCTTTTCCTACATGCCCCAGACAGGTTCCAAGAGGCCTGACTGCTGGCCTTGGAGCTGTCACTGAGATCATATGTGAAGTGGGGGCCAGGATGAGCCCATTCTGGTGTTGAAGGTGCTGACCTTTTGAAAGGATGAAAGAGAGGTTGTTCTCTAGTCACTGAGCTGCAAGGGGCATCTCTACTCCTAGATTCAATTACTCCATAGCCTGGGGGAGAAAAAAAACAATTTCCTGCAGCCTCAGGCCCCCATAGGCAAAAGTCTCTTCTGGCTCAGTCATCCTGCCCTCCCTGTGTACTCTCAGAGCCTCCAGAGGTTTTGTGGGGAGTCTCAGAATATCCTGATGCTGGTCCGTGGTGGTGAGGCAGGCCTGAGAATGGATCTTAGGCACCCAGGGTGTGGGGCTGTGTGAGTGGGCAGAAATGAGTGCAGGCATCCTCAACTCTAGCCAAGTACAAAGCACTAGAGAGAATCCTCTTCCTGGATCCAGGCCTTGGGGAGCTCCAGGCTGGTCTATGTATCAGTGTGTGCAAAGCTCATGAGTATTCACATGGGGCCCAAACCACCTCATCGTTAGAGAAGTAACACCAGTAACTGGAACATCTCTTCTGTGTGGTGTGGATACCTGATCATTTGTCAGGCATCCACCAAGTGGCACCTGGAGACCTGGCTTGGACTGGAAGCTAAGTATGAATTCTTGGTTAACAACATCCAGGTGCAGAATGCAGTTTCTTTCTGAATAAAGGAGAGAAGATAAAATTTGGATGGGGGAATGAAGTAGCAGGGTAAGACCCTTCAAGCTAATCAAGGGTGGGTTATCAGGTAACTAACAGGAGCTACCCTGCAGCTTCTCTCTGGCAGGTGTGTTCCTGCAGGGCTCCTGGAGCTGCATCCAGGCCTGGCTGTCCTCAAAGAGGTGCCCCTGGGCCAGAGTGCAAATCTCGAGTTTTAATCCACATTCTGAGGCAGCCCCTGCTTCCCCCCGAACTTAATTGTTACTGTGGATTCGTTCTGAGAGGAGGAGCACAGTGGGGGCAAGAGGTGCGGAGTCACCACACAGATCCCAGGAGTTGGGTGAAAGCGGGTGAGAGGCGAGCAGCCCGCAGACTCATCTATTTCAGTTGGTACAGCAGCTTATATAGTCGAAGCAGCCAATCCAGTCAAGGGGCGGTTTATGCCCTAACCAATAATAGCCTGTTGCCAGGCAGGCTCCATTGCCATGTGGTTTTGGAAGCCATCCAATCACAGCCTGTTGCCAGGCAGGCTCCATTGCCATGTGGTTTCCAAAGCCATCCCATCACAGTCTATTGCCAGGCAGGCTCCGTTGCCAGCAGCCATCTTGGCATGGCCTTCTTGTTCCACCACATTGCCCCCTTTTTGTTTATTTTGGAGCAATGGGAGGCATGATTCTTGGCCATACCATTGTTGACCCGTTTTCATGTGGTCTCCATTCATGGCTGTGCCTGTCTAAGGTTGTCCCCCAGGGGATCTTACCCGTCATTGACTAACCAGCGCTCAAAATGGGAGACAATAGGAGTGCTTGCTCAGATGGGGGTAGGAATGAGGAACAATGGTAACCACATGCAGGCTGTGGGCCATTTGAGTGGCTGACCAGAGCTAGTGGGGATATAAAACAGTAGCGGATGTGGCTATGGGCAGTTCCTGAGGGTAGGATGATAGGGCAGCAGCTTGACAATTGGTAGCAGGTGCATCCACTAACAAGGTGGACTCTGTCTTGTTCAGCTGGTTCTGGTTGACTAACAGTTGCAGGCTTGATGTTTCTGGCTGGTACCCAAATGGGCTGTCCCACATTCTCTGGATAGACACAAGCATATCCTTGGCCCTTGGTCAGCAAAAGCCTTTCTATGGGTGTTGGAATCCAGGGCCTGAATTCTACATCTGCTCCTACATTTAGGGCAAACATGCAGATGGGATGGGGTCTAGCAGCTGCTCTGAGAGCCTGGGGTACCTGGGGACTGCCACAAACATGGGGATCCTCACTGGGTGCGGATGGGATGACCTCACATGGGTTATTGCCTCGAGGTCATCTAAGTTCATCCCATGGGTATCTGGGGGGTGTCTGACTAGGCATTGCTGCGTTTTCTGCTGACACGTCATTTTCACTGTCAGAGCGCTCTCTCCCTAAGTCATCAACTGATGTCTGTGAGACAGGGACCTGGAGTGACAGGCTCTCATCACTCACAGATTCATTATGTTTGGTCATCTGTGTGGGTTTCTGAGAGGGGGTGTCTTTCCCATGTTTGAGTGCTTAAGAGCGGCACGGCACACCAACTCTAGCCAAAGGAAAGACACGCACAGCACTGCTGCCATAACAAAACAAATTCCTAGCACCTCAGTGGTTGATGGCATTATGCAGGGGTTCCCTACGTTAGACGGACAGACAGTGGTGTATCAGGTCATATGTTGTCCTCTGCAGGGACTTCCTTGATTCATTAGGTCAAGGCCGTATGTCCACATGGTGTCTCCAGAGCGTCAACTCTCTCAAGGGAGGGTAGATGACTTGGTTACAAATTCTGGGATGATTGGTCCCTTATGTGAATTCGCCAGGCAAACCAGAAGTAAAAGGAGGAGCTGAGAAGCGGCATTAGGTTTCTGGGTGGTGTGTGACTAACCTGGGGTCACTTAGACTGAGTACAAGGACAAGGAAAGGGGCGTAGGAGGGGGTTCTGTGCTCACCCTCACAGAACCGAATAGCACACAAAACACTGAAGGGCCTACTTGCCAAAATCAAGGGGGGACCTCACCGAGTCCAACACACTGTCTCTCTCTCAGTCACGTTGGTGCCAGATGTTGCTATGGATTCATTCTGAGAGGAGGAGCATGGTGGGGGCAAGAGGCGCAGAGTCACCACACAGATGCCAGGAGTTGGGTGAAAGCAGGCCAGAGGTGAGCAGCCAGCAGACTTGTTTATTTCAGTTGGTGCAGCAGTTTATATAGCCAAGGCAGCCAATCTTGTCAAGGGGTGGTTTATGCCCTGACCAATCACAGCCTGTTGCCAGGCAGACTCCATTGCCAGGTGGTTTCCCAGGGAGTTTCTGAAGCAATTCCTGAGTAACTGACACTTACTTGCCAGCAGCCATCTTGGCATGGCCTTCTCATTATACCACATGATCCCTTGAGGGTGCAGGGGCCCCAACATGTGGTGCCAGTGCCCCCCGACCCATGAGGGTGCCACCATCCCCAGCCCCATGAGTGTGCCTGAACTACCAACCCCATGAGGGTGGCTGCTGCCCCTGAACCTGTGAGGATGGCTGCTGCCCGACCTGGTGAGGGTGGCTGTGGCCACCGACCCTGTGACAGTGCCCATGCCCCCGACCCATGAGGGTGCCTCTGTCCCCCGACCCATGAGGTTGCCAGCACCTGCCAACCCCTGTGGTGCCAATGTCCTCCATCCCCCATGAGGATTTCCGAGCCCACCCAACTTGGGGAGGATGTCTATGTGCCCCCCACACAGTGGCATCATGGCTACCCCCAGCCCTCCTCCACCCCAACCACAGCCCACAGGTGGGCCTTCCTCAGTCTTCCTGAGCAGACAAAACTCCGGGAGGCTCCCGAGCTGTCTTTCAGAATCCCTCTCAGTGGCCCCTGAGGAGCATCAGCCAAGGTAGGTACCTGCCACTCTGCCTGCCTCAGGACCACATCTGCCCGCACTGCACCAGCCCCACACTGGGGGGCACCCCTGGGACCTCAGGGCCAGGACCTTCCCTTTCCCTACTGCAGCGCCAGACTCCCTCGTTCCTATTTCTGTCCTTGGGCCAGCTGGCTCTCTCTTCTCCCTTCCCAGGCAGACTCAGTGTCACTAACCAGGGCCTCCGTGCCTGAGCCTGGGGGTTCTCGGGACAGGATCCGCATCACTGGCAGATGTGGGTGTCCTCTGAGCTCTCAGAGAGGCCAGGGAGCTTGTGGTTGATGGTATAGGGGCTGGGAACTTGGGGGGTGTTGTGGGACAGCCAGAGGCCTTTGAACTTCCTCCTGGGCATGCCACATCTGCCCCAATCGGAGCTGTGCTGCTGGGGGCAGGGAACAGGGGGTATCAAGCCCCCCAGACTGGGAGCCCCAGCACAGGCCAGGGTGACAGGCCGGGGGTCACCTCGTCCCTTGGGTGTGCAGTTGAGAGTGGCCGGGGGTGAAGCCTTCGGTTGCTTGATGACCTCAAAGCCTGAGAATCCTCTGTACCCATCAGCCCAGGTGAGGCAGGGACGCACATCCTCCTGCCTCCCACCTGGGCATTGTCACACCTGCTACTGGCTGAAGGCGGGATCCTCAGCCCCGGATGAAGTCCCGTAGCCAGGGCAGGTCAGCTACTCTGAGTTCCGCCTGGCTGGGCCACAGAGTTGGCCCAGGGCCCCACCTGCCACTCATCGCTGGCCTCTGACTCTCCCTCTTCTGCTTTTCCCCAGCAGGGAGGGCCCAGACTCACCTCCACGACCTGCAGCCCCCCGACCAGCTGAGGCTCCCCTCTTAGATTTGTGAGTTTGTGGCCCCCTGCCCGCCCTGCCTCTCCAGTGTCCCCTTTGAGGATGCTGGGCTTTTTGAGTACCTGAGGGGCCTCCGGCACCCCCTCCAGCCATCCATTTTAGCTGCGCGCTCCTGGTTCAAGCAGGGTTCTTCCTCCTGTCTTTCTCCATCAGGCCTGTTGGCTGCCACATGGGCCTCCCAGGCTAGTGCTGGCCCTGGCCAGTGGGTCCAAAGGCAGGGCTGTCAGGGAGGAGGGAAGTCTGAGAGGGCTAGGCTTGAGTCAGGACTGTGGGTGTGCTGCCTGGGTGGTGAGTGAGAGGTGGCGTGATTGGCAGGGGAGGCCCTCTCCAGCCTCCACCCCGACTCCCTGGAAACTCTGGTCACCCACTCCAGCTCCTCCTCCCATCTTCCTTCTCCTTCCTGTCCATGGCCTTTTCCAGAAAGCTCACCCACATGCCCACCTCCTGCTGCTTCCCACCTCCGCCCTGCCCACCAGTGCCGTGGCCTGGCTGCTCTTGCCTTACCACCTGTCTCCCTCCTCTCTCTCCACTGTTCTCTCTGCTCTCTCTCCCACTGCCAGCTGATTGGGTCAGGCAAGGCCATGCTGTCCTGAGAGCCCCAGGCCCCCCTTTGACATCTAACCAGATCCTTTCTCTTCCTCAGAGACCTCCCTTTGCCAGTCTGTCCAGAGAGCTGTTCTGTGACTTGACAGTGGCCCCTCAGCCTCAAAGCCTCCCCTTCATCTGTGACTTTCTGTTGTGTGGTGAGCTCACACCTCCAGGCATGACCTTGGTGAAAATTTGTGCCCCTCTGCAGTCCTGCTCCTGCCCTGTTCTATAAATATCTATAAATACTCATAAATACACACACACACACACACACACACACACACACGGCAGTGCCCCTGGAGTCACAGTGTAATAAGACCAGCCTGGAAGAGGCCTCTTCACCCCACTGAATGCTCAGTACAGCACAGCACAACAGGCTGCCCACTGCTGGCAGGCCCTGCTGCCCTGTGCAGTGCCCACCCGCAGCATAGGAGACCCTGGGCCCTGGGACAATGCTGACCCTGGTCCAGAAGTGACCCTTGTCCAAGATGCCCTTGCCCAGGTGCCCCTGCCTAGCAATGACCCTCACACAGATGCTCTCCTCACCCAGATGCCTTCTCCCATGATGCCCCCTGGCCCTAAGTGAACCTCACCCAGACTGCCCTTACCCATGATACCCCTGCCCCAGGATTGACCCTTGCCCTTGCCTTGGTGCCTCCACCCAGCAATGCCCCTCACCCAGATGCCCTCCTCACCCAGATGCCATCCCTGAAATTGACCTCACCTGAAGATGACCCTGGCCCAGAAGTGACCCTTGCCCGAAGATGCCCTTGCCTGGAAGCCCCTGCCAGCAATGATCCTCACCCAGATGCCCTTTCCTGAAAATAACTTCGCCTGAAGATGCCCCTGGCCCAGAAATGACCCTAACAGAGGCAGAGAGAGGCCTTCTATCTGCTGGTTCACTCCCCAGTTGGCCATAATGGCTGAAGCAGTGCTGATCCAAAGCAGGAACCTCTTCCAGGTCTCCCACGTGGGTAAAGGGGCCCAAGGATTTGGGCCATCTTCCACTGCCTTCCCAGGCCACAGCAGAGAGCCGGGTCAGAAGTGGAGTGGCTAGGACTTCAACCTGCACCCTTACGGGATGCCCGCAATGCAGACTGGGGCTTTAACCTGCTGTGCCACAGCACCAGCCCCCACAACAGTATTTTTTCCTTCATACTACCTGAACTCTTAGTGTAGAGTTACCCTTAGGAGTATAAAGTAAACTAAAAATAGATTTTTGTAAAAATTAATGGAAATAGGAGAGGGAGGAGGAAGAAGGGTTGGAGCGTGGGTGGGAGGGAGGGAAGGATGGGGAATATCACTATGTTCCTAGATCTGTATATAGGAAATACATGAAACTTGTATACCTTAAATAAAATTTAGCCTCCGAAGTGGCCAGCTGCTTCAAAATGAAGCTGAATACCTCCTTCTCAGCCACTGGCTGCCAGAAACTCATCCAAGTGCACAATGAACGTAAACTTCGTACTTTCTATGAGAAGTGTATGGCCACAGAAGTTGCTGCCGACACCCTGGGTGAAGAATGGAAGGGTTATGTGGTCCGGATCAGTGGTGGGAATGACAAACAAGGTTTTCCCATGAAGCAAGGTGTCTTGACCCATGGGCGGGTCCACCTTCTGCTGAATAAGGGGCATTCCTGTTACTGACCAAGGAGAACTGGAGAAAGAAAGCTCAAATCAGTTCGGGGCTGCATTGTTGATGCCAATTTGAGTGTTCTCAACTTGGTCATTGTAAAAAAAACAAAGAGAGAGAGAGAGATATTCCTGGATTGACAGATACCACGGTGCCTCGTTGCCTGGGTCCTAAAAGAGCCAGCAGAATTCGTAAGCTTTTCAGTTTCTCTAAAGAAGATGATGTATGCCAGTATGTTGTAAGAAAAGCCCTTAAACAGGGTAAGAAACCTAGGACCAAAGCACCCAAGATTCAGCGTCTAGTTACTCCACGTGTCCTGCGACACAGACGCCGGTGAATTGCTCTGAAGAAACAGTGTACTAAGGAGAACAAGGAGGAGGCTGCAGAATATGCTAAACTCTCAGCCAAGAGAATGGAGGAGGCCAAAGAAAAATGCCAGGAACGGATTGCCGGGAGATGTGGGCTGTCTTCTCTGAGAGTGTCTACTGCTAAATCTGAGTCCAGTCAAAACTAAGGTTTAATAACAACAAATAAATAAGATTGTGTTTCAGACCTCAAAAAATAAAAATAAATACAAATTTTGTTCACCTTTTCAAAAAACCTGATCCACTCATTGTTGGGGAATGGGACAGCCTGGCCAGCTGTGCCCCTCCCGACATGTACAAGCACAAGAAGTTTAGTGCTGGGCTTTTTCCACCCTGCCTGTTGCTAACCACAAGATCCTGTTTTGACTTTAAGCATCCTGTTATTGCATGTTTCCCACATTTACTAAGTTTTGTTTCTTGCTTATTTGGTAACATGTTTTCCATGAATAATATATAAAGAGGTGGACGGTGGGAGGGGGATATATAAGAGGGTTGGAGGAGGCAAAGACAGCGGGCGTTCGCGACATGTAACCCGAGTCTGCTAAAAAATAAAGTGGAAGCTGAAAAGCCGATAAACGCGTCTGCGTCTGGTGTCTCCGAGCTCTCGCCGGCGTTAACCTATCCGGAAGGTGCACGCCTGCAACTGGTGCTGTGACTCGGATCGCTGCGACGCGGAAAGAATGTAAGAAAAAAAAAAGTCTATAGACAGGAGTCTAGGGGAAAAAGCCTAGGAATACCGCGGTACAATGGGGAACACACAGTCCACCACGAAAATGCACCTATTGATTAGCCGCCTTTTAAAGGCAATGGGGACGCCCGTAAAGAGTGTAGCTGTGTGCAATTTTACTAGGATACTATTTAAAACTTGTCCTTGGTTTGTTGAAGAAGGAGATTTATCACAGGTTTGGTGGAGATGGGTGGGACGTGAATTGCGAAACGCTGGAGTCGAGGAGGGAGTGATCCGCTTGTGGTATCTGATAGATACTGCCTTACGGTCAGAGGATGACCAGGTCAGGGAACTCTCAGATGAAGGCTCCGAACTACTGGAGGAGCTCAGCAGAGACTCCCGTGATAGTAGCGAAAAAGGAGACAATGTAGAGGAACAAAGGATGGAAGCAAGCAGAGGAGCCCGACCAAAAGCGAAACATCCGCAGACGCTGGAATTGCCTCCACTATACCCCGAGTTGCCCTTAATGCCCTCCGCTCCTCCTTATGAACCGCCCCCTCATCTTATGTGCTGTTGCTGTTTTGCCGGCAATGCTTCAAGCGAGATGAGGCCCATAGTTTTAGAGTCTGGGCCGGAGAAACAGACTAGAAGGCAAATACTTGAAAATGAAAGTGCTCGTAATGACGATGAAGCCGCTTTTCTTATAAATACTGGGGATTCAACTCCCCACCCACCGCGGCGCCTGAAACCAAATTGGGCAGAGTTCTTTAATCCCCATCAGATCTTTCCAGTGACTGAAGACCGCCAAGGAAATCGCGGGTGGACTCCGGTCAACTTTACAGCATTAAAAGAGCTGCAAAAGGCAGTGACTCTCTACGGGCCACATGCTAACTTCACCAAAGCTATCCTAGGAACCTTAGGCACTCAGGGACTAGTCCCTGAAGATTGGAGAAATGTCTGCAAGGCAGTCCTTTCAGGGGGAGATTATCTCTTATGGTCAGCCGCTTATAGGGAACTAGCTCGTACTCAGGCGGCACAAAACCGAGTCAATGGGCAACCTGCCTGGAATGAGGACATGTTAAATGGAGAGGGAGCATTCCATGCAGAAGCGGTGCAAGCTTGGTGTCCCCGGGAGGTATTACAACAAATAAGAGATACAGCCTTGAGGGCCTGGAAGGTAGTGCCAAAAAAAGGGGAAGTTAAATACAGTCTTACTAAGATAATACAAGGACCGACCGAGCCTTATGCAGATTTTATTAACCACCTTTATGAAGCTGCGGGCAATCTGTTTGAGTCTCCTGAAGAGGCCGCACCCTTGCTGAGACGACTGGCATATGAAAATGCTGATAAGACATGTCGCTCCGCGCTAAGGCCTTCGCAACATAAGGACATCCCTACCTTTATGAAAATTTGCAGAGATGTCATGGATGATGTTGCCTCTTGGCTCATGCTGCTATGGCAATGGCTAAGGCCAATAGAGCGAGTTACTGCAAATGTTTCGCTTGCAGCCAGCCCGGACATGTAAAAAAGGAATGTAGACAACATAAGCCCAACAAACGACAGCCAGGATTATGCCCTAAATGTGGGAAAGGTAATCATTGGGCCAGTGATTGTTATTCTAAGACTGATAGAGCAGGAAACCCCATTCCCCAAGAGTCAAAAAACGGGAGAGGGGCCCCAGCACACCGGGGCCCGAAGCAAAATTGGGTGCGCCAGCAATCAAAAAAGGGGGATCAGGAACAGTAAGCTGTTTCGAATTGCAGCCAACGGAGTCTCAAATATTAACTCCAGCTATGGGTCTTCAAATCATTGATGTAGTCCCTTCTAAAAATTCTCTTCCCAATACTGGCTTCGGACTAGTGATTGGACGAGCCACCAATTTTCAGCGCGGACTCCAAATTCAGCCAACAATAGTAACTTTCCCCACATGCAAACCTAAAGTTATCGTTCAAGCCACCTTAGGTGCAGCTATCGTAGATAATGACAGACCCCTAGCACAATTACTATGCTGGGAAAAAATTAGAGATCAGAGAGCTAAACAAGGAAGTAATTTTGCAGCACTCTCCTTATCATTGGAAAACAGACCACTTTGGCCTCTTGTCATTCAGGGAAAAACAATACAAGGCTTGTTAGATACTGGGGCTGATGTATTATAGTCGCAGACGACTGGCCTCCCTCCTGGCCAACACAAGAGTCATAGAATACACTGGTAGGGTTGGGCACTACCCATGCTCCACCTAGGAGTGCCAGCATCCTCACTTGGACCGACAATGAAGGCCATTCTGGATAGATCCAACCATATATCTGTAAGCTGCCAGTTACCCTTTGGGGACGAGACGTCCTACAGGAACTAAGACTTACCTTGACTAATGAAAAGGGAAAACAACAAGGATCGCAGGCTGTGTTTAACATCATGACATGAATGGGATATAAAGGTGGAGGCCTGGGAGCTAGGGAACAGGGTATTACAACGCCCATTAGTCCAAAAGGAGAAAAGGACAGGCATGGACTGGGTTTCCAGGAGGGGCCACCGCACCGCAGCCAATCCCTGTAACTTGGCTCTCCTCTAAGCCAGTGTGGATTTCGCAGTGGCCCCTTACAGAAGAAAAATTGGCTGCTGTAAAAACCTTAGTAGAGGAACAATTAGGGGCAGGACATCTTCAGCCATCTACTTCTCCTTGGAATACTCCTATCTTTGTGATTAAAAAGAAATCAGGTAAATATCACCTACTTCATGATTTAAGAGCTATAAATAAACAAATGCAACCTATGGGAGCCACCCAATCCGGCCTCCCCGTTTTAACCATGCTACCTAGAGAATGGAAACTAATAGTAGTTGACATAAAGGATTGTTTTTTCTCTATCCCCCTAGCCAAGGAAGATAGACAACGTTTTGCCTTTACAATTCCCTCTATAAATCATATAGGACCCAGTGCTCATTTTGAATGGACAGTATTGCTACAAGGAATGACTAATAGTCCCACATTATGTCAAATATATGTTGCTAAGGCTATTGCACCTGTAAGAAAATTATTTCCACAAATGACAATAGTACACTACATGGGTGATAGTCTATTGGCTGCTCTTAACCAGGAAGAATTAGATAAAGCCTTTTTTGCATTAGAGCAATCCCTAAACAATTATAATCTTATCTTATCCCCTGAAAAGATTCAACGAGTTCTTGCAGCACAATATTTAGGACTACGGATTACCCCTACCACAGTAAAGCCTCTTGATTTTAATATCTCCACTCATCATGTTAAAACCTTAAATGACTTACAAAAATTGTGTGGAAAATTTTTTAAATTTAATTTTTTTTAAATTTTTTTGACAGGCAGAGTGGACAGTGAGAGAGAGAGACAGAGAGAAAGGTCTTCCTTTTGCCGTTGGTTCACCCTCCAATGGCTGCCGTGGCCAGCGCACTGCGGCCAGTGCACCGCGCTGATCCGATGGTAGGAGCCAGGAACCAGGTGCTTTTCCTGGTCTCCCATGGGGTGCAGGGCCCAAGCACCTGGGCCATCCTCCACTGCACTCCCTGGCCACAGCAGAGAGCTGGCCTGGAAGAGGGGCAACTGGGACAGAATCCGGCACCCCAACTGGGACTAGACCCGGTGTGCCGGTGCCGCTAGGTGGAGGATTAGCCTAGTGAGCCGTGGCGCTGGCCCAAATTGTGTGGAAATTTAAACCGGATTCGGCCTTATTGTAAAATCACTACTGAAGAAATGCACCCTTTGTTCCGACTTTGGAAGGTGATGCATGCCTAAATTCACCCAGACAACTTACAAAGGAGGCAAAAGCAGTATTAAAAAATTTTGAACAGCGCCTTAAGAGCACCGCTATGCAGCGGTGTGACCCCACTATGCCCTTAAGTATTTTGGTGTTCATACAAAGTCATTATCCCTATGCTTTACTCTGGCAAGAAGGACCGTTGTTGTCTATATACCCACATAACCATATGCCCAGATCTATTACCTCCTATGTGGAGGCTATGGGAAATTTAGTTTTACAAGCCATCCACCGAGTCGTAGAAATTGCAGGGAGAAGACCACAGTCCTGCATTCTTCCATTAGAGTCTGTAGTCATTCAGGAGTGGGCTAAGGAAACTTGGCAACGGTCCCACATCACCATCACCCTTAACATAAGTGTAGATAACCATTATCCCCATCATCCCTTTATTAGATTTTGCGACATGGTACCCTTACACTATTTTAAAAGAGTTTATTCTAATCCCATTCCCAAAGCACCCATAGCTTTTACTGATGGAGCAAAAGGAGGTACCGGGGTGGCTATTTTACAAGGTCAGGTGCATCATGCAGTTACTGCGTCTCCCTCACCTCAACATGCAGAGCTAGCTGTAGTGGCTAAGTTATTAAATATGGTTGAGGGTCCTCTTAATATCGTTTCTGATAGCTTATATGTTGTTAATGCTGTTAAGAGGCTAGGCTCCCCTTCGCTAATTTCCAAAAGTTCTACAGTGTTTCCTTATTTTGAGCTTGTTCAGCACGCTTTATTTAGGAGATCAGATCCTATTTTTATCACCCATATTAGAGCACATACCTCTCTGCCAGGTCCTCTCACCACGGGAAACGCCCTTGCCGATCAACATTCCCGCTTCCTTTTAGCTTGCACTGCCATGGAACAGGCAATGGAATATCATAAACTTTGGCATGTTAATAGTAAGACCTTAAGTATGAGGTTTAATATCCCTATTTGTAAAGCTAAATCTATTGTCCAAAATTGTGAAAAATGTGTTATTCATCAGCCTGTTACTATGCCCACTGGAGCTAATCCCCGGGGCCTTTACCCATGTCACATTTGGCAAATGGATGTAACGCATATCCCTGCCTTTGGCAAGCTATCCTGTGTCCATGTTACGGTGGATACTTACTCAGGAGTAGTTATGGCTACCGCCGCCGCCAAAGAGTCCGCCTCCCATGTAATGCAACATATGTTACAATGTTTTGCTTCTTGGGGAATTCCTAATATAATAAAAACTGATAATGGACCTGCTTATACTTCTAAGGCTTTTGCTGAGTTTTTAGCAACTTTTCATATTTCTCATTTAACTGGCATCCCATATAACCCTACTGGACAAGCCGTTGTGGAACGCACTAATCTGTATCTGAAAAATTTTGTATTAAAACAAAAAGGGGGAATAGGGGCACTATCCCGTTCCCCTTAAAGACATTCTCAACCTTGCCTTACTTACCATAAATTTTTTAAATAAAAAAGCTGATGGTCTCACCCCAGCAGAACGTTATGTAATCTCGGAACAGACCCCCAATAGTAATAAACCCCATGAACCGACAGAAGCTCAGCCACCCGTTAGAAAAATGATTATGTGGAAAGACCCACAAGATAACAAATGGAAAGGCCCATACCCATTAATAAGAAGGGTATGAGGTGCTGTTTGCTTTCTCCCACAGGAAGAAAAATATCCAATCTGGACTCCAGAAAGACGGACAAGAACAATAGAGTGGCAAGATGATCGTGATCCTACTCCTAATAATGACGCCACTGTCACCGACGATGGCCAAGCTGGATGAGTATTGGGGTCTCTTGAGAGCCCTACCTCTCCTTCTACCTGTTTCTAATTCTTCTAACCTTCTGCCAGTTGTGTATTTGCATAACTCTACCATAGGTGAAAGACTCGGAGTGCCTTACAACAGTCTTGTCAATTCTTCCCATCAGGGCCAGGTTAACTTATCCATCCACCTTTCGGGAGCGCTATGCTTCCATAAGCCTAAGTTTGGTGCAGATCTTTGTGGTTATAATTATACCTGCTTTCCTATGCCATGTATTAATTTGGCCACTTATTCCATGGGAGATGTTATCAACTGGAATGAGTCAGGTAGTTCTTACACAGCCAATATTACAGGGGAACTTATAGCCTTTCGATCTGAGTCGCTACCTTTCAGGTGCCAGGAGTGTCACAGACCATTTGCTCCTTACCCTCCTACCAATCCACTTCCTTCTTGCACTCCTCAGGCACCCCCAATTCTCCAGATGCCTGTCCACCTCTGATTGATTCCCTGTTGCTCCTTAATGTTAATTTCTTTGCACCTTCTTGATTTGCCTTTTCTTTCTTTTTTTTTTTGATAGGCAGAGAGTGGACAGTGAGAGAGAGAGACAGAGAGAAAGGTCTTCCTTTTGCCGTTGGTTCACCCTCCAATGGCTGCCACGGCCAGTACGCAGTGGCTGGTGCACCACGCTGATCCAAAGGCAGGAGCCAGGTGCTTCTCCGGGTCTCCCATGGGGTGCAGGGCCCAAGCACATGGGCCATCCTCCACTGCACTCCCTGGCCACAGCAGAGAGCTGGCCTGGAAGAGGGGCCACCGGGACAAAATCCGGCGCCCTGTCCGGGACTAGAACCCGGTGTGCCGGTGCCGCAAGGCGGAGGATTAGCCTAGTGATCTGCGGCACTGGCTATGATTTGCCTTTTCATCACCCAATGAAACCCATGTATCATCCCGTTTGCCTTCAGTCTCCCTTCTTTTGGTGTCACTGTAATAATACTTGCACTACAGGAGTTATTTCCTCATGTGTTCAAGGAAAATTAAATGAAGCGGAAACATTGGTGGTTGTGCAGATTCCCATTTGGGTTCCTGTACCAGTTGCGGTGTCTGAGAAGGACTTCTCAATGGCTATTTGACACAGGAGAGACTTTGGGGTCACCGCAGTCGTCGTTGCAGTAATTGCGGCGTTATCAGCTGGTGCAGCCGCTATTGGCATGGCTGTGAGCCAAACCTCCACACTGTCCACACTTGATAGCATCACAAGATCTACCGCCCAGGCACTTGATGATATACTGCTATTCAGCTGTTAACTCAATGAACGGATTTATTGCAAGATCAGGCCTGGCTGGCATACCCTGTGTTATTCGATCCACTGTAGTTTGTGTTACCGCCTACCCTACAACCACTTTTAATTTGCCGCTAATCAGTCCCATCTTTTGGGTAGCATGTTAAATGGTAGTTGGAATCCAATTAAACAATGGGCCGCTATTATAGGGTTGGCTCTTGTTGTGCTTATAACAGGATCAATTATTGTTCGGATCTCGCAAGGGCTGTTAGGCGTCAGCGTAATACGCAAATGGTGGTTAAATAAGCCATGCTAACATTCAATAACCAGTACCCCATGCAAAATGGACAGATTCAGGTGTGGCTGAATCTGTTGGACCGGTATTCAAAGATGGGTAAGTTCTGAGAGGTCTTCAAGGCAACCTAAGACAGGGCATGAACGCTCCCTCCACACCTCATGTTCATGTGCCAATGACGGGTAAGCCCGATAGATGCTGTTGGTCACCTAAGACAGGCACAGTACCACTCCATTTTGCAAAGCAATAAGGGGGAGATGTCGGGGAATGGGACAGCCTGGCCAGCTGTGCCCCTCCTGACATGTACAAGCACAAGAAGTTTAGTGCTGGGCTTTTTCCACCCTGCCCATTTCTAACCGCAAGATCCTGTTTTGACTTTAAGCATCCTGTTATTGCATGTTTCCCACATTTACTAAGTTTTGTTTCTTGCTGATTTGGTAACATGTTTTCTGTGAATCATATATAAACAGGTGGACGGTGGGCGGGATATATGAGGGTTGGAGGAGGCGAAGACAGCGGGCGTTCGTGACATGTAACCAGAGACTGCTAAAAAATAAAGTGGAAGCTGAAAAGCCGATAAACGCGTCTGGTGTCTCCGAGGTCTCTCTGGCATTAACCTATCCGGAAGGTGCATGCCTGCAACTCATCTTTTTAAAAAAATTTTATTTCATGTTTCAGTTCTGATATTATTTCTGTCTTCTAACTCTGGGATTTTCTTGCTTTTTGCGGTCCTTGAGGTGCATTGTTGTGTTTGTTGCATTTGCATTTCTTAGGCCATCCTCTGCTGCTTTCCCAGGTGCATCAGCAGGGAGCTGGATCAAAAGTGCAGCAGCTGGGATTTGAACTGGCACCCATATGGGATGCCGGTGCTGCAGGCAGAGGCTTAACTTGCTACACCATGGTACTGGCCCCTCAAATCCATTTTTCAAAGTTCATTCTGATGCGCCCTAACCTCTGCTGCTGCCTGGAGGTGCTCGCAGCCTGAGCCCTGAGGGGCCGTGTGGCATCCTGGCCAGCCTCGAGCACCCTTGGTATGGCTTTGGCTCACAGCTAGTTAAATGCCCTTGAACTTGTCCCCCATGTACACAAAAATTATCTAGGGGCTGGTGTTTGTGATGTAGCAGGTAATGCTGCTGCCTGTGATGCCAGCATCCCATATGGGCACCAGTTCAAGTCCTGGCTGCTCCACTTCCAGTCCAGCTCCTTGTTAATGCACCTGGGAAATTAGTGGAGGATGGCACAAGTGTTTGGGCCCCTGCAGCCATGTGAGATCTGGAAGAAGCTCCTGGCTCCTGGTTCTTGACTTTGGTCATGGCCAGCTTCAGCCATGAGGCCATTTGGGTAGTGAACCAGTGGATAGAAGATCTGCCTCTCTCCCCCCCTCTCCCTATAACTCTGCCTTTCAAATAAATAAAAATAAATCTCTAAAAGATTATCAAAAATATGTTGATACTGAGATCACATACAGCATCCTAAATATATAGCCCCTTAGTCTGAGTCCATGCCACCTACAATAGCATACACAAATTCTGCTCCTGTGTGCCTTGGTCCAATACTGCTTTTCTTGTTATTGATAACATAGTCATGCCTTGTGTGCACAAACTTGCCTGTGTATAATTTTATGTAATTCCCTCTTAAGTGTTATAGGAGTAAAAGGTGGATTCCTGGGGCAGCAATAAGTCACCTCCTGGCGTCTACATCCCACATAGGATTTCCTGGGTTTACATCTGGTCCAGTCCTGATTTCAGCTTCCTCCTGATGTGCACTGTGGGAGACAGCAAGTCTCACAAGGGCCCAAAACACAGCCCACAGTTCTTTGTGGGCTCCAGTGTTGGAGTGTGGGTGGGCATGGATGATATGGGACTTTGCTTGTCATGGAATGGGAGCTGGAAACACATCTGCTTAGAAGCTGACAACCAAGGCACAGAGATGAGTCTGAATCCCATTGTTTCAAGCATGTGGGGGCAAAACCCCCAAGTTACTTCTGGGAATCTGTGCCACCACTGGGAGAAGTACTAGGCTAAGACTGTTGGGGGTGTGTTTGGGAATTTGTAATTTGCCAGAGGATACAGACATGCAGGCAGTTTACAATAGACCCTTTCCGGGCCATATTCAGGAGTGGGAGAGGTTAGTGATTTCCCACAGATGAGAGTGTGAGTTTTCTACATGAGTGCAGATTTGTGTTAGCCAATATAGTATATCTTCTCCTAGACAAGCCCTTGTTCACCCCTCATACACACTGCTCTGCACAAAGGTGCCTTGCCCAAGAACTCCTCGCCACTATTCCTCCCTGTGAGAAGTAAACACTTGGTGCATTTTCAAAGTAAGAATGGTAGATTCCGTGCACCTGAGTTTTTAGGGACCCAGGAAGGTTGTGGCCAAACAGCTGAAGCAAATGCCAGGAAGATTGTCACGCTGTTGTTACTCAGCCAATGAGGAACTGGGGGAGGGATCTGCTTGCTAGGAAATAAATAGCTTTCTGGAACCTGCTCCTGGTGTGCTGGCACAAGGCGTTGCAAGATTGGAAGTCGTGTCTTGCTCTTCTTGCACTCACTGAGTCGAGTCCATCGCTTGAGCGGATGGGTGAGGCTGTTTCTCACACAGACCAAGCTTTAGGAATCATCTGTCAGCCAATGGAGGGCTGCCCGTGGTGAGTGTGTGTGTTCCCCGAGAGGCAAACATGCGTGGCCTTGCCTTCATTACGTGCCTGTGGTTTCCTGGGCTGTTCTGAGCTTCAGAGACCCCCAGGGATGAGAGAAGGCAGGGACCTCAGTTTCCTTGCTGTGGGAACTGAGGTGATGCCTGTGAAAGCATACATTTTGCCCACATGAGAGGGTTGTTTGGAGATAGCTGCACATCTCTGCTAGCTGCTTCCTGAGTTCAGGAAACTTGGCCCTGGTTGCAGTGCTGGTCACGATGGGGTGAGGGTGAGGGACTGAGCTAGAGCTCGGGGCTCCGCTTCAGGGGGCTGTGCTCAGTCTGAAGTTTTACTCTTTCTGCTGATGCCTTTTTTTAAATTAAAGATTTATTATGTATTTGAAAGAGTTACACAGAGAAGGAAAGGCAGAGAGAGGCAGAGACAGAGAGGCAGAGAGAGAGGCAGAGACAGACAGAGAGGCAGAGACAGAGAGGGAGATGTCAGTCTTCCATCCGCTGGTTCACTCCCCAGTTGGCCATAATGGCCAGAAGCATGCTGATCTGAAGCCAGGAGTCGGGAGCTTCTTCTGAGTCTCCCATGCAGGTATAGGGGCCCAAGGGCTTGGGCCAGCTTCTACTGCTTTCCCAGGCCTTAGTAGAGAGCTGGATCAGAAGTGGAGCAGCCAGGTCTTGAACTGGCACCCATATGGGATGCCGGCACTGCAGGTGGCGGCTTTACCTGCTATGCCACACTGCTGTTCATCCTTATGACATTGTTGTGCTTTTTTTTTTTTTTTGAAGATTTATTTATTTGAAAGTCAGAGTTTTACACACACACACACACACACAGGTCTTCCATCCACAATTGGCCGCAACGGCTGGAGCTGTGCCGATCCTGAAGCCAGGAGCTTCCTCCAGGACTTGGGCCATCTTCCTCTGCTTTCCCAGGCCATAGCAGAGAGCTGGATCAGAAGTGGAGCATGTGGGGAGCAACTCGGACTAGACTAAGTTACTCGAATTAAGACTTATTCTATGCATCTGCTCTCCCACAATATGGCACTGGGAGAGGAGTAAACAGCTTCTACGCAGCTGCCTCTCACCAACTTGAGTGATGAGCTGCAGGAGCTGATCCTGCTCCTGATTGGAGGAGAGCAGCATACTCGGCGTGTGGGTAGCAGAGTTGGGATTGGTGGAAGAGGACTATAAAGCAGGAGAGAGACAACATGCACCAGGAACACCTGAGGAACATCTGAGCAGCCCCCGAGAAAGCCGGCCGGTGGTGTGCTGCTCCCCTGCAGAAGTGGGGAAAGTGGCAGGGGGCACCGCCCTTCCATGGAGGTGGAAGGACGGCAGCCAACCCGGGAAGAACCAGCAGCAAACCCAGGAAGGGCTGAGCAGACAAAAGAACAGCGCAGGGTCCTGTGTCATTCCTCCGTAAATAGGGGGAGCGACAGAGCAGCCGGGTCTTGAACCAGTGCCCATATGGCCCTTCAGGCCAGGGCATTAAGCCGCTGCAGCACAGCGCCAGCCCTGTCTTGTCTTCTGATTCCTGGTGTTTCCAAACTCTCCATCTTCCTGTCCTCCAGTGAGCCCCTCCCCTTGCCTGTCTTTTTCACCCCTTCTCCCCTCCAGCCCTCCTCCTCCTGTCTGCCTATGCATATCAACTGTTATGGCTGTGAATGCAAAGGCCTGCCTTACTCCTGGTGTTTCATTTCATGTTTGATCCTAGTATGAAAGGTGATTTTATGTAATGACTGAATGGGGCCACCAAGTGCCCACACATTTGGCCAGGCATAAATTTGATGTTTCTGTGTGGGTACTTCTGGCTAGGTTTAACATCTGTAGACTTTGTCAGGGAAATCGCCCTTCCTGGTCAGGTTTGAGTGGAGCAAAAGGGCTACTCAGTCCGTGAGCAGGAGCGGGCCCTCCTACCTTAGTGCCTTAGGTAATTGACTAATACTCTGATAGTGTCCTAGAATTGGATGAATGGCTCTCCTGGGTCTCCAGATGGGGACATGGACATGTTGGTCCCTGGGATCCTCCCCAAATGACTCAGGGGTGTCAGTAGCTGTATAATGCATCTTTCTTTCCCAATACAGGCAAATGCCAGATACATAGAGGGATGAATGGATGGTTAAATAGATTCAACAGATGCATACATGGAGATTTCTGCATTCTGTTGTGTCTACTTACATTGGCATTTCTGGTTAATTTCCACAGAAATCTTGAGGATCTGAATTATGCTAAGGTGTCAGGCAGTGTGATTTTGTAAAGATGAAAAAAACAGAAGTGTACCCTGAACGCACAAGCTTGGTGGGTAGATAAAGCAAACTCGCCTAAGAAGACAAAGAACAAATCAAAGTAGAGCACAGGGAGATACTTTGTCTCACAGAACAGGAGCACAGTTGAAATGTGTGCCTGTGTAATCCACAATGGGGCCAATTGTGGTCAGAATGAAATTAACTCACCTGTTTCCGGGATCGGTAGGAGCAGTAAGACACCCTGGTTTTTCCTTAAATGAGCTGATTCCTCCACGTTGGCTGTCCATCAGCCACACCTGGGTAGACCCCTGAACCGTGATGAGCCCAAGATCTCAACACGTTTCAGCCTTGCCTGAGCCTGTGGGTCTGGCCAGGCATTAGATTCCCTCCTTGCAAAATGCCCTGCACAGTGCTGAAATAGTTTGTCCAAGCTCTCTGTCTGATGGCTGAACTGCTAGTGGTGATGTACTAGTGTGTTCTCATCCCAGATTAGATCCATGGTCACAGCTTCAGTGAGATACTCTTGGAATGGAGGAGCTAAATTGTTCATGCTCCCCAGGGACCTGTCTAACCAAATCTAGTTGCAATGATACAGTAGCTTCTCTGGGGAAGGAAGATTGTTTCTTTGGTTTCTAGGAATAATCTATTGCTACACCTAGAAGAAGAGTCTTTGGGTGGAATCCAAAACTCCCCAGCCAGCTGGTGAGTGGCACACAGGGAGGTGCACAATGTACCATAGTGATTCTTTTTTATGATTTAGTTATTTGAAATAGGTAGAGACAGAGAGGTCTTCATCCGCTGTCTCACCCCAAGATGGCCACAATGGCCAGAGCTGTGCTGATCTGAAGCCAGGAACCAGGAGCTTCCTTTGTTTCAGGATCTCCCCCTTTGGGAACTGGCCAGGTTACCACGAAGGAAGAGTCGAGGAGACTGAGGAAGGTCAAGCTAAACACACTTTATTGATACTCTAGGCGACTAGGAGGAGAGATCACTCAAGCCTACTCCTGCAGGCACTAGGCACGAGGGACTTGGGAGAGAGACTGAGCAACCTCTGGTTTACAGCATCTGAGGGTCCCCTTATATACAGTTTCTAGAGGCTAGCCCCGCCCACATTCCCACCCCCCAGGGTCCCGTCATCATGGCAATGACAGTTTGTGGTTAGGCCCTCTAGGCCATCCATTTTCAAATCTTACCGGCTAGGGTGGCTACTACTCTACTTTTCCTTCAAGCTGGGCGCCACTGCGACTGTGACTGTGGCTGCGCAGTTACTTTCTTTCAAAGGGTGCTACAGTTACTTTGTTTCAAACGGTGCTACAATTACTTTCTCCATGAATGGTTCCCTAACAGTCCTCCCTTTTCTTTTCTTTAAATGCGCTCGTAGTCCTGCAAAGCCCATTGAGCCGCTGGGCCAAGGGGATGAACATTCTTGAGCATATTCCGGATTGATTTCCAGATTCGGGATCTTCCTTTTCCTCTTCTATTTCTGGCAGGCTGGGTTCCTTTCGGAGGGCTAGGTATCCCTTCACGAAATTCTGTCCAATTGAGAAGAGGTACTGTAAGATAGGCAAGCATACAAGAACCATACAAAATATTGCTCCTATTTTAAACCATTTTCAGGATGGGAGCCAAGAGGAAACTGTGTCAGTCAGAGTATTTCTTGTCTGTTCCACTGTTCTGACTTGACCTATCTTAAATGCTGCTATATGTTGAAGCTGTATTATCTGTAGAGCGCTCTCAGTAATGTTAGCCTCAAGATGAGCTGTTGCGTTTACCCACTCTAGCCAGGTAGAATGGTTGTGTTTGAACATATCAACTAGTTGCGTTGCATTAGGAATGGATAGATTGTTCCACGGAATGGTGGTAATGTGTGGGGAGCAACTGAGACTAGACTAAGTTACTGGAATTAAGACTTATTCTATGCATCTGCTCTCCCACAATATGGCACTGAGAGAAAGAGACCAAACAACCACTACGCAGCTGCCTCATCAGTTTGACAAGCTGCAGTAGTGATCCTGCTCCTGATTGGAGGAGAGCAGCATGCTCAGCGTGTGGGTAGCAGAGTTGGGATTGGTGGAAGAGGACTATAAAGGAGGAGAGAGACAACATGCACTGGGAACATCCGGATAACATCTGAGCAGCCCCCGAGAGAGCCGGCCAGTGGTGTGCCACTCCTCCGCGGAAGTGGGGAAAGTGGCAGGGGAGCCGCCCCTCCACAGAGGTGGAGGGGTCGGCAGCCAACCCGGGAAGGACCAGCAGCAAACCCGGGAAGGGCCGAGCAGACAAAAGAACAGTACAGGGTTTAGTGTCATTCCTCCGCAAATGGGGGAGCGACAGTAATGCAAACTCTTCCAATCACTTCACACTTGAGTTCTCTTTCCAAAGCTAGTATAGTAATTATCTGTTCTATTTATACCATGCGTGCTTCGAGCATCTGGAGCCCTATAGCATGTGTCTTTTTTTCTTTTGACAGGCAGAGTGGACAGTGAGAGAGAGAGACAGAGAGAAAGGTCTTCCTTTGCCGTTGGTTCACCTTCCAATGGCCGCCACGGCCGGCACGCTGCGGCCGGCGCACCGCGCTGATCCGATGGCAGGAGCCAGGAGCCAGGTGCTTTTCCTGGTCTCCCATGGGGTGCAGGGCCCAAGCACCTGGGCCATCCTCCACTGCACTCCCTGGCCACAGCAGAGAGCTGGCCTGGAAGAGGGGCAACTGGGACAGAATCCGGCACCCCAACTGGGACTAGAACCTGGTGTGCCGGCGCCGCTAGGCGGAGGATTAGCCCAGTGAGCCACGGCGCCGGCCAGCATGTGTCTTAAGCAGTGTTGACTGGTCACCTAGCTGAGCCCGCTGCTCCTGAATTACCTTCAGGAGGGACTCCAAGGAATCTCCCTGTAGTTGGGTAGTGCTTAGAGCCAGTGCTCCAGTCACAGCGCCAGCTACTGTGGCTGCTGACACTGCTATAGTGACAATAGCTGCTGTTACTCCAAAGTCTCTTTTTTTGCACATCGGTTTTATTGGTATAATCAAATCAGACATATTTACTGGTACATATGTGAAGGGAGTTGCCTTTACCACCATATATGGAGCCAAGAATGTTATCATTCTCTCTTCCCATTTCAGGCCTCTTATATAGCAACCGAGCTCCTTTTTAGAATCTAATGAGTGTGTGCATCTAGCATACAATACTTCCCCTTCTGTTCTACCTGTCCAATTTCCTGGGTCTTCCCTTACTGGAATTTTTACAAAATGTTTGTGAAACATTTCATATCCTGCCTGCCAAAAACAATGTGTTGACTGATTGCTACTTGGAGGTCTACCTATAGTATATCTTTCCTCTGAGCCATTTTTACAAATAAAAGAGCAAATTATTAATATCAGGGTATGTATAGGCTGGTGGGTTTTCTACTAGGCCTAACACTTGTTCTGTTTTTATCCTTGGCAATATAATTAAGATGATTCCCACAATCTCATTAAATTACCTAATATTTTAAATTGTTTAAGCGTTTGCTCACCTTCAATTAACTTACCTTTATCTGGGTCCCATCTCTGTTTGCTGCTGCTGCTGCCATTTCTGGAGTTCTTTAGTCCTAGCTCTGGAATAGGAAATCCCTAATTCTTTCTGTAAAAAGCATCTTACAAACATATGAGTTCTTTTGACAGGATAATTGCAATTGATATTCCATTAGTGCCTAATTGGAAATTCCCAAGTCTTGAGGTCCTGGGGCTGGAACCATCCTAACATGTCTTTGGGGCAAGCTAATAATCCCCTTTTCAGATGTGTCGATCACTACTGTTCCTTCTCCTTTCCAAAGGATGGTTGTGGGCCCTTTCCAGTCTTTACTGTTTGGTAATCTATAAAAGCAAGAGTTTTTTATCTTTAAATTTCTGGAGTTGGAGCGTTTGCTCTAGTTCTTGCCATCTCTGATGAATATATCTTTCAGTAGGGGTATAGCCCCCTATTCCTCCCCTTTTCTTTTGATTAAGGGTGAAAAGAGCCAATTGTAGCCGTGCTTCAATGGTTTGAACTGCATTGGCAAATTTATCCATTTCTTGTTTTAAGGATTGATTTGCTCTCTCAACCATTCCTTGTGACTGTGGATTATAGGGTGTGCCTGTGGTATGATCAATATTTAAATATTGGAACAGTCTCATGACCCTTTCTGCTGTGAAGTTAGGCCATTATCTGTAGGGAGTGCTTGGATATGAAATAGGTTCTGTAGTTCTAATATTCCCCATACTGTTTCCTGAGCAGTCTCCTTAGGAATTAGCTTAGCCCATAGAAGGCCAGTAGATGTCTCAATGGCTACCAGAATTAGCTGGGCCTCATAGTGGGTCACATCCATTTGCCACAGTCTCACCCCTAATCTACTAATATGAGGAGTAGTTCCTCTTTTATGTACACACTTGGGGAAGTTCTTTATTATTTGTTCTGCTACAATTTTTGGTAAGCTGAATTGTTGTCTCAAGTATGACACATCACTATGCCATTTAGCATGATCGTCCGTGCCTGTCTCAATATGTTCTAGAAAAAAGATGTTTGGTGCCTTACTTATGTCATGGAGGACAGGCATTAAAAATAACTGAGCTACTAGTTGTCCTGTTTTTACCTATACTATTTTTGGGGATAGGTTAACCAATCTTATCTTTAAAGGATTTTGATCTCCTGGGCTGATGAAACCTCCAACTACCCTTACTTTGGCCTCAGTCATCTCTGATGTTTCTGTTATCCACCCCCACTGTCCTGGGATTATGGTAATTTGTGTTTGAAGGTTAAGGGTCTCTATTACCTTTGGCGTAAGTACCAGATCTTTTGGGGGCACTTATGGAGTATCCAATCTGTTCTGGTTCTTTTTCCTTAATGTGGCCACCTTGTACTACCAGGTTTATTTGAGTTGTATTTATTTGTGAAACTAATTTGTCAATATTTTCTTTGCCTGGGATTCCCTTATGTCCAGGCACCCATTGGATATAAATCTCTTCTTTACTTTCCATAGCTTCTAGTATGGTTCTAAGCAAGGGTTCTTCAATATTTACAGGTAGGGGTATGGCCTCAATTAATGTATATACATATTGAGAATCTGTAACTATATTCATTATCGGGGGTCCTTCTTGAAAGGCTAGTAGCATGGCTCTTTTTTCTAATTCTTGATTACTTCCCTCACTTTCCTTAACTAGTTTAACTCCATCTGATCTCCAAAAGCCATATTTTCCTTGCCCCTGTTTGCTTCCTCCATCAACATAGTAAGTAGGTCCTGGCACGGGATGACCTTGAAGACTGCTTAGTGCCCTTCTAAGCATTAAAGGCACATGGATACATCCAATCTGTGGTACCCAATGCAAGTAGGGGTCTTCCTGAATCATAACATCTAAATCCTCTTTTTTAATAGGTAACCTATATATAGGTTCTTGCCCTATTTGAATAATGCATTCTTGTCTGATTTTATGTAGACATTTTAGGGCTCTAGTTGGAGGAGATGCTGTCAATACCTTTGGAAATTCCTGTCTACCTACCCAAAGGATATCAGATCCTTGGTGCACTTTATAATTTATGGTGTTACCTCCCATCATAACTGTACAGTAAACTTCCTTGCTGGGGTACCAGTAGCTTAAAGGTTTGTGTTCTTGTAATAGCCTCCTTATAGTCCCTAACTCCTGTCTTGCTTCGGGGGTCCATTCCCTGATACTATTTAACTCTTGGTTTCCCTTCATCATAAGAGTAAAAGGTTTTGTCTTAATTCCGGGAACAGCTTGGGTCATCCAATTAAGGAGTCCTACTAACTTTTGTAGTTCATTTAGGGTGGGCTTCTCTGAAGTTCTGGCAACTCTAGTTTTTGCAATGTCTATTTATTTGGGTGCAACAAGTACCCCATCCATGAATAGGAATATTGTTCTTGTAATTTCTCATTTGGTGTCTCGAATCCCTTTTCTAAAAGCATTTTTCTGAGTTTTTCTATGGAATGATCGGACCCAATATATATATCATCCATATATTGATAAAGATCTACTTCTGGGTGTTGTTGTCTCCAGGGCTCTAGTATGTCCCTTAGTATACTTTGGTAAATCAAGGGACTTAATACAAAACCTTGTGGGAGGCAATTCTGAACATACCTATGGCCTGGACCTTGATTATTAACCTCTGGGATGGTAAAGGCAGTGCACTGCCTGAAGTCCTTATCCAGAGGGATGGTAAAATAAGCATCCCCTATATCCAAAACAGTAACCTGGTTTCTTCTTTGTAATCCTCCAGGGTGTGGAATACCTAACTGAACTTCTCTTCCCTTATCTACTAATTTATTAAGTTCTCTAAAATCTATTAACATTCGCCACTTGCCTGATTTCTTCCTTATCACAAATATTGGGGTGTTCCAGGGATTATCTGGGTCTGCTGGAGATATCTTCCCTTCCTCTAGTAGACTTTTTGTTATTTCCTTAATTCCTTCTAATTTTTCTTTGGTTAAAGGCCATTGGGGAATCAAGGGACCTTTATTAGGATCTTTCATTTTTATCTTTATTGGGGTAATTTGGGTAGAGAGTTGCGCCATAATTAGGGCTACCCCTAACTTCGTTAATATATCCCTTCCAAATATATTGATGGGAATATCTGGGGATATTAGAATGGATGTCTTTGTCTTCCTTCCTTTTTTGTCTTTCAGTGTAATCTGTGATATTTTTTGTAATTTAGAGCACCCTCCCACCCCCTCTATATTTTTCCATCCTTCTGTTATCCCTTCTTTTATTCCTTTAGCCTCTTGTTTCCTTATTATAGTTAAATCAGCCCCTGTGTCTAACAGTACTATTATATCTCCCCCCCAGGTTTACCTTTAAGGTATGTCTTTGTTTTAATTCTACTTTGCTAGTTTTGGGTAGATTGCTGTCGCAGGGGCTTCTGTCTGTGCTTCCCCCAGGGGTGGGGCTGATGGTGGGATAGATGAGTGGATATTCTGGAAAGATGCCATCATGGTCCGGGGGGCATTGCCCCCTGCTTTCCCATTTTTTTGGCTGTCTGCATACTTTTGCAATATGTCCTGTTCTCCCACAATTATAGCATTTTAGCGGAGTTTTTCTCCACTCCTACAATTTCTTGCTATATGCCCCTTTCTTCCACATCTGTAACAAGTTCCCTGAAAACTTCTTGACCCTTGCTGTCTATCTCCAGCCTTTAAGGCCTCTGCCAGCATGGCCATCTTATAGGAGGTGGACCCAAATTCCCTACAGGCATACATTTTTTCTTCTAACAAATCTCCTGGTCTTAAATTTCTGAGCAACTTTTTACATTCTTCATTAGCATTTTGAATGCTCATGGTGTCCTTTAAATATGTTCTCAAATCCTCTCTAGATGTTTCCATATGAATCTGAGTAAATAATCAATTAATAAACTCAGGGTAGGGTTCTTTGGGCCCTTGTCTGATGCTAACTGCTTTAGGGGCCCCACTGATAGTTCTCTGGCATTCTTGAAGTGCCTCAAGAACCCATGTTCTATAGAGGGTTCTGGCATCAGCAAATCTAGAGCCAGCTGCTTCTTCTGGTGATAATCTAATTCCCCTAATCTGATCTGATGTTAGTGGCACTAATCCAGCCACGTCGGCTGGGGGAGGGGGATGCATCTCATCCCATAGCATCGCCTTCTCTTTTATCTTATCTATGACTAGCTGTTTCTCTGCTGCAAAGCCAGGAGTTACATTCAGTAGCATATTGATGTCTACCGATGTAAAGTTCACTGAAATTACCGCAAAATAAGTGATGGTAGCCGGGTGTGTGAGACCATGTTCCTGAACTTGTTTAAGCCAAGCGGCTATTAGTCCAGGTCCCACAGGCTCATATTCTCATCTACCACCTCTTAACATTATCAGGTAAGCTGACTGTTCTTTTGCTTTTTCTTCCTTGCTTAACTCCCTGGGAACAACCTGAGGTTTTTCCCTACATTCTGCTATGGCATCATAGAGCTTACTGGCATCTCCTGTATTTTTTGGATTTAATTCCTTGCCACAACAAATTAACACCTTAAGGGTGTCTACTGCACATTTATAGTCTTTCCCTGTTGTGGTGCCTTCTCCTTTTTGTAGAAATTCCTCCAGGAGGAATTTCTCTTCCAAGGTCTGCAGATCTTGGAGGTCCCATCCTGTACAAGCTGCTGCCAGCTTAGAAGCCCATGTTACATTTCCTGGTGAGTAGCACTTCACTTTCTTGCATCTTGTTGGCTGGCCTGGAAGGATCTTCACCTTCTCTATACTCACTAGCGCCTGTCTATATTCTTTTGACTGGGACGTCCCACCCATCGTGGTCTCTTTCAACCACCACTACTCACCCTTTTGACGATTCCTCAAGGGCTCGTCTCCTCACCACCATCTGACTTCAGGTCCCTGTTCGGGCGCCAGCTGTCAGGATCTCCCCTCTTCGGGAACTGGCCAGGTTACCACGAAGGAAGAGTTGAGGAGACTGAGGAAGGTCAAGCTAAACACACTTTATTGATACTCTAGGCGACTAGGAGGAGAGATCACTCAAGCCTACTCCTGCAGGCACTAGGCACTATGGACCAGGAGCTTCTCCCTGCGGGCACTAGGCACGAGGGCCCGGGGAAAGAGACTGAGCAACCTCTGGTTTACAGCGTCTGAGGGTCCCCTTATATACAGTTTCTAGAGGCTATCCCCGCCCACATTCCCACCCCCCAGGGTCCCGTCATCATGGCAATGACAGTTTGTGGTTAGGCCATCTAGTTAGGCCATCGGTTTTCAAATCTTACCAGCTAGGGTAGCTACTACTCTACTTTTCCTTCAAGCTTCGTGTCACTGCAGCTGTGCAGTTACTTTCTTTCAAAGGGCGCTACAGTTACTTTGTTTCAAACAGTGCTACAATTACTTTCTCTGTGAATGGTTCCCTAACAATATAGGAGTTACTGAAAAAAGTAAAATCGTAAACTTTGAGATAAAATGAAATCATAACTTATCAACATCTATGGGACACAGCCAAAGCAGTTTTAAAGGGAAGTTGATAGCATTAATTTAATTAAAATACAGAATGGTCTCAAAGATCCAGTGATGCATCTCAAAGACACAGAAACACAGGAGGAAACCAAATGCAAAACCAGAAAGAGGTGAGAAATCATGATGTCCAAAGCAGAAACAAATGAAATTGAAACTTAAAAAAGCAAAGGATCAATAAAACAAAAAGATATTTTAGCTGATTAATGTAATAGATTTTCCTTTAGCCAGACTTGCAAAGAAAAAAAGAAACATTCAAATAAAATTAGAGATGAAATAGCAGGCATTTGAACTGAAACAGAGGATGCTAAGAAACTACTATGAACAAGCATGTGCACATAAACTGGCAAACCTCGAGAAAGTGGATAAATGAGGATTCTTAGAGCCTATCAAGATTAAATCAAGATGATATAAATCTAAATACAAGAATAAAAAGAAACAAGATTGCAGCAGTAATTAAACATCTGCCTTCCAGTAAAAATCCAAAACACGATGGATTTGCTACTGAATTCTATTAAACATTTGAATAGGAACTTATTCCAGTAATATTCAAACCATTTCAAAATATTAAATGGGATGGAACCCTACTAAACTGACTTTACAAGGCCAGTGTCACTCTTATCAAAAACAAAAAAGACAAAACAATAAGAAAACAGACCTATATCTTTATTGAACAAAGATGCAGAGATTCTCAAAAAACTCAATTAAAATCCACATAAAAAAATCAGACATCATGATCAACTTCAATTTATCCCAAGAATCAAGAGTGTTTCAACAATAGCAAGTCAATAAACAACATAAATCACAAGAACTAAAAAATAAAAAAGCATATGGCCACCTCAATAGAGGCAAAGACAATGTTGGATAAGATTCAACACCCTTTCATGTTTAAGAAAATACACAAATTAGATATAGAAGAAACATAGGGTCTTTGCAAGTCCTTGGGGCCCTGACCAGGTGGGAGACCTGGAAGAAGCTCTTGGCACCTGACTTTGGATCGGCACAGCTCCAGCCATTGCAGCTGGGGAGTGAGCCAGCGGATGGAAGACCTCTCTCTCTCTCTGTCTCTACCTCTCTGTAACTCTGTTTTTCAAATAAATAAAATAAATCTTTTTTAAAAAAGAAACATAACTCATCATTATGAAGGCTGTATATGATATCCTGAATGAGAAAAAGTTGAAAACACTTCCCATCAGATCTGGATGAAGATGATAATGTCCACTTACACCACACTTCTTCAATAGGGTACAGGAAGTATTAGCAAGACCATTTAGGGAGGAGAAAGAAATTAGCTTTTTTATACACTAAGGATGAACTCCTTGAAAGAGAATTCAAGAAAAAAAGATCATTCACAATATCTACAAAAATCAAATGGATAAGAATAAATTTAACCAAAGAAGTGGAAGATTTCTACGATGCAAACTGCAGATCACTCATGAAGGCAATCAACAAGGAAACAAAAACCTGGGAAGTTACCTCTGCTTATGGATCAGAAGAGTCAATATCATTAAAATACTTACACTACATAAAGCAGTCTACAGATTCAACACAGTAACTATCAAAATATCAAGAACATTATTTACAGAATTAAAAAGTGATCCTGAAATTCATGAGATAAAAAAAAGACCCAGATTAGCCAAAGGTGTATAAGGGGATTTGGGGGGCAGGGTCAGTCAACCTGCAGGCATCACAAGACCTGCCTACAAAACATATTACAAAGCCATATATATTAAAATTACACAGTATTGGTAAAGAAAATATATATAGCTCAATGGAGTGGAATACAGATCCCAGAAATTAATCGATGAATATATAGCATCTGCTTTTAGATTAAGATGACCAGCATCCCAAGTCACTGATGATAAAGCTGCATGAAGAGCCTAGAGGGAACCCTTCTTGGAGCTCCATGGGGAATAGTATACCTGCAAAACTAGAGGAGAGGAAGAAAAAGGGAGGGCACGTTTTTCTCTCCCCACCACACTGCAACTGTGTCCTGTACAAGATGATAGAGCAGGCACCATTTCAGACATACCCAATAGCTGCACCAGCTTTGCAGTGCCAGAACCAGCCAAGTAGAGACTCCCGAGTCTGGTGGGGAGAGCTAACAGGGAGCTGGGTGTTCGTGACTGTGGGAAGCTTGTGTGCTGAGATGTGTGCATGAGAGGGCTCAGGGTGTGGCTGGGACTTTGGGATGTCACTGTGGGAGAACCCACAGGCTTAGGACTCCCTGGTTACCTGGTGAGGGACATGCTGCAGAATCTGAGCTTACTCTGAGGACTGCACAGATCCTTTGTGTGGTCACTGTGGCAGAGTGGATGAATATAATACTCCCAGGGGCTAGCACTCAGACACCAGTCTCCTTTGAGGAGAGGAGTTCAGCTAAGTAGAATAAACCTCTCTCCTGATAAAGAGCAAATTTACCAAGTCAAATCCAGGTGTGTCACCATAGACATGCCCTTCACCATGGAGAACTGACAGAGTTCCCTGGCCACACCTACCACCTGCCTCTAGCTATTCATTGAAAGCAGATACTCCACTAATCTACAGAGGCATAATACAAAGACAAAAGCCACCACAGTGAAAAAAAAAAGAAACCACTGGGCATCTCCACAAATGCCATTTAACAAATGCACCAAAGGAAACAGTAAGGAAGAAAACAACACACCTAAATGAAACAACACTTGAATACTAGATTGTGAAGATGATAATACTGAAGAAATGCCAGAAATGGAATTCAAAAATTGATTACTCTGAAATAATCAGAAGCAAATGCATAAACTACTGAAATGCATAAATGACATGAAAGAAAATTTCTCCCATGAAATTGATACCTTAAAAGAGAAATCAAAATGAAATTAAGAATTCAATAGAGCCAGCACCATGGCTCACTAGGCTAATCCTCTGCCTGCAGTGCTGGCACTCTGGGTTCTAGTCTTGGTTGCTCCTCTTCCATTCCAGCTCCCTGCTGTGGCCCGGGAAGGCAGTGGAGGATGGGCCAAGTGCTTGGGCACTGCACCTGCATGGGGGACCAGGAGAAAGCACCTGGCTCCTGGCTTTGGATCAGCGCAGCGCACCAGTCGTAGTGGCCATTTAGGGGGTGAACCAACAGAAGGAAGACCTGTCTCTCTCTCACTGTCTAGCTCTGCCTGTCAAAAAAAAAAAAGAATTCAATAGAACAAATAAAAATGCAGTGGAGAGCTTTAACAGAATTGGAAAAGCAGAAGTAACAATAGCCAACTTAGCAGACAAATCACAAGAAATTATACAGTCAGACAAAAAACAAGAAAAAGTTAGAAAACTAAAAGACACTGTTGGAAATCTACAGGATACTATCAAATGACCCAAAATATGAGTTCTAGGAGTTCCTGAAGGCATAGAAAGAAAGGATTGGAAGACCTGTTTAGTGAAATAGTAACAGAAAACATCCCTAATTAGGAAAAAGAAAGGGACTTCCAAGTACAGGAAGCACACAGAACTAATGTACATGATCAAAGATCCTTACCATGGCATTGTAATCAAACTCTCCACAGTAAAATAAAGAAAATGTACTAAAATGTGCAAGAGAAATGCCAATATTACTTTCAGAGGATCTCTACTTAGACTCACAGTGGACTTCTCATCAGAAACCCCAGAGGATAAGAGACAATGACAAGATATATTCCAAGTAATAAGAAAACTGTCAACCCAGAACACTATACTCAGCAAAACTCTCTCATTTATGAATGAAGGTGCAATAAAGACCTTCCATAACAAACAGAAACTGAAAGAATTTGTCACCAACCATCCAGCCCTCCAAAAGATGCTTAACAATGCGCTGCACACAGAAACATAGAAACACGGTCATCTCTACAAGAGAAAATATCCCAGTAAATGTACAAAAAAATCCAAAGTAAAAAACAGGAATATTTTTGGAAAAATGGCAGAGCAAAGTTGTTACCTATCCATAATCACCTTGAATGTAAATGGCCTCAACTCTCCAGTTAAAAGACACACACTGGCTGAATGGATTAAAAAACAAAACTCATCTATTTGCTGCCTACAAGAAATACATCTCACCAACAAAGAGGCATACAGACTGAAAGTGAAAGGATAGAAAAAGATATTCCATGTTAACAGAAACCAAAAAAGAGCTTGTGTAGGCATCCTAATATCAGACAAAATAGACCTTAACAAAAAAAACTTAAGAGACAAAGAAGGGCACTGTGTAATGATTAAGGGATCAATTCAATAGGAAGATGTGACTATTATAAACGTATATGCACCCAATTTCAGGGTACCTGGCTATTTAAATAAATGTTAAGGAATCTAAATGGAGACATAGACTCAAATGCAATATTAATGGGGCACTTCACACCACACTTAAGCAATGGATAGATGAACCAGACAGAAAATCAGCAAGGAAACAGCAGAGGTTATTGATACTATAGACCAATGGACCTAACAGATCTCTCTCTCCAGTGTATGGAACTTTCTCTAGTATCAGCCACATGCTAGGCAATAAAGCAAGTCTCACCAGTTCCAAAGAGTCATCATCATACCATGCATCTTCTCGGACCATCATGGAATGAAACTGGAATTCAGCAACTCAGTAATCTCTAGAACATATGCAATCACATGGAGACTGAACACCATGCTCCTGAATGAACAGTGGATCACAGAAGAAATCAAGAGATTTTGACTGAGCACCAAAAAGGAAACCTGTTGAAGTGAAATGGACACTATGAGAAACAGTGACTTGATCAGCCCTTGTTCTGACTGTCGGGGAACAACTTAATACTTTATCCCTTTTAGTTTTTTTTGTTCTACTTAATACTTAATACTATTGGTTGAACTCTTTAATTAACACACAATTATTCTTAAGTGTTGAAACTTAACTGAAAAGTCATCCCTTTAAAATATAAGAGAGGGAGGATATGTACAATTTGGGAAATGCACAAGCTGGCTTGCCCCAAATGGTGGAGTTAGAAATGTGCCAAGGGATTTCAACTCAATCCCATCAAGGTGGCATGTACCAATGCCATCTCACTAGTCAAAGTGATCAGTTTCAGTTCACAATCAATCATAATGATAGGATTAAGAGTCAAAATGATCACATAAACAAGCTTAGTGTCTGCTAATACTAACTGATAACATTAAAAAGGAGAGAATGATCCAACATGGGAAGCAGGATACACAGCAGACTCATAGAATGGCAGATGTCCTAAATAGCCTCAGAATCAGCTGTTAAGGCATTCAGATCTGGCTGAAGAGCCCATGAGAGTATTTTAGGCATGGAAAGCCAAGATACTCTGGCAAAAAAAAAAGAAAGAAAAAAAACCTAAATGAAAGATCTCTGCAAGTGAGATCCCAGCGGAAAGAATGGGCCATCAAAGAAGGAGGTACCTTTCTCTGAAGGGAGGTGAGAACTTCCACTTGGACTACGACCTTGTCTAAATAAGATCGAAGTCGATGAACTCAAAAGGCTTCCATAGCCTTGGCAACTCATGACAAGAGCCTAGAGTGATTACTGACACTATAAACAAGAGTGTCAATTTGTTAAGTCAACAACAGGAGTCACTGTGTACTTACTCCTCATGTAGGATCTCTTTCCTTAATGTGTTGTACAATGTGAATTAATGCTATAACTAGTACTCAAACAGTACTTTACACTTTGTGTTTCTGTGTGGGTACAAACTGTTGAAATCTTTACTTAGTATATACTAAATTGATCTTCTGTATATAAAGAGAATTGAAAATGAATATTGATGTGAATGGAATGGGAGAGGGAGCAGGAGATGGGAGGGTTGCGGGTGGGAGGGAAGTTATGGGGGGAAAAAGCCACTGTAATCCAAAAGCTGTACTTTGAAAATTTATATCTGTTAAATAAAAGTTTAAAAAATAAGAAGTAAAAAAAATTCTGAAAGCAAATGATGACAATACAACATACCAAAACTTATGGGATTTAGCAAAAGAAGTGTTAAGAGGAAAGTTTATAGCAATTGGTGTATACACCAAATAAATGAGCTGTCAATGCATCTCAAGTACCTAGAAAAACAGCAGGAAACCAAACTCAAAACTAATAGGAAAAAAAAATTAAAGTGAGAGGAAATCAATAAAATTCAAACAAAAAATACAAAAGCAAAACAAAGAGCTGTGTTTTCATGCAATAAACAAAAATGGCAAAACATTTTTCCCACTAGCCATCAAGAGAGAGAAAAGACCCAAATCAATAAAATTAGAAGTGAAAAAGGAAGTGCAGCAACAGATACCACAGGAAAAAAAAATCAGAAATTACTCCAGAGAGCTCTATGACAACAAACTGGGAAACCTACAAGAAATGGACAGATTCCAGGCCACATACAACCTTCCTGAGTTGAGCCATGAAGACATAGGAAACCTAAACAAACCAATTACCCAGTCATAAATTGAATCAGTAATAAAGAGCCTCGCAAAAAAAAGAACAGCCTGAGAGCAGATGGCCTCACTGCTGAATTCTACCAGACATTTAAAGAACTAACTGCAATTCTTCTCATGTTATTCAAAACAATTGAAAGGGAGGGAATCCTCCCAAATTCTATGAAGCCAGCCATCACCTTAATCTCTAAACCTGAAAAAGATGCAACTAAAACAACGAATTACAGATTAATTCCCCTGATGAACATAGATGCAACAATACTGAACAAAATTCTAGCCAATCAAATTCAACAACATATTAGAAAGATCATCCACCCAGATGGACCAAGTGGAATTTATCCTTGGTAAGCAGGGATAGTTCAACATTTGCAAATCAATCAATATGATACGCCACATTAACAAACTGCAGAACAAAAACCATGTGATTGTCTCAATAGATGCAGAGAAAAATTTGATAAAATACAACACCCTTTCATGATGAAAACTCTAAGCAAACTGGGTATAGAAGGAACATTCCTCAACATAATCAAGGCAATTTATGACACAACCACGGCCAGCATCCCATGAATGGGGAAGACTTTGAAGCATTCCCACTGAGATCCAGAACTGGACTAGGATGCCCACTTTCACCATTGATGTTTAATATATTCCTGGATGTTTTAGCCAGAGCCATTAGGCAAGAAAAAGAAATCAAATGGATACAAACTGGGAAGAAGGAATTCAAACTATCCTTATTAGCAGAAAATATTTCTATATAGGGGATCCAAAAGTCTCTACCAAGAGACTATTAGAACTCATAGAAGAGTGTGGGAAAGTAGCAGGAAATAAAATTAATACAAAAAATGGCCTTTGTATACACAGAGAATGCCAATACTGAGAAACAACCTCAAAAATGAATCCCATTCACAATAACTACAAAAAAATCAAATACCTTGGAATAAATGTAACCAAGGTAGTCAAAGATCTTCACAATGAGAATTAACAAATATGAAAGAAAGAAATAGAAGCAGATACCAAAAAAATTGGAAAAATCTTCCATGTTCATGGATTGGAATTATCAATATCATCAAATGTCCATTCTCCTGAAAGCAATTTTCAGATTCAATGTGATACCAATCAAAATACCAAGGACTTTTTTTCAGATATAGAAAATATGATGCTGAAATTCACATGGAATCACAGAGGACTTTGAATAGCTAAAGCAATCTTTATAACACAAAGTCAGAGGCATCACAATAAAAGATTAAGACATACTACAAGGCAGTTATAATCAAAATAGCCTGGTACTGATACAAAAACAGATGGATAGACCAATACAACAGAATAAAAATCTAGAAATCAACCCAAGCATCTACATCCACCTTGTATTTGACAAAGGAGTTAAAACAAATCTTTGGAGCAAGGACAGTCTCTACAACAAATGGTGCTTGGAAAACTGGATTTCCACACGCAGAAGTATGAAGACCCATACGTTTCACATTACACAAAGATCTACTCAACATGAATTAAAAGATCTAAATCTATGACCCGGCACCAAATTATTAGAGAACATTTTGTAAAGCACTGCAAGACATTGGCACAGGCAAAATGTTTTTGGAAAAGACCCCAGAGGCACAGGCAATCAAAGCCAAAATTAACAAATGAGGTTACATCAAATCAAGAAGTTTCTATACCACAAAAGAAACACTCAGGAAAGTGAAGAGGCAACTGACAGAGTGGGAGAAATTATTTGCAAACTATGCGACCAATTAAGGATTAATAACCAGAATATACAAATACATCAAGGGACTCAACAACAGGAAAACAAACACCCATATTAAGAAATGGGCAAAGGACTTAGGCATTTTTCAAAAGAGGAAACCCAAATGGCCAATAGACACATGAAAAAATATTTAGGCTCACTAGCCACCATGGAAATGCAGATCAAAACCACAATGAGGTTTTACCTCACCCCAGTTAGAATGGCTTTCATACAGAAATCAACAAACCACAAATGCTGGTGAGGGTGTGGGGAAAAAGGTATCCTAATTCACTGTTGGTGGGAGTGTAAACTGGTAAAACCACTATGGAATACAGTATGGAAATACCTCAGAAATCTGAATTGAGACCTGCCGTATGGCCCGGCCACCCCCACTCCTGGGAATGTAGCCAAGGTAAATGAAATCAGTTAATTAAAGAATTATCTGCACCCTCATGTTTATTGCAGCTCAATTCTCAATAGCTACAACATGGAGTCAACCTCAATGCCTGTCAACCAAAGACTGGATAAAGAAATCATGGGATATGTACACTATGGAATACTTTTTTTTTCTTTTTTTAAATTTTATTTTATTTAATGAATATAAATTTCCAAAGTACAGCTTATGGATTACAATAGCTTCCCCCCCCATAACTATCCTCCCACACACAACACTCCCCCCCCACTCCCTCTCCCCTTCCATTCACATCAAGATTAATTTTCAATTATCTTTATATACAGATCAATTTAGCATATGTTAAGTAAAGATTTCAACAGTTTGCACCCACACAGAAACACAAAGTGTAAAATACTATTTGAGTACTAGTTATAGCATTAATTAAACACCTAAGAGTAATTGTGTATTAATTACAGAGTTCAACCAATAGTTTTAAGTAGAACATAAAAAATACTAAAAGGGTAAAGTATTAAGTTTTTTTGTTATATAGTTATTTTTTTATTTAATAAATGTGAATTTACAAAGTGCAACTTTTGTATTGTTGTGGCTTCCCCCACCCGACCTCCCTCCCTCCCTCCCTCCCGTGGCCCTCCCCTCTCCCACTCCCTCTCCCATCCCGCCCTTCATCACGTTTCATTTTCAATTACCTTCATATACTGAAGATCAACTTAGTATATACTAAGCAAAGATTTCAACAGGCTGTACTCACACAACCGCACAAGGTATAGGGTATTGTTTGACTAGTAGTGTTGTTTTTAAGTTTCATAGTAAAACACATTAAGGACAGAGATCCTATGTGGGGAGCATGTACCCAGTGACTCCCGTTGTTGATTTAACAATTGGCACTCTTATTTATGACGTCAGCAGTCACCCGAGACTCTTGCTATGAGCTGTCTAGGCTATGGAAGCCCCTTGAGTTCACTGACTCTGAACTTGTTTAGTCAAGGCCATAGCACAGTGGAGGTTCCTTCCTCCCTTCAGAGAAAGGCGCATCTCTCCTTGATGGCCTGTTCCTTCTGCTGGGGTCTTGTTCACCAGGATCTTTCATTTAAATTGTTTTTTGCCACGGTGTCATGGCTTTCCATGCCTGTGAGACTCTCATGGACCTTTTAGCCAGATCTGAATGTCCCAAGGGTTGATTCTGAGGCAGGAGTGCTGCCATTCTATGAGTCTGCTTACACTATGGAATACTACACACCAGTAAAAAATGAAATCCGGTCATTTTCAACACAATGGATGAATCTAGAAAACATCACACTTAGTGAAACAAGCCAGTACCAAATGGGCCAATACCATATGTTCTCCCTGATCTGTGAGAATAGAGCACCTACAACCAAATCTGTAGAAGTAATATTGACACTTCAAGAAGTCACGAATTGAGCTGCCTTTGTCTTGACTGTTGAGGAACAGTTTCATTTGTTTTTTTATTTGGTTTTCTTCATAGTATTTGTTGAAACTTTTTATTTAACATAGCACTAGTCATGTGTATATAAAGTTACTTGAGGGTGGGTCTCAGTAAAAAGCAAGAGTGGGAATAAAGAGAGGGAGGAGGAAATTTGTAGTTTTTTTTTTTTTGACAGGCAGAGTGGACAGTGAGAGAAAGGTCTTCCTTTGCCGTTGGTTCACCCTCCAATGGCCGCCACGGCCAGCGCACCACGCTGATCTGATTGCAGGAGCCAGGTGCTTCTCCTGGTCTCCCGTGCGGGTGCAGGGCCCAAGCACTTGGGCCATCCTCCACTGCACTCCCTGGCCACAGCAGAGAGCTGGCCTGGAAGAGGGGCAACCGGGACAGAATCCGGCGCCCCGACCAGGACTAGAACCCAGTGTGCCGGCGCTGCAAGGCGGAGGATTAGCCTAGTGAGCCGCGGCACTGGCCGGAAGTTTGTAGTTTTAAAGCTGTAGTTATGCATACATTCCTATAGACTTACTTATAAGGGTACAGTTTAAAAACTTGCCATGGGACCCCAAATCCCATTAGACTGGGTGGTAAAAATGCCACCTTAAGTGTTAAAATGAACATATAGATAGGATTAAGTGTTAAAGTGATCCTAAAAATAGGGTTGTGTCTCTGGTAACAGTAATAGTTATCTCCATGGATGTCTTCATGAAATTTTCCCAGTAAATCACATTCAAATGCCCTACATCTTCTTTTCTCAGGGCTCAAAATAATCTGACAGCTACTAAAATGATATTTGACCTAAGAGCTGATTTTTGAGTGGTACCTGCAGCAATTTAACCATAAGCCTTAAATATTATCTCTTTGCAGCCAAGTCTTCTGGCAACTAAGTAGGGATTTTCAAATAAGTTCTGAGCAGACAATGTTATCCAGTAGAAGGAGAAGTTAACAAAGGTAATGCTGCAGTCTACAACTAAGATTGGCCCTGCTGAGGCCATTGATATATTCTATTTTATGAATATCAAAAATCTTAACAAAATGAAAAATACTTTAAAATTTAATTCTAAATGCTTTTTAAAATACATTGATACATTGAGTGTCTACCAGATGCCAGCCACTACAAGAAGAACTACAGATAAGGTATACCCAAAGGAGGGGCATAATCTGTCCCTAAATCCTGCTACCATAGTCTGCAATCTGGACATGATCCAGAAGCAACAGAAATTTTTTTCTTTTTTTATTTAATAAATATAAATTTACAAAGTACAACTTTTGCATTGTTGTGGCTTTTTCCCCCATAACCTCCCTCCCACTTGCAACCATCCCATTTCCCACTCCCTCTCCCATCCCATTCTTCGAGATTCATTTTCAATTATCTTCATATGCAGATGATCAACTTAGTATATACTAAGTAAAGATTTCAACAGACTGCACCCACACAGCCACACAAAATAGAGTACTGTTCGACTAGTAGTTTTACTGTTAATTCTCATAGTACAACATATTAAGGACAGAGATCCTACATGGGGAGCAGGTGCACAGTGACTCCCGTTATTGATTTAACAATTGACACTCTTATTTATGATGTCAGTAATCATGAGCTGTCAAGGCTATGGAAGCCTCTTGAGTTCACCAACTGTGATCTATGGGGATGGTGCACCTGTGAATCTAGAGGAATAACCAGGACATATAAAGAGATCTAAAACCTCCACAACAAAACAACCCAGTTAAGAAATTGGCAAAGGACTGAAATATTTTTTCAAAAGACAAAATCCAAATGGCCAACAGACTCATGGAAAAATGCTCAGGATTGCCGGCACCGCGGCTTACTAGGCTAATCCTCCACCTTGTGGTGCTGGCACACCAGGTTCTAGTCCTGGTCAGGGCACCGGATTCTGTCCCGGTTGCCCCTCTTCCAGGCCAGCTCTCTGCTGTGGCCAGGGAAGTGCAGTGGAGGATGGCCCAAGTGCTTGGGCCCCGCACCCCATGGGAGACCAGGAGAAGCACCTGGCTCCTGCCATCAGATCAGCACGGTGCGCTGGCTGCAGCAGCCATTGGAGGGTGAACCAACAGAAAAAGGAAGACCTTACTCTCTGTCTCTCTCTCTGTCCACTCTGCCTGTAAAAAAAACGCTCAGGATCACTAGCCATGAGGGAAACAAAAATCAAAACCACAATGAAGTTTCACCTCACCCCAGCTAGAATCTTGATTTCTGAATGAAATCCACGTGGGAAGCCTGAATGACACCCCTGTCTCTGGGCTTCAGTCCCTCAGTCCGAGCCAGCCTGGGCTATTGTAGCCACCTGGGGAGTGAACTGGCTACCGGAAAATCTCTGTGTGATTCTGCCTTTCAATCAAAATCAAAGTTTAAGAACCAAAATAATCACAGTGAGATCAGGTGCACATTGTGAATGTTTTAGACCAAACGGGAGACATATTTTGATAGAGGAAATGCCCTTATGAATTTTCTAGGGAACTCAACGCAGAATTCCACCTATAATGAAGTAAAAGAAGAGCTTATTCCTCACAGTTCTGGAGGAAGGGTTACAAAGAGCACACTAAGGGCAGGTATCATTTCTTCTGGCCTCTCTCCTTGTTTGCAGATGGCTGCCTCCTCACACTGTCCTCACCTGGCTTGCCGTCAGTGCACAAAGCTCCCCACTGCTTCTCTGAGTGTGTCCTGATATTCCTTTCTTCAGTGAACACTCCAGCTGGATTATGGCTGAACGATCTCATTTTAATTCAACAGCTCTGCTAATGCCTAATAAATATCTTTACATTTGAAATCCTGGAAAGTTGAGCTTCAACATGAATTTGTGTCTGGAGAGAACGGCAATTCCGTTTAACATGCTTTGGAAATTCCGAGATGACTTTGGGAATAGAGTGATAGAATTTTTGGAATGTAAGGCCTGAATTCATCTGACAGGTTGATCTGCTCAAAATAGTTTGTTTCCTAAACAAAAATGTTTTGCCCAATAGCCACAGAGCCTCTGGGTCACCTGGCCAGGCATTCTCATTGTGGAATGCCCATCGTTTACTAATGATGCATTTCTAGGGGTTAAGGAGTCTTTGGGTGAAAACAGACATCAGATTGCACTCATCTGAATGACCTCAGCCACACACGTTAGACCCATTTTCATAATCAAAAGTACATTCATGGTAACATCACTATAAATTCCCAAGCAGGGAGATCTAGTGCTCCATTGTGCCCCCGCAGCAACAAAACCTAGAAAATCCACAGGAATCAAGTTTCCAGAACCTGGGATGGATTTACCACCTTACAGCAGTCAGGGGAGGGAGGGGTTAATACAGAAAGCTGCAGCTTTAAGGAAGCCTGCTGCAGTTTAAATCCCTGCCTCATGTTCCATTCTCAGGTGAGTGGCAGTGCTAATGGCAGCAATACAAACTCCGGACACAAGCTACTCAGACCAGAAGGGGCAATGCCGACATCAGTCTCAAAGACCACGCTTCTCCACTGGACTGTGAGAAGGTCTCTGAGGTGTGGCACGGAGGCTGCTTGCCTCTGGTGTGCCCAGCTTGAAGCCTTTCCAAGGATGTGATAGCTTCTCAGGCGACACTTGCAGAAAGTCCAGAAAGGCACAGCATTGGTCCCAGAAGGCTGAGGGACCAGAGATCAGATGGGATGAGCCACAGATACTCTGAAGAGGGGTAAGTGAGGGGATGGGTCAGGAGCTGCTTGGGATAGCAGGACATTTAAACTTCCTGTGTATGCCTTGTAATCACGGACACTACCACATCTGTGAGGTGGGCTGCGTGCACAGGAGATGGGAGAAGTGTCCCAAGATTTCAGCTCTGGCTGATGTGCAGGATGCACACAGGAGGTGTTGAGTGTGGCACAGAGGACAAGTTGCTGAAAAGCACTGAAGGAGTGGAGCAACATGGAGTCAATCTGCAGGACTGGAAAAGGATTTTCTTTTCCTCAGTTTCCTTTGACTTAAAGAATTTTAGGAACAGAAACTGAACACTTCAGTAGACACAGAAAACATAAGGCAGACATTCCAAAAAGAGATGATAGAAGAAAACGAACACATAGACCACACAAAAACAGGAACAATGAACCTGAGGTGGGGTTGGAGCAGAGATGACAAGAGCTATACGTCTTGGGTAAGAAATTGTGTGCCATGCAAAGAAACATGAAAGCAAGTCTCTTTTACAAGAAAATGAAAACATAAATATTCTACAAGGACAAAATCAAGTCAATTTTCTTTTGTGCAAAAAAAAAAAAAAAACAAATCATAAAGATCTAGAGTAAATTGGGAAAACCACACATGACCAAAATGAGAATGTCTTCAAAGAAACAAATTTTAAACAGGAAGCAAATTCTAGAGCTGCAAAGCAGAACTGAAATGAAAAAAAAATCACAACAAATCTTAAAAGTGGATTTGAGTGTGAAGAATAGTGAACCTGAATGCCAGATAATTGAGATGTCCCAGTGCAAGGAACACAGAGGAAAAATAATGAAGAACAGAGTTTAAAAGCAGTGAAACTGTATCAAATATACCATGACTTGTACAAGATAAGCTGCATAAGAAAAGGAGACTTTAAGAAGCAGAAACAATAATGACATAAACACTATCTGAAAAGTTACAGGTGGAGGAAAAGCTTGAGCCTACACCTCAAAGACACACAACAAATCCATGGCAGAATAAACCTCAAAGACATCCAAATTGAGATATTTTATACTCAAATTATTAAAAAAGTTGGGGAACCATATCTGCCCATCTCCATAAGATGCCAATGAGCACACCCCCATCCCACATCAGAGTATGTCTTCAGCTCTGACACTGAGTCTTTGACCTTGATGCTTCTAGGTAGATTCCTGGAATTCACAAATGTGAATTCTCCCAATTGAAAATGTCAACATGAAGTAGGGGAGAGATAGTAATTCCCTTACCTGCTTTGTTTTATCCAGGACTAAACAACCAGAGTCAAACACTAGGAAGTATTCCAGATGACACCCTGAGGCAAAGTGCCTTCTAGTGGAGACCTTAGATCAGCACTCAGAAGGATGCCCTACTGCTGTCCCTGAAGGGTGCCCCATTTAGCATGAAGCCATTAGTATGGTAGCAGTCCCCGTATCCCTAACTGCAGTTAGGGTCCATTCTTCTGGGTGGGGAGGGAGTGGTTATGTGAGGAGGTATTTGAAAGAACAGTTAGGTCAGTTCCCCACTGAAATGGGGAAAGAGGATGTCCCTTTAAGCATGGACAAGACCGTTAGCAAAACTGATGAAATCTTTACTTAATATATACTAAATTGATCTTCTGTATATAATTAAAAATGAATCTTGATATGAATGGAATGGGAGAGGGAGTGGGAGATGGGAAGGTTGTGGGAGGCAGGGAAGTTATGGTGGGGGAAAAGCTATTGTAATCCATAAACTGTACTTTGGAAATTTATATTTACTAAATAAAAGTTAACAAAAAGAAAAAGACCATTAGCAAGACAAAAGTGCCAATTCCATGATTCTGGGTCTCTAGTTTTTTGTGTTTTTTTTTTTTTTTTTGACAGTGAGAGAGACAGAGATAAAGGTTTTCCTTCTATTGGTTCACCCCTCAAATGGCCGCCACGGCTGGAGCTACACTGAAGCCAGGATCCAGGTGCTTCTCCTGGTCTCCCATGCGGGTGCAGGGGCCCAAGCACTTGGGCCGTCCTCCACTGCCTTCCTGGGCCACAGCAGAGAGCTGGACTGGAAGAGGAGCAACCAGGACTAGAAACTGGCTCCCATATGGATGCCAGCGCTGCAGGCGGGAATTAACCAAGTGAGCCATGGCACCGGCCCCCTGGGTCTCTGGTTTTATCATGAGAATATAAGTTTACTATTGCATACTTCTGACGGCTTTTGTATTTTATCATGAGCAGTCTATAGGGGACTGCATTTCCTGGCTTGAGTTGGGCCCTTACCATCTGTTACCTGAAATCCTGTACCTCAACTCAATTGTACTAAAGGACCCCGTCTGTCATTTCCAGAATTTTCTCCTCTCTTGGAGGCCCCTCCTGATCTCTGTGGAAAGAGCATCCTGACTTAAATACATCTTGCTTGCCACAGGTATGGAAGTGCACATACACACATACACACAGTAGGTTAACAAAGATGTCAAAAAGAGATTGCAAAACACTTAGAATTTTAATTGCAATGAAAACAAAATACAATCACCTAATGGATGAAGTAAAATCAGGGCCTAGAAGAAAATTTATACCTATGAGCAACTACAATAAAAAATATCTGAAATCAATCAATTCTTTGAACATATTTAAGAACAAGCAAAAAAGAAGAACCTAAATCCATCAAAAACTAGCAGAAAAAACAAAAGTAGAGACACATAAAGTGCCACACAGTAAAACAACATTAAGAAATCATTACCAAGACAGAAACTGAATCAGTAATAAAGACCCTTCCAGCAAAGAATAGCCCACGACTGGATGGCTTTACTGAATTCTAACAGGAATTTGAAGAAGGTCCAATCCTTCTCAAGCTATTCAGAAACAATTGAAAGGGGGGCAATCCTCCCGAATTCATTCTATGAAGCCAGCATCACCTTAATTCATAAACCTGAAAAAGATGCAACAGAAAAAGAGAACCACAGACCAATTTCCCTGATGAACACAGACACAAAAATCCTCAAAACAATGTTATCCAATTGAATCCAACAACACATCAGAAAGACCATTCAGCTTGACCAAGTGGGATTTATTCCTGGTATGCAGGAATAGGTCAACATTCACAAAGCAAACCATGTCAAACATCACATTACCAACCTGAAGAACAAAAACCATGTGATCCAATGGCTGCAGAGAAGCCATTGGATAAAATACAACACCCTTTCATGATGAATACTCTAAGAAAATTGGGTAAAGAATCAACATTCCTCAATACAATCAAGGCATTTTATGACAAACCCACAGCCAGCATCCTATTGAATGAGGAAAAGTTGGAACCATTCGCACTGAGATATGGAACCAGACAAGGATGCCCACTCTCAACATTTCTATTTAAAACATTCCTGGAAGTTTTAGCCAGAGCCATTAGGCAAGAAAAATAAGGTAAAGGGATACAAAATGGGAAGGAGGAAGTCAAAGTATTCCTATTTGCACATGACATGCTTCTATATAGAGAATCCAAAAGACTCCACTAAAAGACTATTGGACCTCATAGAAAAGTTAGGGAAAGTAGCAGGGTATAAGGTCAATTCAGAAAAATCAACAGCCTTTGAATACACAAAGCCATGGCTGAGAAAGAACTTTTAAGATCAATTACATTCATAATAGCTCAAAAAAAATCATACCTTGGAATAAATTTAACCAAGGATGTCAAGGATCTCTATGATGAGAATTATAAATCATTAAAGAAATAGAAGATACCACAAAAATGGAAAAATCTGCCATGTTCATGGATTAGAAGCATCAACATCAAAATGTCCATTCTTCTAAAGGTAATTTACAAATTCAATGCAATTTCAATCAAAGACCAAGGATAAAAAGTGATGCTGAAATTCATATGGAAACACTGGAGACCTCAAATAGCTAAAACAATCTTATACAAGAAAAACCAAGCTGAAGGCATCACAATACCAGATTTCAAGACATACTACAAGGCAGTTGTAAGCAAAATAGCCTGGTTCTGGTACAAAAACAGATGGATAGACCAATGGAACAGAGTAGAATTGCCAGAATTCATTCCAAGCATCTACAACCAACTTATATTTGACCTAGGATCTAAAACCAATCCCTGGAGCAAGGACAGTCTCTTCAACAAATGGTGTTAGGAAAATTGGATTTCCACATTCAGAAGTAGGAAGCAGGATCCCTACCTTACATCTTAACCATCCACTCAACATAGATTAAGGACTTAAATCTGTGACCCGATACCATCAATTTATTAGAGAACATTGGAGAAACCCTGTAAGACTTTGGAACACGCAAACCATTCTTGGAAAAGACCCCAGAGGCACAAGCAATCAAAGCCAAATTAACAAATGGGATTATATCCAATTGGGAAGTTATGCAGTGCAAAAGAAACATTCAACTATTTGAAGAGGCAAATGACTGTGTGGGAGAAATTATTTGCAAACTATACAACTTATAAAGGTTTAATAACCAAAATATATAAAAAGATCAAGAAACTCCACAGCAACAAAGCAAGCAACCCAGTGAAGAAATGGGCAAAGGACTTAGACATTTTTCAAAAGAGGAAATCCAAATGGCCAACAGACACAGAAAAAAGGCTCAGGATCACTAGCCACCAGAGAAATGCAAATCAAAACCACAATGAGGTTTCACCTCACCCCAGTAAGAATGGCTTCCATACAGGAATCAACAAATGCTGGGGAGGATGTGAGGATAAAGGTACCCTAACCCACTGTCGGTGAGAATGTAAACTGATAAAACCACTGTGGAGGACAGTATGGAGATAGCTCAGAAATCTGAATATAGATGTACCATATGTCCCAGCCATCCGTTCCTGGGGATTTTCCCAAGGGAAATGAAATCAGCATATGAGAGTTATCTGCACCCCCCCATGTTTATTGCAACTCAGTTTACACTAGCTAAATCATGGAAGCAACTCAAATGCCCATGAACTGAAGACTGGATAAAGAAATTATGGGATATGTACACCTTGGAATACCACAATGGTCGGTTAGAGCCGACCATTGATTTCCTAGCATGGAGATCCCTCCCCTGCTTCCTCACAGGCTGAAACACTGGGGTTACAAGCTGTCCTGCATTCTCTTCACCTGTTCTTGCCACTATACTCCTGTTTATCTTGTTTGCCTAAAAGCTTTCAGGTGCTTGTAACCTAGCAGTCTTACTTTAAAACATAAATCAAGGTTTATTTCAGAATCAGGCTAAAGCCAGGAGCTCAAAACTCCTTCTGTGTCCTACAAATTGTAGTAAATACCAAGTATTTGAACCATCATCTGCTGCATCCTGGCTGCACAGCAGTGAGCTGAATTGAGAGCAGAGGAAATGGAGTGTTCACATCTCAAATATTCAAGAGAGTCAGGTCCTGGCCAGGCCATAGTTTGGAACCAGGTGGACATCTCCCACCTTTGTGGCAGGGACCCAGGTTCTTCAGCCATCACATGCTGCTGTCTGTGAGCTACATCAGCATGAAAAGCAATCTGTAGCCATAGCTGTGACTAGAGCCCAATGCCCTCAGCTGCAGGGAAGTGCTTGGTGTCATGACATTGGCTTTGAGCCCCTCCCAGAAGAACAGACCCAGGTGGGAATTTCTGCTAAGGGAAAAGACCTATCACTTCAACCCAATTCACCTGGCTTCTGCTCAGAAGAAATACAGTGAGAAGGGATTGCGAGCCCTTCTTGCATGTCTGCCTGACTTTCCAAGCAAAGCAATGCAGAGCCTTCTTGCCTAAACTGTTGGCATAAGCTACACAATGGAGACGAAGCCAAACATGGACAGGAGTGCACCTTAAATGAATCATGAGTATCTGACTATGCAGTCAATAACCCCAAACCTAAACCAATATTGCTCCCTCATGAATCTCTCCTATCAACAGGGCTTTGCTGTAGAGAACTCTTGGAGAGGATATTATTCTTCCTTAGGTCACTAGGCCCCCAGCATGCACACCTGTATGATAAAACTGCCCGAGTGGGAATATGCTGTTCTCCTAGGATAAGCATGGATGGGAAGCTACAAACTCTGGGAAATATGTTGGTGCTTTTGACAATTAATGACTAGCCTGCCTGGATCATGCACATCTGATCAAAGCAATGTTTGCTAATGTGACTTTGGTATCTCCTAGGCTTTCCAGACCTCACATTGCATGCAGCCAGATGCATTTTGTTAATCTTTTGTCATCTATCAGGCTGCAAGGGTCAACTAAGTTACAGAAGTGACATTCTCATCGGCCTATGTCCATGTTCTCCAATTTATTTACACACGGAATGCACATGTTGTTTCTCTGAATGCTAAGTGTCTGCCTCAGACCTTCATATTAACTTCAGAGTAGAAGCAATGTGTGCAGAGTCAGCATTCACGTGAAATTCCCCTCTCCCTTGATTCAGAGGTGTCACAAAAGTCAACCATGAAGCTTCTCTACAAAAATCTTATAATGGTTAAGTAACGGTATGGGTTCAAAGTGTCTGCTAAAAGTGCACAGGTTAGAACCTTGATTACTCAATGGGAAGGATTTAGGGAGTGGTAGATAGTGGGAATTGAGTCAGCCATTTGAGTAGACCCTGGATAAATGAATTCATGTTTTTCTCCCAGGAGTGTTTTCTCTTCCAAATCAGATTTGTTATCACAAAAGTGAGTAGGAATAAAGCAAGGACTCCCCCTCTGTGTTGTTCCCTTCACTGCCCTCCACTGACTCTGCCACAAGACGAGACAGCCTCAGAGTCTCACCAGCTCTAACTACCAGACCTTGGAAATCCTGGCTCCCAGAACCATGAACCAGAATAAACCATTGTGTAGATTATCCAGTCTGGTATCTGGCTTACAACAAATCAAAAGGCTGGAGAAACAAAGAATTCACATTTATCAGCTGACTTCAGATAATGATAGTCCCTAAATGAGCCCTGAAACCATGCCCAATGGCCCAGGAGTCCTCTTACATGAGGCCTGGAACCTCATTCTAATGAAAATTACTGGGGTAGCAATCAGACCCTCCATCCCAGAGAGCCAGTGAACGCAGCCCTGCATGCAGAATAAGTAACTTTCCAGGCATGGGTCTCAAATTTCAAAATCTTAAACAAGAGCAACAATGGCTTCTCCACCAAGGAAACACAAAGAAGGGGGAATCCAATACTCCTACTTACTCATGAATGCACACACACTCAGCACAGATGGCCCTGCCTTTGTCAACTGTTGATTTTTAAGGCACCTCTGTGTGAGAAACAGCCTCACCCATCCAGTCAAGCGATGGAATCTGGAAGTGCACCAAAATTGAGACTGGATTATCTGCCTTCAAGACATCATGCTTGGTAGGCCAGCACACGAGGGGAAGTTTAGTGCGACCTATTTATTACCTAGCATGCAGATCCCTCCCCTGGTTCCTCATTGGCTGAGTTACAGTCTTTGAGTTAGAATCCTCATTGCCTGAGTTACAATTGGCTGAGGTCACAATCTTCCTGGCATTTGTTTCATCTGTTTGCGTAAAAGCTTTCAGGTGCACATAACCTAGCAGTCTTACTTTAAAAAAGTCAATCATGTTTTATTTCAGTGATTTTTTTTAAAAAGATGAATGTATTTGAAAGGCAAAGCCACACAATTTGGGGAGAGAATGTGTCTTTGGCCTGCTGATTTACTCCCTAGATCAGCACTGTAGCCTGGGCAGAATCAGGCTAATGCCAGGAGCCCAGAACTCCATCTGGTCCTGCAAATGGTGGCAAATACTCAGTGTTTGAGCCATCATCTGCTGCATCCTGGTTGCGTAGTGGCAAGCTGAATCAGGAGCAGAGCAATCTGAATGTTCTAATCCCAAATGCTCAAAAGAGTCAGCTCCAGGCCAATCCACAGCCCGAAGTTGAGAACTATGTGGTATCTCCCACATAGTACTTCAGCCATCACATACTGCTGTCTGTCAGCTACATCATTGTGAAAAGCAATCTGTAGCCATGGCTGTGACTAGAGCCCAATGCCCTCAGCTACAGGGAAGTGCTTGGTGTCATGACATTGGCTTTGAGCCCTTCCCAGAAGAATAGACCCAGGTGGGAATTTCTGCTACGGGAAAAGACCTATCACTTCAACCCAATTCACCTGGCTTCTGCTCAGAAGAAATACAGTGAGAAGGGATTGTGAGCCCTTCTTGCGTGTCCGCCTGACCTTCCAAGCAAAGCAATGCAGAGCCTTCTTGCCAAAACTGTTAGCATAAGCTACACAATGGAGACGAAGCCAAACATGGACAGGAGTGCACCTTAAATGAATCATGAGTATCTGACTATGCAGTCAATACAAACCAAACTGAAAACAATGTTGCTCCCTCATGTATCTCTCCTATTAATTTGGCTTTGTTGTAAAGAACTCTCAGAGAAGCATCTTATTCCTTTGGTCAAGAGGTCCCCAACATACACAGCTGTATGGTAAAATTGCCAGTGTGAGAATATGCTTTCTCATAGGATTAATAAGGATGGGAAGCCAGAAATCCCGGGAGATATGTTGGTGCTTTTCACAACTATGACTAGCCCCTGCCTGGATCATGCAAGTCAGATCAAGGTTGTGTTGTTTATGTGACTTTGATATCCCCAAGGTTTTCCAGACCTCACACATTTCATGTAACCAGATGCATTGTTAACTGTTCGTCATCATCTACCAGGCTGCGAGGGTCAACTAACTTACTTAAGTGACATTCTCATGGGCCTCCGCCAACAGTCCCCAGTTAATCACCCCATGAATCCACTTGGTGTTTGTGACTGAATGCTTAGCATCTGACATCAGCCCTTTATATTATCTCCAGCATACAATCAATGTGTGGGAAAGTATTAATTGTATACACGTCTCCTATCCCTTGGTTGAGAGGTATCACAAAAGTCAACCAGGAAACTATTCTACCAAAGAAAAAAAACCTGATAGGGTTTAAATAGCACTGTGGTTTCAAAATGTCCATTAAAAGTTCATGGTTTGGGCCAGCGCTGCGGCTTAATAGCCTAATCCTCCACCTGCGGCACCGGCACAACAGTTTCTAGTCCCGGTTGGGGCACCAGATTCTGTCCCAGTTGCTCCTCTTCCAGTCCAGCTCTCTGCTGTGGCCAGGGAGTGCAGTGGAGGATGGCCCATGTCCTTGGGCCCTGCACCCACATGGGAGACCAGGAGAAGCACCTGGCTCATGGCTTAGGATCAGCATGGTGTGCCAGCTGCAGCGGCCATTGGAGGGTGAACCAACAGCAAAAGGAAGACCTTTCTCTCTGTCTCTCACTGTCCACTCTGCCTGTCAAAAAAAAAAAAAAAAAGAGTTGCCAACTTACACTTTCATGAAAACAGCTGAAATGGTGGACTTACATTCTGGGAAAAAGAAAAAAAAGTTCATGGTTTGGAACTTTAATTATTCAACGGGACAGTTTTTGGACATGGCACCTAGTAGGAAGTGTGTCACTTATAGAAGTGGAGCCTCGATAAATGAATTAAGGTCTTTTCCTCAAGAGGGAGCTCTTGTTTTTTTTTTTTTTTTTTTTTTTGACAGGCAGAGTGGACAGTGAGAGAGAGTGACAGAGAGAAAGGTCTTCCTTTGCCATTGGTTTACCCTTCAATGGCCACCATGGCCAGCATGCTGCGGCTGGCACACTACACCTATCCAAAGGCAGGAGCCAGGTGCTTCTCCTGGTCTCCCATGGGGTGCAGGGCCCAAGCACTTGGGCCATCCTCCACTGCACTCCCGGGCCACAGCAGAGAGCTGGCCTGGAAGAGGGGCAACCGGGACAGAATCCGGTGCCTTGACTGGGACTAGAACCCAGTGTGCCGGCACCGCAAGGTGGAGGATTAGCCTACTGAGCTGTGGTGCTGGCCGGGAGCTCTTGTTCTTATAGAACTAAATTTGCAAGTGTGAGCCAGGCGTGATGAGCCTGCTTCACACCAACAGAAGCCAATTCATCCAGAAGTCGTTAAAGATATTTGAGAAGCATCACCAGCAACAGCAGACACAACTGTTGTGTTGGTTATTTGCTCGAGCAGTACTGTATTTATTTCCTGTGTGCTCTATTCAAAATCTCTCTTTTTTTAAAAATATTTATTTATTTGAAATTCAGAGTTACATAGAGAGAGGAGAGGGGGAGAGAGAGAGAGAGAGAAAGAGAGAGAGAGAGAGGTCTTCCAACCACTGGTTCACTCCCCAATTGGCCGCAATGGCCGGAACTGCACCGATCCAAAGCCAGGAGCCAGGAGCTTCTTCCTGGTCTCCCACATGGGTGCAGGGGCCCAAGGACTTGGGCCATCTTCTACTGCTTTTCCAGGCCATAGCAGAGAGCTGGATCGGAAGTGGAGCAGCGAGATCTTGAATTGGTGCCCTTAAGGGATGCCGGTGCTTCAGGCCAGGACATTAGCCCACTGTGTCACAGTGCCAGCCCCTCCAAAATCTCTTTACGCTCTGTTGATTGAACCAGTTGTAGAAGTGTCTCATTTTAATTAAATTTGAGCTTAGAAAACTAATTTGATGACAATGCAGTTTCTGTCTGCCGAGTATATTTTCATAAATTTCTTAGAAAGATAAGCTTAAATCCTCTCCTCTGTTTCAAACATAATATTCTTATTTGACTTTAATGTCAACCACTGCTATAGCAGCAGTGTCCAAATCATATTCATAAACAAGGAAAACAGAAAGATGCTGAAATGATGGGCTTGTTGTGATGTAATCTGGTTTAAAAAGCATTCTTGGCTGGCGCCATGGCTCAATAGACTAATCCTCCGCCTGCGGCGCCAGCACACCAGGTTCTAGTCCTGGTCGGAATGCTGGATTCTGTCCCGGTTGCTCCTCTTCCAGGCCAGCTCTCTGCTGTGGTCCGGGAGTGCAGAGGAGAATGGCCCAAGTCCTTGAGCCCTGCACCCACACAGGAGACCAAGAGAAGCACCTGGCTCCTGGCTTTGGATCAGCGCAGCAGCCATTGGAGGGTGAATCAATGCCAAAGGAAGACCTTTCTCTCTGTCTCTCTCACTGTCCACTCTGCCTGTCCAAAAAAAAGGCATTCTTAAAATCAAGCCTATTCCTTTGTACTTTGACAAGATTATGTTAAGAATTACTACATCTATATTCTCTTCTGGATTCAAGATGGTATTCAGAGTGCATTAAAATTTATAAATCTCAGGCAGAATTTTAGAGTTTGAAAGAACCTCAGGGTTTTCTATTACAAGTTCATCAGCATCTTAGGGCCAAATTACAAAGCTTCAGAGAAATGGCTGTGACTTTCTCAGGGTTCCCCAGCAGTAATGGAAGCATGGCAGGGACAAGGCTAGAACAAGGTCTTGTGGGTGTTTGGTTTTTTTTTTTAATGTATTTTTTGAGAGGCAGAGAAAACAAGCTCCTGTCTGCTAATCCAGCTCCTCAAATGCCAGAAATTACCAGGTCTGGGCCAGGCTGAAACTGAGAGCCAAGAACTCCATCCTGGTCTTGCCTGTGGGTAGCAGGAACCTAACTACTTGACCCATGACCTGCTGCCTCCAAGGGTGCACATTAGCAGGAAGCTAGAATCTGAAGCTGTGCCTGGACTTGAACCCAGATGTTCCAATATGGAATATGGGCATCCCAACCACTGTGTTAACCAGTAGGCCTGTCCTGGACCAAGGTTTGCTAGTTCCACACTCTGTTTGCTCCATCTCCAGTGTCTGGATTGCAGTCACAGCCTTCTATGCCATTGCTCTATGCTCCAGTTTCTTCCTACCTCTGTAAATCCTTTATAAATGCTACCAGCCAGCTCTTCCATGTGTTTTCATCAAAGTGTTCTTTGGTTGAGAAACCTAAAAGGATGGTGTAGATTTGCAGCATTACAAATTTTCTATATCAAGTCCAAGTTGGCCATTTTTTGTCCCTGGTTTTGAGTCCTTCTTTGCTAAAACAAGTTCCTTTACCTCTGTGAGCCTCAATCTTCTCACCCACAGAGTGAAGATAATGATGCCTGCACCTTGGGGATATTCTGAGGATGGAGTGAGGGGCTGTGTGGATGATGATGGAAAACACTCACCTCATGCCTGCTTCCAATAGTCCACACTGGCTCTGCTCATTTCTCTCTTGGGTTCCAGATAAATATGAATTGGAATTATTCATCTGAAACAAAACAAAACAAAAACAAAATGTCAAACATGCACCTGCAATGGCTTCTCCACCAAGGAAACACCCAGCAGGGGGAATCCAATGCTCCTACTTCCTCAGGAGCATCTGGGACATTTCCCCTCCTTTCTCCATATTCAGAGATCCCTAGTATCTCTTTCAGAAGCATTCATGGTTCAGGGCATCATATGGCTCATGTGCAAATGTGAAACAGTGCTTCTTGGAATCATTTGTCATCCCTAAATTATATGCCAACCAGCGCTGTTACAATGATCCTTTGCTGAAGAAGGCAAGCAGATAATGGTTCCTATGCTCAAATTTTGTGACATACCCAGAATGGTGAGAGGGATTATCACCAGGAAAATGCAATGGCTGTCAGCTGTGTCAACTGGGGTGAGGTCTTTCACTTCCCTGCCCCTAAGTTCTCTCACATGTTCTATGAAGGGAGGGGGTGCCCTCTTGATCAGACTGTTCAGTCCTGTTGCTCTATTCAAGCCTCACCAGGAAGGGCAATTTCCTTTACAAACTCTAGCTGTTCAGATGTTAAACCTACCCAGAAATTCCCACATAGACACATCGAGAATGAGGCTGGGCCAAATGTATGGGCAGTTGGTGGTTCAGGCCAGTTATTATATAAAATTAACGTTCATACTATGAGCACACAGAAAATGAAACTCCAAGATTAAGGCAGGATTTTGGCATTCATAGCCATAACCCTAGATAAGCAAAGACAGGCAGGAGGAGGAAGAAGGGTTAGGAAGTGGAGAACAGGTTCACAAGGGAGCCGAGGGAAGGATTTTACTAGGGAGCAGGAAAATGATGATGCTGGAAAGGTGAATAGCCAAAGACAAACAGTCCCATAGGGTCAAGCAGAAAGTGTAAAACTCTAGAGTGAGAGAGCAGTTTCCTAAAACCTGATCCCTTGTGGTTCAGGCTATCCAGCATCTCATGTGCAAATGTGACACACACCATTTCTTAGGATCATTTTTCCTCCCAGTGTATATGCCAACTGACTCTGGTGTGATGAACTTTTGGTGAAGGAGGAAAGAAGACAATGGTTCACATTTTATAAGATGAGAAACAAAATGTTGTGAGGATCTGACCATCTAGAGAACACCATGCCTGCCAGCTATGTCACTTGTGGCCATGGCTTTCACCACCCTGACCTGTAGTTCCCTCAAATGTTGCATGAAGCAGGTACATGATCTGGATTCACCTTGACTGTTCATTGTTCCAGAGAAAAAGTTTCAGAAGAAGCTTGTAATGACACATTGTTCTGCATGAGGAAGGGATTCGGGCTGGCCATTGGGAACCCCTGAAATTGGCACTCTGGCTACATCCCAAAGCATTTTTAAAAAGTGTGATGTATGAAGAACCCCAGGACCAGTGCACATTCAAGCATAGTGGCCATGTGTTCATTGTTAGAAGGAAAGTTGGAGAATCCAGATGACTGAGAACAAAGACAAAAGATCAAGGTAACTCCGGGAAATACCTGTTGCTCTGAAGGTGTTTCCTGAATGTAGAGAGGGAACAAAGTTTAATGCCACCATGAAAACCAACTACACCACGACCCTCCTCAGCTCCTGCTCTATTTGAGAGGATGGTGAATTGAGGATGGTTTTATAGTTGTCCATCCTTTCCTTTTATTTCTTATTACAATTAAAAGAGAAATACATAAACATAATTAGAAATAAGCATGTTCGTGCACAGAAGTTTTAATAATGTTATCTTTGACCAAGAAAAAAAAGGGTTGGACTGAGGTGTATAGGAACATTGTCTTTGCGTGCTATTGCAGGTGGCATCAACTCAAGCTAAGTGGCTATGTATTCAGAATGTTATATATAATATACATTTGAGATTTTTTACATATTTGGGGCATGCATCGTTACTGGTGCATTAACTAACGGGCCCAATTCCAACCCCATATTGTCTTCTTGACCCAGTAATTTTCCTCAAAATAATGTTCTTCTTTGTCTCCTATATTAATCTTGCCAAGGTAAGTATTGGTAATAAGAACAAAAGTATCCTAAACATGTACAAATAGGAAAATGAGAAGGGAATCAAAAGTGTCCACTACAAAATTCAAGGAAATGAAGAAAATGCTGTGTGGGTTGAAATGAGATAAAAATAGTCTGAGAACAAAAAGCAAATGTGAAATTTCAGAAGTAATGTCATAATTATTCCAATATAAATAGTGTCAACACTCTAATGAAAAAGCAGATATCAGAATGCTTTAAAACTAAACCCAACCATACACTGTCTACATAAAATCACTGTAGATTCAATAGAAAGGAGGTTCAAAGTGATGGACAGAAAAGGAAATGTAGAATTGTATCATAGGTAAAAATCCAACTGGTGTGGTTATACTACCATCAGACAATTATATGAGAGACAAAAATCATTGCAGGAGACAAAAAGGACATTACATATTGATACAAATTACTGTGTTAAGAACATATTGGTTCTGGGGGAAGATGGTGGAATAGGGAGGGAGCACATCAAAGGTCCAGTAAGGGAAGGTTCAAAGAGGGGTGAGAATTTGTAGTTTTTAAGGAACGAGAAGCCCTTCCTTAAACTGGGGAGTTAGGGTGGACACACGAGGAGGACGTGGACGCCTGAGGCGCAGGACATCAGCAGGAGTGTGTACACACCAGCGCTGGAAGCCGAGGTGAGACGCGCTGGCCCAGCACCGCGGCACAGCCACCACCACCCCTCCCCCAACCCACCCTGGGATGGACACTGAGACACACACGACTGAGTGGGGGAGGAAATAGAAAACAGAACAGAGTGGCACCTGCAGAAAGAGTGTGCAATCCAGGGGTACTAATTGAGAGACTGAGTAAGCCAGTATCTCTTGGCGCCTCCCCCGAGCTCTAGCAGGCAGGAAGCAGCCATTTTGTCTGTTTACATTTGGGCTTAAAGGAGAACTGTCTTTGCCTCCACACTAACCTTCAGAGGTGGAGCTCAAAGGTGGAGCAGAGCAACAGGACACTTCTTGCTCGAGGGAGGGCAGCTCAAAGCCCTGACGCCCACCTACTCAAGTTGCAATAAAAAAAAAACTGAGAAGCACCTGAAGGGGGAGAAAGGGCAGCATCCAGAGCTGCAGCGGGCAGAGAGCAGTCATCCTGTCTGTTTACATTCGGGCTGTGTAGAGCAGCTTGCTTACACTGGATATTGGTGCAGACTCACAGCAGCCTATAGCAGAGGGAAATCAACCTGAAAAACCACCCAGACGGAATGCCAAAAAACAAAACAAAAACCCACAATAAGAATATAGAAGAACATATAAACTTGCCAATGGAGCAGGCTAAACCAACCATAACAGAGGCAGAAGAAGAAGAAGTTGAAAACATGCCAGAAAAAGAATTCAGAAAATTAATAATCAGAATACTTAGAAATAATGAGAAACAGTGTCAAGAGCTGAATGAAAAACAAGCCCAAGGATTAGAGATCCTAAAGAGAAGCCAGAATGAGATTCTAGAACTGAAAAACTCAATTGACCATATAAAAAACACTGGAATCCCTTGGAAATCGAACAGATGAAATAGAAGACTGAATATCAGAATTCGAAGACAAACTTCCAGAAATAATACAGTCAGTTCAAATGCAGGAAGAAGAAATTAAAAAATACTGTCAGAGACCTACAAGATTCAATCAAACAGTGTAATGTTCCGATAATAGGAGTCCCTGAGGGGGTGGAAAGAGAGAATGGATTGGAAGGTGTCTTCAACAAAATAATATCAGAAAACTTCAAACAAAGGCAGCTGGATAACAACACACAAATACAACAGATAGCCAGGACTCTGAACAGAGTAGACCAGAAGAGAAATTCACCACGACACATTGTGGCAACACTCAGTTCAGTGACACACAAAGAACAAATCCTAAAATGTGCCAGAGAAAAGCGACAAATCACATTCAGGGATAAGTCAATCAGACTCACCCCAGACTTCTCATCGCAAACACTACAGGCAAGGAGACAATGGCATGATATATTTCAAGTTTTAAAAGACAAACAATGCCAACCTAGAATACTATATCCTGCAAAGCTATCATTTATGAATGAAGGGGAAATAAAGATCTTCCACAACAAACAGAAACTGAAAGAATTTGTATCCACGCGTCCAACACTACAACACTTGCTCAAAACGTGCTGCACACAGAAATACAAAAACAAGAACTTCACTACAAAAAAAAAAAGCGAATGTAGAGTAACCCACAAACAAAGTTCAAAATACATAAACAGCTCGTTTCAGGAAACATGAAAGGGAAAAGACAGTACTTAACAGTAATCACATTGAATGTGAATGGTCTTAATTCCACAACAAAGAGACATACATAGACTAGCTGATTGGATAAAGAAAGAGAATCCATCTATATGCTGCCTTCAGGAGACACACCTTATCAGCAAAGATGCATGAAGACTGAAAGTGAAAGGATGGAAAAAGATACTCCAAGCTAACAGAAATCAAAAAAGAGCTGGTGTGGCCATCCTAATATCAGACAAAATAGACTTTAACATAAAAACTATTAAAAGAGACAGAGAAGGGCACTATATAATGATTAAAGGATCTATCCAAAAGGAAGACATTACTATTATAAATATATACACACCTAATTACAGGGCACCTGGCTACCTGAAAGAATTACTAAAGAATTTAAAGGGAGATATAGACTCAAATACAATAGTAACAGGGGACTTCAACACCCCACTCTCACCAATGGACAGATCAACCAGACAGAAATTCAACAAGGAAACAACTGAGCTAATTGATGCCATAGACCAAATAGACCTAATAGATATCTTCAGAACCTTCCACCCCACAGACACAGAGTTCACGTATTTCTCCCCAGTACATGGGACATTCTCTAGGATTGACCATATACTAGGCCATAAAGGGAGCCTCAACAAATTCAAAAAAATTGAAACTATACCATGTAGCTTCTCAGACCATAGCACAGTGAAACTTCAAATCAACAACCCAAGAATCTCTACACCATATGCAAATATATGGAGAATGGACAGCATGATCCTAAATGAACAGTGGGTCATTGAAGAAATTAAAAGAGAAATCAAAAGATTTCCAGAAACAAATGAAAATGATAGCACAACCTATCAAAACCTGTGGGACACAGCAAAAGCAGTGCTAAGAGGAAAGTTTATAGCAATTAGTGCCTACATCAAGAAGCTGGAAAGGAACCAAACAAATGAACTCTCCATGCACCTCAAGGATTTAGAAAAACAGCAGCAAATCAAGCCCAAATCCAAAAGGAGGAAAGAAATACTAAAGATCAGAGAAGAAATAAACAGAATTGAAACCAAAAAAAAAATACAAAAGATCAACAAAACCAGGAGCTGGTTCTTTGAAAAAAATAAACAAAATCGACACACCATTGGCCCAACTAACCAAAAAGAAGGAGAGAGAAGACCCAAATCTGTAAAATCAAAGATAGTAATGGAAATGTAACAACAGACACAACAAAAATTAAAAGAATCATCAGAAACTACTACAAAGAGATGTATGCTAACAAATTGGGGAACCTGGAAGAAATGGATAGATTCCTGGACAAATGCAACCTTCCTAAACTGAGCTGTGAAGATATAGAAAATCTAAACAGACCCACAACCATGGAAGAAATTGAATCAGTAATAAACGCACTACCGAAAAAGAAGAGCCCAGGACCGGATGGCTTCACTGCCGAATTTTACCAGACATTTAGAGAACAACTAACCCCAGTTCTTCTCAAATTATTCAAAACGATCGAAAGAGAGGGAATCCTTCCAAATTCTTTCTATGAAGCTAATATCACCTTAATTCCTAAGCCCAGAAAAGACACAACAGAGAAAGAAAACTACAGACCTATCCCCCTGATGAACATAGATGCAAAAATACTTAACAAAATTCTGGCAAACCGAATCCAACTACACATCAGAAAGATCATTCATCCGGTCCAAGTGGGATTTATCCCTGGTATGCAGGGATGGTTCAATATTCAAAAGTCAATCAATGTAATACATCACATTAATAAATTGAAAAACAAAAACCATATGGTTATCTCAATAGATGCAGAGAAAGCATTTGACAAAATACAACACCCTTTCATGATGAAAACCCTAATCAAATTGGGGTTAGAAGGAACATTCCTGAACATAATTAAGGCAGTCTATGATAAACCAAAGGCCAGCATCATATTGAATGGGGAAAAGTTGGAGGCATTTCCATTGAAAACTGGCACCAGACAGGGATGCCCGCTCTCACCATTGCTATTCAATATAGTCCTAGAAGTGTTAGCCAGAGCCATCAGGCAAGAAAAAGAAATTAAAGGGATACAAATGGGAAAGGAGGAAGTTAAACTATCCCTATTTGCAGATGACATGATACTATATATAGGGGACCCGATAAACTCCTATAAGAGACTACTGGAACTCATAGAAGAGTTTGGTAAAGTAGCAGGATACAAAATCAACGCTCAGAAATCAACAGCCTTTGTATACACAGACAATGCCAGGGCCAAGGAAGAACTACTAAGATCAATCCCATTCACGATAACCACAAAAACAATAAAGTACCTTGGAATAAACTTAACCAAGGAGGTCAAAGACCTCTATGATGGAAATTACAAAACACTAAAGAAAGAAATAGAAGACGACACAAAAAATGGAAAAACCTTCCATGCTCATGGATGGGAAGAATCAATATCATCAAAATGTCCATTCTCCCAAAAGCAATTTACAAGTTCAATGCAATACCAATCAAAATACCAAAGTCATTCTTCAAAGACCTAGAAAAAATGATGCTGAAATTCATATGGAGAAACATGAGACCCAGAATAGCTAAAGCAATCCTTTACAATAAAAACACGGCTGGAGGCATCACAATTCCAGACTTCAAGGCATACTACAGGGCAGTTGTAATCAAAACAGCCTGGTACTGGTACAAAAACAGATGGATAGACCAATGGAACAGAATAGAAACACCGGAGATCAATCCAAACATCTATAACCAACTCATATTCGACAAAGGACCTAAAACCAACCCCTGGAACAAGGACAGCCTCTTCAACAAATGGTGCTGGGAAAACTGGATGTCCACATGTCGCAGTATGAAGCAAGACTTCTACCTTAAACCTTATACAAAAATCCACTCAACATGGATCAGAGAACTAGAGATGCACCACAATACCATGAAACTAATTGAGAGCATAGGAGAAACCCTTCAGGATATTGGAATAGGCGAAGAATTCCTGGAGAAGACCCCACAGGCACGGGTAATCAAAGATAAAATAAACAAATGGGATTACCTCAAATTGAAGAGTTTCTTAACAGCAAAGGAAACAGTCAGGAAAGCAAAGAGGCAACCAACAGAATGGGAGACATTATTCACAAACCACACAACAGATAAAGGATTAACAACTAGAATCTACACAATGATCAAAAAACACCACAGAATTAAAACAAACAACCCAATAAAAAATGGGCCAAGGACCTTAACAGACATTTTTTCAAAAGAGGAAATCCAAATGGCCAACAGACACATGAAAAAATGCTCAGGATCCCTAGCCATCAGGGAAATGCAGATCAAAACCACAATGAGATTCCACTTCACTCCGGTTAGATTGGCTTACATACAGAAATCAACCAACAACAGATGCTGGCGAGGATGTGGGGAAAAAGGGACACTAATCCACTGTTGGTGGGAATGCTAACTGGTAAAGCCACTATGGAAGACAGTCTGGAGAATCCTCAGAAACCTGAATATAGCACTACCACAGGACCCAGCCATCCCACTCCTTGGAGTATACCCAAATGGAATTAAAGGGGTGAAAAAAGCCATTTGCACCTCAACATTTGTTGCAGCTCAATTCACAATAGCTAAGACATGGAATCAACCTAAATGTCCATCAACGGATGACTGGATAAAGAAACTATGGGATATGTACTCTATGGAACACTATACAGCAGTTAAAAACAATGAAATCCGGGCATTTACAAAAAAATGGAGGAAGCTGGAAAACATCATGCTGAGTGAAATAAGCCAGTCCAAAAGGGACAAATATCACATGTTCTCCCTGATCGATGGCAACTAAACGAGCACCTAAATGATACCCATTGAAGTGAAATGGACACTGTGAGAGACAATGACATGAGCAGCCCTTGTCTAGACTGTTGAGGAACAACTTACTATTTTGTTTCCTTTAGTATTTTTGTTGTTGTTGTTGTTGTTGCTCGGTTTGCTCTACACAAGACCACTGGTTGAACTCTGCAATCAATGCACAACCATTCTTAAGCATTTAAAAATTAACAGAAAATTGATCTCTGTGAAACATAGGAGTGGGAATAAGAGAGGGAGGAGATATATAGGACGGCACATACTCACTCAGACCTACCTCCAATGGGGGAACTAGAAATGTGCCAGGGGATTTCAACTCAACCTTACCAAGGAGGCAGGTACCAATGCCAGCACACTTGGTAAAGTGATAAATATAAATACACAACTTATCAAAAAGATAGGGTAAGTGTCAAAGAGATTACACAAATAAGACCAGTGTAAGCAAATAATGAAAGATAGAATCAAAAGGGAGAGAATGATTCTGTGGGGGAAGCAGGACACACAGCAGACTCATAGAATGACAAATGCCCAAAACAGCACTCCTGCCTCAGAATCAACCCTTGGGACATTTGGATCTGGCTAAAAGGTCCATGAGAGTCTCACAGGCATGGAAAGCCATGACACCGTGGCAAAAAACAATTTAAATGAAAGATCCTGGTGAACAAGACCCCAGCAGAAGGAACAGGCCATCAAGGAGAGAGGCACCTTTCTCTGAAGGGAGGAAGGAACCTCCACTGTGATACGGCCTTGACTAAACAAATTCAGAGTTGGTGAACTCAAGGGGCTTCCATAGCCTAGACAGCTCATAGTAAGAGTCTCGGGTGATTGCTGACGTCATAAATAAGAGTGCCAATTGTTAAATCAACAACGGGAGTCACTGGGTTCATGCTCCCCACTCAGGATCTCTGTCCTTAATGTGTTTTACTATGAAACTCAAAAACAACACTACTAGTCAAACAATACCCTATACCTGTGCGGTTGTGTGAGTACAGCCTGTTGAAATCCCTGCTTAGGATATACTAAGTTGATCTTCAGTATATGAAGGTAATTGAAAATGAAACATGATGAAGGGCAGGATGGGAGAGGGAGTGGGTGAGGGGAGGGCCACGGGAGGGAGGGAGGTTGTGGGGGGAAGCCACAACAATACAAAAGTTGCATTTTATATTCTACCCAAAACTATTGGTTGAACTCTGTAATTAACACACAATTACTCTTAGGTGTTTAATGCTATAACTAGTACTCAAATAGTATTTTACACTTTGTGTTTCTGTATGGGAGCAAAATGTGGAAATCTTTACTTAATATACGCTAAATTGATATTCTGTATATAAAGATAATTGAAAATTAATCTTGATGTGAAGGGGAGGGGAGAGGGAGTGGGAGAGGGGAGTGTTGTGGGTGGGAGGGAAGTTACGGGGGGGAGGAAGCTATTGTAATCCATAAGCTGTACTTTGGAAATTCATGCTCATTAAATAAAAAAAATAAAAAAAAATTTAAAAAAAGAACATATAATATGGAGGGGCCATTGCCATGGCGTAGTGGGTTAATCTTTACCTGCAGCACTGGCATCCCATCTGGTTGCTGGTTCTGGTCCTGGCTGCTCCACCACCAATCCAGCTCTTTTCTCAGGCCTGGGAAAGCACTGAAAGATGGCCCAAGTCCTTGGGCCCCTGCACCCATGTGGGAGACCTGGAGGAAGCTCCTGGCTCCTGGCTTCGGATTGGTGCAGCTCTGGCCATTGCAGCCATTTGGGGAGTGAACGAACGGAGGGAAGACCTTTCTTTCCTGATTCTCCTTCTCACTGTCTGTAACTCTACCTCTCAAATAAAATAAATAAAATGTTTTAAAAAAGAACATACAATATGGAATAGGCATTTGGCCTATTGGTTAAGATACCAACCAGTTAGGATGCCTAAGCACCATATGCGTATACTTGGTTTCTAGTCACAGTTATGGCTACTGGTACCTGTTCTGCTAATGTAGATCACAGAGAGCAGCATGTGATGGCACAGGAACCTGGGTCCTGGCCACCAATGTGGGATATAGCTGTAGAGTTTCAAGCTTCTGGCTTTTGGCAAGCCTGGACCTGACTGTATTGAGTATGTGGGAAGTAAACAATCACATTGCTTTGCTCCCCATCCAGCTCACTGCTGTGCAAATAGGAGGCAGAAGATATTAGTTCCAACACCTGGGTTTTTGCCACCATTTTGAAGACCCTGATTGAGTTCTGTACTCTTGGCTTTGGCCTGATTATGCCCAGGCAACTGTGCTGATTTGGTGATTAAATCAGAAAGTCAAAGATATCTCTCTCTTTCCCTCCCTACCCCCTCCATCTTTGCCTTTAAATAAGTACATCTTTTTAAAAATCACCAGAATCAAACTTTATTCTTTGACAAATGAACACATATTACAAACACTTAGATTACAAAGGAGAGACTCAGAATCTTAACTCAGAAGTGAAACATAGACTGTTACAAACGAATTCACAGAAACAGAATTATAAGAGAAGTCTATGGAGAAGGAACTTCAAAAAAACAGATAATTAATATAGGGAGAAATTCCCTGCAAACATGAACACCATCGAAGTTCTTTACAGAATAATTATTAATCATCATAGACATAGTACAAAAATGATGGTTGAGAACAATGCCAGGGCATTCATGTTTTATGTATAGTATACCAGAGTTAAAACACAAATTTAACTGGTTGCGATCTCTGAGTTTTGTGTTGTAGAAGCAATCAAACCTTCCTACCATGGAGGATAGAACAGAAAAAGAGGTGTTGGTAGGAGAGGGGCTGCATCGTGGCCTCCCAGTGCAGCCTGTAGTTCTCAGCACAGAGAAGCTATTGTAGAATTGTTCAGCTGCAGCCACCACACTCAGTCAGCAACTGAAAAAAGAATCTTATGAATGGGAAAGATATGCCCATTTCTCATTTACTATTATGAAGTTAAATACTTCTCTAACTCCAGTTTCAATAACTGAAGATAAACCTCAGTTGCCAAAAGTGGGCAATTCTGTAGTCAGATGTTCCTATGTGTTTCTTTGTGCTTATTGTTGCTGGTGCTGCAGTTGGATATCTATGGCCTTCTCATCTCACATCAGTCAGCAGATCAACTATAGCATTGTAAGGGTAGCAGAGGGGTGCTCTTTGAGTAACTATCTTGTGAGAATGCAGTAAGTGAAATACCAGCAGAAAGATAGGAAAATAACAGGTTCTGGGATATAGAAGTGCCCTTTTTTCTTAAATAACTACAAGATACCAGGTTCTGGTATTGGAGCAGACCACCACATTTTCTTTTTTTTTTTTGACAGAGTGGACAGTGAGAGAGAGAGAGAGAGAGAGACAGAGAGAAAGGTCTTCCTTTGCCATTGGTTCACCCTCCAATGGCCGCTGCAGCCGGTGCACCATGCTGATCCGAAGGCAGGAGCCAGGTGCTTATCCTGGTCTCCCATGGGGGTGCAGGGCCCAAGGACTTGGGCCATCCTCCACTGCACTCCCTGGCCACAGCAGAGAGCTGGCCTGGAAGAGGGGCAACTGGGACAGAATCCGGCACCCCAACCGGGACTAGAACCCAGTGTGCCAGCGCCACAAGGTGGAGGATTAGCCTAGTGAGCCACAGCAACGGCCAGACCACCACATTTTCAACCCGTCAGCAAGTTTCCAACTATGGCATTTCTATAGTGATCAGTGAGGTAACGTCTTTCAACTCTTTCTACTCAGAAAGATGGCATTCTCAGCTCATCAGAGACCAGGACCACTTCCTTGATGTATAGAATGTTCCAGGTATTGGAAGCCAGATCAGACCTCAATAGAGAGATAACCTGGTCAGAGACAATGACCACTTCCTGAAATGTATGTAAGGAAGCCATTTCTCAATTCACCAGAAACCAGACCCCTGAAGAAAACATATGCAAACATGAAACAAAACAACAAAGCAGGCCCCGATATAGGCAATTAATCAATCAACAGGCAATTGCTAAATAAGCTGTGTTGTCCACAACCTTACTGGAACACTCCCTTGGATCCCCTCCTCAGTGAAACTTTACTTCTCCTTTTTCACACACTCATTATCCAACCTGAAATAAAAATTGACTCAAAATCCTGCAACAATTTGATTCTGTAATTTTTAATTGTGATTTCAAATAAATTATTTTCCTAGGACATGCTGAGAAGTATGGAAACAATTATGGTTGAAATAATTTGTCAAAATTGCCGAGGGCTGTTCAGAGCAGAAACAGCCAAGTAATGTTTAAGACATAGGGTTCTAGGCTGGCACTGTGGCTCGTTTGGCTAATCCTCCACCTGCAGCGCTGGCACCCCAGGGTTCTAGTACCAGAGGGGGCATTGGATTCTGTCCCAGTTGCTCCTCTTCCAGGCCAGCTCTCTGCTGTGGCCCAGGAAGGCAGTGGAGGATGGCCCAAGTGCTTGGGCCCTGCACCCCCATGGGAGACCAGGAGGAAGCACCTGGCTCCTGGCTTCAGATAGGTGTAGTGGCCACTTGGGGAGTGAACCAATGGAAGGAAGACCTTTTTCTCTGTCTCTTTGTCTCTCACTGTCTAACTCTGCCTGTCAAAAAAAAAAAAAGAAATCATCAAAAAACAAAAAAACATAGGGTTCTGTTGTAAGAGTGACCATATCATTTACCAATAACCCCAGTATCGAAGACCATCACAACAGGCTAAATATACCACCAGATATGTTTGAGGCAGCCATGAACATTAACATTATAGTGCAGTCATGGAGCAGCATTTGATAGCAGACTAACACATTTGTGAATCTGTAATTTCTAGAGGAATAAGGACCCTCATGTGATATCTTTTCTTTTTTGACAGGCAGAGTGGACAGTGAGAGAGAGAGACAGAGAGAAAGGTCTTCCTTTTGCCATTGGTTCACCCTCCAATGGCTGCCATGGCCGGCGTGCTGCGGCCGGCACACCGCGCTGATCCAATGGCTGGAGCCAGGTACTTATCCTGGTCTCCCATGGAGTGCAGGACCCAAGGACTTAGGCCATCCTCCACTGCACTCCCAGGCCACAGCAGAGAGCTGGCCTGGAAGAGGGGCAACTGGGACAGAATCCAGTGCCCCGACCGGGACTAGAACCTGGTGTGCTGGTGCCACAAGGCAGAGGATTAGCCTAGTGAGCCACAGTGCCGGCTTATCTTTTTCATATTCATTAAGATACTCCAAGATATTTTGCTTCTCCTTATCATACAGAAGCAAGATGTCAAATAGAATACATAAACTTATGTTCAGTAATTACTGTTTCAGTACTTTATCTGGCTTAGAAAGGATCTAGACTCTACTCTAGAGAGAAATAATATTAAAGAAAGCTAGCCATTGTTTTCAGTAATTTCCTAGTAACTTTTTATAACATGTACGTATGGGGAGACAGAGCTACTATTATTAAGCCTATGATACTACTATTTTACTTACCAAAGATTTAAATACTCACAAGCATTTGAAAGCAATTTGTTTCCTTTATTTATTTCTTGGAGGTTTAGAAATATATATCTATATATTTTTTATACATTAAACACAACCGTTCACATGCTAACCAAGACTAGGAATACAGGGTTACCACATGCTTACAGCACCTTCAATAATGGTCAGCTTGTAGCCTACAAAAACACTCTACAAGCTCTAGTTTTTCAGAACTAAAGGAAAAAGAACCAAGTGGCTTTTACCAGGTATCACGGGATAACCATTTATGCATGCCTTGCCAGTGAGGTAGCCTGCTGTCCATGACTCAGAAATGAACAAATCATGTTTCTGATCTTTGAAACAGGATTTCATTCACTTATGGAATAAAGCAGGAAGGCCACACAGCCATCTCAACACAGCAAGTGCCAGAAAAACACCATCTCTGTGCTGGGCCATGACACTAAGACAGAGAGTTTCCAGAAACTGAGGCCAAAGAACTAATACTTAAAACCACTGGGGAAGTGACATTTCTAGGCTCATGCTCTATAAATGGAAATGCCACCCAAAGGTCTCTGACACACAACAGAGTAGAGCCACCATGCAGCAGAAGGCAGTGATGTTAGACACAGAAGCTGTACGGGTGGGCCAGGATCATTCAAGCACCAAAGAAATATACTCAAGCTGCTCCACACTGTTGACTCCTCCATGGTTTCCACCACCCAAACCTGTAGCTTTGCTGTCACAGGAGCCATGGTCACTAAGAAAGAAGGGCTGACTGTATGAAGGAGGCAGCCCCAGCAGATGGCCCTGCTGGCAAGGCTAAGCACTGCCAATGCAGAAGCCAATGCAGCATGGCCTAGCTCCCTGCAACAGTAAATTTCCATGGCATTGTTTGCTGTGCCTCTGTCCTGCTACCTTGTTGCCTGCATGCAGGGGGCGAGGCTGCTTCCAGGGACACTAAGGGAAGTTCACACTGTCAAGTAAACCCATCGGCTCTACTCCAGGCTGCTTAGTGGGACGACAGTAACACATACATTCATCTCCACTGCTGCCGTTCCTAACCAAAAATAGGCCTGAATTATAACAGGCATTCAAAGGAACCTGCAAAGCAATAACCTGGAGGAACAAATAGCTAGAATAATATACAGCTGGACTCCTAGAAGGCAAAGCAGACCGGAGAGAATCATGAATTTATCACTGACCCAGGTCCAAATCACCAAGAAGCCAGACAGAGATGGAACATCCCCCAGAAACTCTCCCTCCACACCCTATTTTCTACAACACATGGTTTAACTTCTATCCACAGCAGTGGACTGAGATATGTTAATTCAAGTTGTGATGTTTATAAAAAGCAAAGGAAAAAGCAGTCTGAAAATCAGAAACCAACACAGTGCTCTGATGTGCTTATGCTTTATACTGCAGAACTATTACTAGGCATCAGCTGAGCGGCTTCTCATGGCCACTCTGGAAACACAACTAATGGAAACTTGTGCTATTAAAACCATGCTTACACCAGAGAGGTGGGGAAATAAATAAAATCGAGCAAATGAAGGGAAAAAGGAAGCTACCTCAAGATTATCTGTCTTTAATGTTAAAATGATCTCCTTAGGTTCACATTAAAATGAGTTTATGCTTTCATCCCTTCATGAATGACTGAGGGAACCTCATATAATGTTTGCAGTCAACAATGCAGAAGGGTTGGTATCCCAAAGAGCAAATGCAAATTCACAGAGAATAAAGAAATGACTGGAAAAATCAAGGATGAATAGATTTATTAATTCATTAACAAAGGCAATGTTTAAAAATAAAACTACTTTGGGCTGACGTTGTGGTATAGCAGGTTAAGCTGCTGTCTGTGACGCTGGCATCCAGTATGGGCACAAGTCCAGGACTTGGCGGTTTTATCTCCAGTCCAGCTCTGGGCTAATTTGCCTGGAAAAACAGTGGCAGACGACTCAAGTGCTTGGTCCCCTGTACACATGCAGGAGACTTGGGAAAGATCTCTGGGCTCCTGACTTTGGCCTGGACCAGTCTGGGCCATTGTAGCCTTTTGGAGACTGGGCCAGTAGATCTAAGACCTCTCTGTCTTTCTCTGTAACTCTCATATAAATTTTAAAATCTTTAAGAAAACTATAAAAAGAAAAAGTTACCTCTAAATATTGAAATTTACAGTTAATATGCAGTGGAATTTGATCCTTCAACTCTCACAATAAGCAAGCTTCCTGGGTTTTTCAGTGACCATTTTTACATTCAGTGTTGCAAAGCTGACATAGAAACAGGAGCTCACCCCACATGACCTTTCCTAAGGTTCTCCATGGAGATGGGAACTCAGCTTTGCTGAGACATAAAGGACATAAATGTGCACGACTGTACTGCCCTGCAGGATGCACCACAAAGGGGAGGACTCTCCACACCTGTCCCGTGGCTGTAGGAACCCAGGGAGTCTCCACTGTAGAGGAGGGCAGTGGAGGGCAGAGCCGAGGATCGCCTCTGGGGATCTCAGATTCAGAGAATCCACTTCCAGGCTTCTCTCACTTCCTACTTATCTCCCAGCGCAGATGTGCACTGTGTCCCCTGCAATCCATGCCCTCAGGGAAAAGATTGCACGCTGGGAAATGAGTGAAGATAAAAGTGGAAGGGAGGCATTTAGGGTCTGTGCCACTTCACACAGGCTCCAGGATATGCGTAGACTGGAGAGGCAGGACATGTGCTTCTGATGGTGTCAGAGTACCAGGGAGAGACTTACCCGGTGCCCATATGGGATGCTGGTACTACAGGTTGTGGTTTAACCCACTACACCACAACACTGGCCCCAACTTTTATGTATTTTTACTAGAAAATCGCTCATGGCTTCTAGGTCTCCAGCTTTATGCCATGTTTCTCTTTTCTGACTTTCCTCACAATGGGCCTGGGGTTATGGGTTTTCAGGAAGTAGATCTCAACAGTAATGTATTGCCCGTGGTCCTGGACAGTAGACAAAGATTAAAGCTCTGGAGATTTCTGGTGCAGACCTGCTCTTCACTGATGGGTCTGCAGCTGTGGCCTTGAATGGCGGGACGGTGAAACAGGCTCCCTAAGACTCCTTTTCTTTTGTCTTTTTAAATTTCTTTTTTTTTCTCTTCCTTCCTTCCCTCCCTCCCTCCTTCTCTCTTTCTTTCTTTCTTGAGCTACAGTGACAGAGGGAGAGACACATCTTCCATCTGCTGGTTCACTCCCCAAATGGCGACAATGGTGGGGTGGGCCAAGCTGAAGCCAGGAGCCTGGAACTCCCCCAGTGTCTTTCATGGGGGTGGCACGGGTGCAAGACTCTGGCCGCCACCTAAGGCTTTCCCAGGCACATCAGCGGGGAACTGGATTGGGAGTGCAGTATCTTGATCTAAGCAGCGCCCATAGGGAATGCCGGCATTGCAGGCAGCCACTTAAGCCGCTGTGCCGCAACGCCTGACGCCCGAAGCCTCTGTTGGCCCTGTAAGAAGGACGGTGCACTGCTCGTGTGCATTCCACTTTCATTCCGGCCTGTGGATTCCACACAAGCGCCGTCTCCCACCACGCGTCGTGAGTGTCCACGCATCTGTGACAGATGTCCTGTCGTGCTCTGCACTCCACACTCTAGGGCTCCATCGTTCTGAGGATAACGGGTGTGTGTGTGTGTGTGTGTGTGTGCCCGCGGGGAGCGCTGGGAGATGGGGTCTGAGGATGGACGCCCCGCTGCCTTCATGGAATCGCGGTCTTCTGACGCGCGGTGCCCGCGGGGAGCGCTGGGAGATGGAGTCCTTTGAAGCTTCCACTGGAGATGGAGTCTGAGGCAAGCGCCTGCAAGGTGTTCTGGGAGAAGCGGTCCTCTGACGTGAGCATCCTGCTAGGACCTCTGGGAGATGGAGTCTGAGGCAGGCGCTCACAGGACCCTGGAAAGTTAGTCTGAGATGAGCGCCCGCGAGGTGTCTGGAAGACGTGGCCCTCTGACGAACAATGAGCGCGGGGACCTCTGGGAGATGGAGTCTGAAGCGGGAGACCACCGTGCATTCTGGGAGACGCGGTCCTCTGACGTATGATGCCCGCGGGGACCCCTGGGAGATGGAGTCCTCTGAGGCTTGTCTCTGGCTGGGCTCTGGTAGTTGGAGTCGCGGGGAGCGCCCGCGGGGCTTTCGCAGATGGCTTTCTGAGGGTTTCATGCTCAGGGGGCTCTGGAAACTGGGGTCCTCAAAGAGGGCAGCCCAGCAGGGCCCTCCGTGAGACGGAATCCTAGGAAGCTGGACACCCACGGGGCTCTGGGAGATGCAGTCTGAGGCAGGCGCCCACGGGGCTCTGGGAAATGGAGTCTGAGTCCAGAGGCCGTGAGGTGTTCTGGGAGACACGGTCCTCTGATGCGTGACACCCGCGGGTACCACTAGGAGATGGAGTCCTTTGAGGCTTGTCGCTCGCTGGCTCTGGGAGTTCGAGTCTGAGGCGCCCATGGGGCTCTCGGAGATGGGGTCTTAGGGATTTGCGCAGAGTGCTCTGGAAGACGGAAGACGGGCTCCTCAAAGAGGGTACCCCCGCAGGGCCCTCCGTGAGAGGAGTACTCGGAAGTCGGCTGTCCACGGGGCTCCGGGAGATGCAGTCTGAGGCAGGCGCCCATGGGGCTTTGGGAGATGGAGTCTGAGGCGGGCGCCCACAGGACCCTGGGAAATGGAGTCTGAGTCCAGAGCCTGTGAGGTGTTCTGGGAGACGCGGTCCTCTGAAGCAGGATGCCCGTGGGGACCACTGGGAGATGGAGTCTGTGGCGAACGGCCGCGAGTCCTGTGCGGAGTCCTAGAAGCCACCAGAGGGCGCGCGAGCCTGCCTTTTCTGACTGTAGCCATCAAGGGTGTGAGAAGTGCACCAGAGGGCGCGCGAGCCAGCCTCTTCTGGCTGTAGCCATCAAGGGTGTGAGAAGTGCGCCAGGTTCCCAGCAAGGATGAACTCTCAGATCTGCACTCTGTAAAATGCTTCCAATCTCTGGCTGACAGGTCTTCAGAGTGCTGGACACAGAAAGGTCTGGGGGGACGGGGGAAGAAATTCCACCTAAAGCACAAGATATCTACCAATAAGATATCCATGGCTGGCGCCGTGTCTCACTAGGCTAATCCTCCACCTGTGGCGCTGGCACCCCGGGTTCTAGTCCTGGTTGGGGCGCTGGATACTAGTCCCAGTTGCTCCTCTTCTAGTCCAGCTCTCTGCTGTGGCCCGGGAAGGCAGTGGAGAATATCCCAAGTGCTTGGGCCCTGCACCTGCATGGGAGACCAGGAGGAGGTGCCTTGCTCCTGGCTTCGGATCGGCGCATTGCTGGCCATAGCGGCCATTTGTGGGGTGAACCAACGGAAGGAAGACCTTTCTCTCTGTCTCTCTCACTGTCTAACTCTGTCAAAAAAAAAGATGGCCACTGAAACTAGTATGAGGCCTGGACAGTGACCTGTAATACTGATTTTTAGGTCCACATGATGACCTGTAATATGGTGTGATATCTGATCTCTGAAACTAACTTGATGTTCCCTGTGTGGCTTCCAGTATTACTCTATCATGTCTGCATAGTGACATCCTGTAAGGTTGATTGGTTTGGCAGGTGGCTGCACTGGACTTGGTGGGCTTACTGTGTTAAATAAAGTTGGATGGTCTCTGTTTTTCCTGCATGGTGTTGACATGATTGTTTTCAAAAGCAATTTCCTTCTCAAATCTACAGGGAGGGTGGGACAGTGATGAATGCAAGTTCTTATTGCAACTGCTACTGTTTCTTTTAAAAGATTTTAGAGAGCCGGCGCCGTGGCTCAATAGGCTAATCCTCCACCTTGCGGCGCCGGCACACCGGGTTCTAGTCCCGGTTGGGGTGCCAGATTCTGTCCCGGTTGCCCCTCTTCCAGGCCAGCTCTCTGCTATGGCCAGGGAGTGCAGTGGAGGATGGCCCAGGTGCTTGGGCCCTGCACCCCATGGGAGACCAGGAAAAGCACCTGGCTCCTGGCTCCTGCCAGGATCAGCGCGGTGTGCCGGCTGCAGCGGCGGCCATTGGAGGGTGAACCAACGGCAAAAAGGAAGACCTTTCTCTCTCTGTCTCTCTCTCTCACTGTCCACTCTGCCTGTCAAAAAAAAAAAAAAAAATTTTAGCAATGGGCCAGGTGCAGTGGCGTAGTGGGTAAAACCGCTGCCTGTAGTGCCAGCATCCCATATAGGCGCCGGTTCGAGACCTGGCTGCTCCACTTCAATCCAGCTCTCTGCTACAGCCTAGGAAAGCAGTAGAAGATGCGGATGGAAGACCTCTCTGTCTCTGCCTCCTTCCCTCTCTGTGTAACTCTTTCAAATAAATAATTTTAAAAAAAGATTTTAGCTGTTTATAGATACACATTCTGATATTCCTGTTTTTAAAAGATTTATTTATTCATTTGAAAGGGAGAGAGAGAGAGAGAGAGAGAGAGAGAGAGAGAGAGAGTTTTCAATCTGCTGGTTCACTCCCCAGATGGCTACAATGGCTGGAGCTGAGTCTATCTGAAGCCAGGAGCCAGGAGCTTCCTCCAGGTCTCCCACATGAGTGTGAGGGCCCAAGGACTTGGGTTATCTTCTACTGCTTCCCCAGGCCATAACTGAGAACTGGATCAAAAGTGGAGCATCCAAGACTTGAACGGGCGCCCGTATGGGATGCCAGCACTGCAGGTGGCAGCTTTACCTGCTACACAACAGTGCTGCCCCCCTTTTTTTTAAAGAGACTTATTTATTTATTTGAAAGGCAGAATTACAGACACACACAGAGAGAGAGAGAGAGAGGTCTTCCATCCACTGGTTCACTCCCCAGTTGGCTGCAAGGGCTGGAGCTGTGCTGATCTGAAGCCAGGAGCCAGAAGCTTATTCTGGATCTCCCATGTGGGTACAGGGGCCCAAGGACTTGGGCCATCCTTCAGTGCTTTCCCAGGCCACAGCAGAGAGCTGGATCGGAAGTGGAGCAGCTGGAACTTGAACCGGAGCCCATATGGGATTCTGGCACTGCAGGCAGCAGCTTTACCTGCTACGCCACAGCACTGGCCCCCTTTCCCTCATGACAACTGTTGTCATAATTTCTTTTTTAAGATTTATGTATTTGGCTTGTTTTCACATTTGAGTATTTCTTAAGCAGCTAAGTTAGATAATTAATTAAAATTTATAGATATTCTAGTTTTTTGTGGTTACCCTAAGGACTTATAACCACATAAGTATAGGGGTAGAGAATTATTATTGTGTTTATCTTCAGAGTATAAAACTGTATACAAGAACTTGATTTAGACATCAGTGAACTTGACCTGAGTTCTGAAAAGCCATATTTCAGATAGGTGAGATCTCACTGCCAGATTAACTATAGGGTAAAAAGTAGCATAAGAAGGGACTGGGATCAAGGATGGATTAATCTCACAGTGGGGGAAGTGTTCACTGACATAGCTTGAATGGGGATGGGAAGAATGGAGAGAATAACCACGGATCAGGAAGCACAAATCAAGTTGTCGGGAAGGTGTCCTCCTGATCAATTCACATTTCCAACTCTTGATTTTGCTTCTGTTCTTTTTATATTGTTTTGCAGATTTTTTTTGAGAGGCAGCAAGACTGACAGACAGAACTCTCATGTGCTGGTTCATGCACCAAGCGCCTGCAACAGACAGGCTTTGGCCAGGCCAAAGCCAGGAGCTGGAAGTTCCATCCAGGTCTCCCACACCCAAGTATTGGATCCCTTCTGAGAGTCTGCATTAGCTGGAAGCTGGAATTAGGAGCAGAGACAAGACTTCAACCCAGGCGCTCTGGTATGCAATGCAGGTGTCCCAAGAGGCAGCGTAGCCACTGAACCAAATGCCTATGCTGACTGATTTGATACTGTCAACTGATAAACATAATCTTCCAAAGCAATAGCTTGTGTTTTTATTGAATGTAATTACAAAATAGCTTAAATGTCTATCCATCTTCGGAGTGATATAATTTGAAAATCTTTGGAATTTTTTGAAGATTCGGTTATTTGAGCAATGTCTTCTCACCCAAATCTTGTTTCTTGTGATGTCAACAAGTACTGAACATTATGTAGGATAAAAAGTGTTGATAGAAATATTTATAGAGTCTGTATACAAGGGGGCTTCAAAAATTGTGGAAAAATAAAATTAAGATATGTTTATTTTGATGCAAAACTGTTTCAACTCCATGCATAGTTTTTTTAAAATATGCACTTTCTATGAATTTTTGAAGACCCCCTCATATTTTTTAGGTCAGTAGCTTTAGAGTTCTTTTGAAGCATAAAGTTCTCCATTTTGAATAATGTAGAATTAATATTTTCTGACTCTTATGCAGGAAATCAGCTACATTTGTTGCTGTGGATTCATTCTGAGAGGAGGAGCATGGTGGGGGCAAGAGGCATGGAGTCACCACACAGACCCCGGGAGTCAGGTGAAAGCAGGCCAGAGGTGAGCAGCCCACAGACTCATCTATTTCAGTTGCAACAGCAGCTTAAATAGCCAAGAAAGCCTATCTGGTTAAGGGGTGGTTTATGCCCTAACCAATCACAGCCTGTTGCCAGGAAGTATCCAAAGCCATCAATCACAGCCTGTTGCCAGTCATGCTCTGTTGCCAGGGGGTTTCCCAGGGGGTTTCCTAAGCCACTCCTGAGTAACTGATGCTTGCTTGCCAGTGGCCATTTTGGCATGGCCTTCTCATTCCACCATACATTAACATCTTTCAACTATAATTTGTCTGAGAAACTGTTTTTAAAACATTTCCTTTATAAAATTTAAATGAAAATCAGTAGGAGTTTATGGGTAATCTACTATATAACTTAGTGTGTAGGCTATAGCCAAAGCCACTACTGTAAAGGCCAAGTGATTTGACTTGGCCCCTGGTTTGATCTTGGGATACTCTGGCTGCAAAGTCATTGTTCTCTCAGAATGCTATGAAGTTAGAAAATGCTAGGTGGGAGTGCTGGCATCGTGGTGTAGCAGGTAAAGCTGCTGCCAGCAGTACCGGCATCCCATATGGGTGACGGTTTGAGTCCAGGCTGCTCCACTTCCAATCCAGCTCTTTGCTATTGCCTTGGAAAGCAGTAGAAGATGGTCCAAGTCTTTGGAGCCCTGAACCCACGTGGGAGACTCAGAAGAAGCTCCTGGCTCCTGGCTTCAGATTGCTGCAGCTCCAGCCATGGCAGCCAATTGGGGAATGAACCAGTGGATGGAAGACCTCTGCCTCTCTGCCTCTTCTTCTCTCTGTGTGTTATTTTCAAAAAATAAATAAATAAAAAGAAAATGCTAGGTGGGAAAACATGAAAAATGACTACATATCAGGCACTAAGATCAGAGAACACCATTTCAAGACAAACCTCAAAAGCAAGTAATCAACTATTTCTAAGAAAACAGAGCTTGTGAAGGTTCCTCTGGCATTTTTGCAAAGGAATACAGAGTTTAAAATAAAGGCAGGCATAAATAAGCTTTAGGAAGATAAGCTGACAAGTTTTCCTTCAAAAGAATCTGCTGAAGCCAAGAAAATGGTCATATTAGAAACAGATTATTTGAGAGGATAGTTGACACCTGTATTTTTCTAAGAAAGTCAATCATTAGAGATGAAATGGTCAAATATCAGAGAAAGTAAGACTGTGTGGTGATAGAAATAAATACTAAAGTGCTCTTTAGACTCAGAGCTTCTACACAGAACAAACAAATAATTAACGGTGGGTCTGGGGGCTTACGATGGCCCCCACATAATCCAGTGAATGTAACTGTTGTGCAGGACAGAGAAACACAGAGTAGTGGTCTCAACATGGGAGTCAAAGGGTTTCCTCTGATCTCTCCAGAGAGTGCAGACAGCACACTGCCAGAGTGAGGTGTTCAATTGGGAAGAAAGTTCTACGGACAGTTTGTGGGACCGGCGCTGTGGCACAGCACTGTGGCCTGAAGCACTGGCATCCCATATGGGTGCTGGTTCAAGACCTGGCTGCTCCACTTCTAATCCAGCTCTCTGCTATGGCCTGGAAAAGCAGTGGAATATGGCCCAAGTCCTTGGGTCCCTGCACCTACATGGGAGTCATGGAGGAAGCTCCTGGTTCCTGGCTTCAGATCGGCACAGCTCTGGCTGTTGTGGCCAATTGGGGAATGAGCCATCAGATGGAAGACCTCTCTCCCCCTCTCTCTGCCTCTCCTCTCCCTGTGTAACTCTGACTTTCAAATAAATGAATAAATCTTTTAAAAAGAGGGCAGTTGGTTTAGTTCCTTGTCATTACACACACATATAAATGCTATTTGAAATCTCCCTGTCCATCCAATAAAATCCCACAAACATGAACACAGGCACACATATGTCACATACCCTAGCCCACACTTGAATAGGCCTGAGCCACACAAATGGACACACCACAGTGCACATCTAACACACACACACACATACATGTGCATAGTATTTGATGTGAGTGGGTATACACAAACATATATTTCATAAAGGTACACACACTCATACACTTAACCTTCACACACTTACATAGTACACACAGATGAAGGTACACATGAATATATACAATAGCAACACTAACAGAGATTTATACATATGTTAGACAAGCATGCACATCACAATGCATGTATGAACATTAACATATACTCATGCACATGTGCACACACAGACACAGATGTACAATCAGAAGGTTCCAGAGAGAGTAAATTTATCTCAAGATGTTTGAGAATTTTAAAATGAAGAAAAGCAGACATTAACACAAGAAAGGTGGAATAAACATATTCCCAAGCCTCTGAGAAACAGGGGTGCAGATACTAAAGCCTATGTCTTACTGCTCTCTTGTGGTGGTTCTAAAAAACACCTTTCTGAGCACTGAACAGTCTCTCCTTCCTTTCCCAAATGTCTAGAAAGTAATAAGCCTCTCCAAATGTTTTGGAATCCATTATGAGAAACTGATGATATTTGACAATTATTACAAAACCAATAATGTAGTATCATTTTGTCAGAACTAATTACCTCCTGATTGCCATGTTCTGAATTCAAGGACAATCATATACCAAATGCTTGGATTGGTTTAAATTATTATCCCCTAAGAATTCCCTCACTATATCTGTTAGCCATTTGCATTTCTTCTTCAGAGAACTGTCTTCTGAGGTCCTTTCCCCATTTCTTAACTCGATTGGTTGTTTCTTGTTGAGTTTTTTATGTTGCTGATATATTCTGGATGTTAACCCCTGATCAGATAAGTGGCTCACAAGTGTTTTTGCACTTTCTGTTGGACGTCTCTTCACTCTACCTTTTCCTTTGACATGCAGAAGCTTCTGAGTTTTGATATACCATTTGTCTAGTTTTGCTTTCGTTGTCTATGCCTTGGAGACCTTAACCAAGAAGTCACCATCTACACCAATGTCTTGAAGTGTTTCCCCTATATTTTTTCCTAGCAAATTTAGTCATAGGCCTTAAATTCAGGTCTTTAATGCATCCCCAGTAAGCTTAGGAGCCCCCAAATTATTCAGCTATCTGATGGTAATAAGGTATATAACATGCAATATCTTTTAAGATGATTTATTTACTTTATTTGCAAGATAGAGTTAGAGAGAGAGAGAGAGAGAGAGAGAGAGAGAGAGAGAGAGAGAGGAAAGAGAGAGAGAGATAGAAAGGGGGTATCTTCTATCTACTTCACTCCCCAGATGGCTGCAATGGCCAAGGCTGGGCCAGACCAAAGCCAGGAGCTGGGAGCTTCTTCCAGGTCTCCCACGTGGGTGCAGGGGCCCAAGCACTTCTGCTACTACCCCAGGTACATTAGCAGGGAGCTGAATTGGAAGTGGAGTGGCCAGGACTCAAACTGGCACCTGTATGTGATGCTAGCACCTCAAGAAGTGGTTTAACCCACTGCACCACAGTACCAGCCCCAAAATGCAATCTTATTGTAAATACATCCTTAAGATGAACATTTTCAGAGAAAGAAAACAACTAGGAAAAATATTTTAATTTGGTGCAATTGCAGCATACCACACAACGAAAAATGGCTCTCAGATGAAAGGCAATCTTCCCTCATCAAAGCACAGACAAACCAAAGAGAAATTGTTTGTTGATATTTCTCATTTCTAAAGTAAGTGCACTCCAAAGTCCCTTGTATGTTGATTTTCTACCAGTGTCTCGCATCAATCTCTTTGCATGGTCTGAGCATCGTATGCAATGTTCATCTGTGAGACAAAACCTCTGCATCACATGTCTTTGTGAACACTTGACTCTCTTTTCAGCAGGAAGCATGGACTCGTGTGTATACTCTTGTCCATGCTTCTGCCATTCTTTCTTGGGCTCACCCTAATTGGGCATTTACCACCATTCTAGGGACACTTCCTGTATGGTCACTAACAACCATGAGTCCCATAGTGCCATCTCAGCTCCTGTCATGTCCAACCTGCTGCAGCCCTGGAGCTAATGCTAACCTCTTGGTTGCCTAATAGTAACTATTGTAAAGGACTCAGCCTAGGTATTATCCATTGTGATCCAATATTGTTGTTTCCAAGTATTTGGTATAGCATTCCTTATGTTTTCCTTTAAGAACTCCCCCTCCCTCAGACCCTTTGAGTGCATTCATAGTCTATTATGCCACATGTTCAACCATTGCGTTGCTCTACCATTCCCAAATGAATATCATTCTTTGCAAAACCTGATTATTTTTGCTTTTGAGATTGCCATTGTCCTGGCAATCACAGAAAACCTGGCCAGGTGGCCCAAGGCATCATGTTCTCTCCCAAGAGGCCCCTTCTTTTCCTACATGCCCCAGACAGGTTCCAAGAGGCCTGACTGCTGGCCTTGGAGCTGTCACTGAGATCATATGTGAAGTGGGGGCCAGGATGAGCCCATTCTGGTGTTGAAGGTGCTGACCTTTTGAAAGGATGAAAGAGAGGTTGTTCTCTAGTCACTGAGCTGCAAGGGGCATCTCTACTCCTAGATTCAATTACTCCATAGCCTGAGGGAGAAAAAAAAAACAATTTCCTGCAGCCCCAGGCCCCCATAGGTAAAAGTCTCTTCTGGCTCAGTCATCCTGCCCTCCCTGTGTACTCTCAGAGCCTCCAGAGGTTTTGTGGGGAGTCTCAGAATATCCTGATGCTGGTCCGTGGTGGTGAGGCAGGCCTGAGAATGGATCTTAGGCACCCAGGGTGTGGGGCTGTGCGAGTGGGCAGAAATGAGTTCAGGCATCCTCAACTCTAGCCAAGTACAAAGCACTAGAGAGGATCCTCTTTCTGGATCCAGGCCTTGGGGAGCTCCGGGCTGGTCTATGTATCAGTGTGTGCAAAGCTCATGAGTATTCACGTGGGGCCCAAACCACCTCATCGTTAGAGAAGTAACACCAGTAACTGGAACATCTCTTCTGTGTGGTGTGGATACCTGTTCATTTGTCAGGCACCCCCCAAGTGGCACCTGGAGACGTGGCTTGGACTGGAAGCTGAGTATGAATTCTTGGTTAACAACATCCAGGTGCAGAATGCAGTTTCTCTTTAAATAAAGGAGAGAAGATAAAAATTTGGCTGGGGGGAATGAAGTAGCAGGGTAAGACCCTTCAAGCTAATCAAGGGTGGGTTATCAGGTAACTAACAGGAGCTACCTTGCAGCTTCTCTGTGGCAGGTGTGTTCCTGCAGGGCTCCTGGAGCTGCATCCAGGCCTGGCTGTCCTCAAAGAGGCACCCCTGGGCCAGAGTGCAAATCTCGAGTTTTAATCCACATTCTGAGGCAGCCCCTGCTCCCACCCTGAACTTAATTGTTACTGTGGATTCGTTCTGAGAGGAAGAGCGCGGTGGGGGCAAGAGGCGTGGAGTCGCCACACAGGTCCCAGGAGTCGGGTGAAAGCGGGTGAGAGGTGAGCAGCCCGCAGACTCGTCTATTTCAGTTGGTACAGCAGCTTATATAGTCGAAGCAGTGAATCCAGTCAAGGGGCGGTTTATGCCCTAACCAGTCATAGCCCATTGCCAGGCAGGCTCCATTGCCATGTGGTTTTGGAAGCCATCCAATCACAGCCTGTTGCCAGGCAGGCTCCATTGCCATGTGGTTTCCAAAGCCATCCCATCACAGTCTATTTCCAGGCAGGCTCCGTTGCCAGCAGCCATCTTGGCATGGCCTTCTTGTTCCGCCACATTGCCCCTTTTTGTTTATTTTTGAGCAACGGGAGGCATGATTCTTGGCCATACCATTGTTGACCCCATTTCCATGTGGTCTCTATTCATGGCTGTGTCTGTCTTAAGTTGTCCCCCAGGGGATCTTACCCATCATTGACTAAGCAGCGCTCAAAATGGGAGACCATGGGAGTGCTTGCTCAGATGGGGGTAGGAATAAGGAACAATGGTAACTGCATGCAGGCTGTGGGCCATTTGAGTGGCTGACCAGAGCTAGTGGGGGTATAAAACAGTAGCAAATATGGCTATGGGCAGTTCCTCAGGGTAGGATGATAGGGCAGCAGCTCAACAATTGGTAGCAGGTGCGTCCACTGACAAAGTGGACTCTGTCTTGTTCAGCTGGTTCTGGTTGACTATCAGTTGCAGGCTTGATGTTTCTGGCTGGTACCCAAATGGGCTGTCCCGCATTCTCTGGATAGACACAAGCATATCCTTGGCCCTTGGTCAGCAAAAGCCTTTCTATGGGTGTTGGAATCCAGGGCCTGAATTCCACATCTGCTCCTACATTTAGGGAAAACATGCAGGTGGGATGGGGTCTAGCAGCTGCTCTGAGAGCCTGGGGTACCTGGGGACTGCCACAAACATGGGGATCCTCACTGGGTGCGGATGGGATGACCTCACATGGGTTATTGCCTTGAGGTCGTCTAAGTTCATCCCATGGGTATCTGGGGGGTGTCTGACTAGGCATTGCTGCGTTGTCTGCTGACACGTCATTTTCACTGTCAGAGCGCTCTCTCCCTAAGTCATCAACTGATGCCTGTGAGACAGGGACCTGGAGTGACAGGCTCTCATCACTCACAGATTCATTATGTTTGGTCATCTGTGTGGGTTTCTGAGAGGGGGTATCTTTCCCATGTTTGAGTGCTTAAGAGCGGCATGGCATGCCAACTCTAGCCAAAGGAAAGACACGCACAGCACTGCTGCCATAACAAAACAAATTCCTAGCACCTCAATGGTTGATGGCATTATGCAGGGGTTCCCTACATGACAGACAGACAGTGGTGTATCAGGTCGTACATTTGTCCTGTGCTTAGTGGGGGACTTCCTTGATTCATTAGGTCAAGCCCGTATGTCCACACGATGTCTCCAGAGCGTCAACTCTCTCAAGGGAGGGTAGATGACTTGGTTACAAATTCTGGGATGATTGGTCCCTTATGTGAATTCGCCAGGCGAACCGGAAGTAAAAGGAGGAGCTGAGAAGCGGCATTAGGTTTCTGGGTGGTGTGTGACTAACCTGGGGTCACTTAGACTGAGTACAAGGACAAGGAAAGGGGCGTAGGAGGGGGTTCTGTGCTCACCCTCACAGAACCGAATAGCACACAAAACACTGAGGGGCCTACTTGCCAAAATCAAGGGGGGACCTCACCGAGTCCAACACACTGTCTCTCTCTCAGTCACGTTGGTGCCAGATGTTGCTGTGGATTCATTCTGAGAGGAGGAGCATGGTGGGGGCAAGAGGTGCAGAGTCACCACACAGATGCTGGGAGTTGGGTGAAAGCAGGCCAGAGGTGAGCAGCCAGCAGACTTGTCTATTTCAGTTGGTGCAGCAGCTAATATAGCCGAGGCAGCCAATTTTGTCAAGGGGCGGTTTATGCCCTGACCAATCACAGCCTGTTGCCAGGCAGGCTCCATTGCCAGGTGGTTTCCCAGGGAGTTTCTGAAGCAATTCCTGAGTAACTGACACTTTCTTGCCAGCAGCCATCTTGGCATGGCCTTCTCACTATACCACACAATCCTTTGAGGGTGCAGGGGCCCCAACATGTGGTGCCAGTACCCCCTGAGCCATGAGGGTGACAATGCCCCCTGAGCCATGTGGGTGCCAGCATTCCCAGCCCCATGAGTGTGCCTGAACTACCAACCCCATGAGGGTGGGTGCTGCCCCTGACCCTGTGAGGATGGCTGCCACCCAACCTGGTGAGGGTTGCTGTGGCCACCAACCCCATGAGGGTGCCCATGCCCCCTGACCTGTGAGGGTGCCTCTGTTCCCCAACCCATGAGGTTGCCAGCACCTGCCAACCCCTGTGGTGCCAATGCCCTCCATCCCCCATGAGGATTTCTGAGCCCACCCAATGGGGGGAGGTTGTCTACATGCCCCCCCACATAGTGGCAGTCACAGCTACCCCCAGCCCTCCCCCACCCCAACCACAGCCCACAGGTGGGCCTTCCTCAGTCTTCCTGGGCAGACAAAACTCTGGGAGGCTCCTGAGCTGTCTTTCAGAATCCCTCTCAGTGCCCCCTGAGGAGCGTCAGCCAAGGTAGGCACGTGCCGCTCTGCCTGCCTCAGGACTGCATCTGCCCCCACTGCACCAGCCCCACACTGGGGGGCACCCCTGGGACCTCAGGGCCAAGCCCCTCCCTCTCCCTACTGCAGCTCCAGATGCAGCTGCCCAGGGCCTCTGTGGCTGAGCCTGGGGGTTCTCGGGACAGGATCCGCACCACTGGCAGATGTGGGTGCCCTCTGAGCTGTCAGAGAGGCCAGGGAGCTTGTGGTTGATGGTGTAGGGGCTGGGAACTTGGGGGGTGTTGTTGTGGGACAGCCAGAGGTCTTTGAACTTCCTCCTGGGCGTGCCACACCTGCCCCAATCGGAGCTGTGCTTCTGGGGGCAGGGGGGTGTCCTGCCCCCTGGCTTGGGAGCCCCAGCACAGGCCAGGGTGACAGGCCGAGGGTCACCTCGTCCCTTGGGTGTGCAGTTGAGAGTGGCCAGGGTGAAGCCTTCGGTTGCTTTATGACCTCAAATCCTGAGAATCCTCTGCACCCATCAGCCCAGGTGAGGCAGGGACGTGCAGCCTCCTGCCTCCCTCCTGGGCATTGTCACACCTGCTACTGGCTGCAGGTGGGGTCCTCAGCCCCGGATGAAGCCCCTTAGCCAGGGCAGGTCAGCTACTCTTGAGTTCCGCCCGGCTGGGCCACAGAGTTGGCCCAGGGCCCCACCTGCCACTCTTCACTGGCCTCTGACTCTCCCTCTTCTACTTTTCCCCAGCAGGGAGGGCCCAGACTCACCTCCACAACCTGCAGCCTCCCGACCAGCTGAGGTGCCCCTCTTAGATTTGGGAGTCTGTGCCCGCCTGCCCGCCCAACCTCCCCAGTGTCCCCTCAGAGGACTCCTGGGGTTTTTGAGTACCTGAGGGGCCTCCGGTGCCCCCTCCAGCCATCTGTTTTAGCTGTACACTCCTGGTTCAAGCAGGGTTCTTCCTCCTGTCTTTCTCCATCAGGACTGCTGGCTACCATGTGGGACTCCCGAGGCTAGTGCTGGCCCTGGCCAGTGGGTCCAAAGGCAGGGCCATCAGGGAGGAGGGAAGTCTGAGAGGACCAGGCTTGTGTCAGGACTGTGCCTGTGCTGCCTGGGTGCTGTGTGAGAAGTGGCGTGAGTGGCAGGGGAGGCCCTCTCTAACCTCCACCCCGACTCCCCGGAAGCTCTGGTCACCCACTCCAGCTCCTCCTCCCATCTTCCTTCCCCTTCCTGTCCATGGCCTTTTCCAGAAAGCTCACCCACGTGCCCACCTCCTGCTGCTCCCACCCCCGCACTGCCCACCAGTGCCATGGCCTGGCTGCTCTTGCCTTACCACCTGTCTCCCTCCTCTCTCTCCACTGTTCTCTCTGCTCTCTCTCCCACTGCCAGACGATTGGGTCAGGCAAGGCCGTCCCGTCCTGAGAGCCCCAGGCCCCCCTTCAACCTCTAACCAGATCCCTCCTCTTCCTCGGAGACCTCCCTTTGCCAGTCTGTCCAGAGAGCTGTTCTGTGACTTGACAGTGGCCCCTCAGCCCCAAAGCCTCCCCTTCTTCTGTGACTTTCTGTTGTGTGGTGAGCTCACACCTCCAGGTGTGACCTTGGTGAAAATGTGTGCCCCTCTGTGGTCCTGCTCCTGCCCTGTTCTATAAATATCTATATAAACTCATATTATATATACACACACACACACACACACACAGGTGGCAGTGCCCCTGGAGTTGCGGTGTAAGGAGACCAGCCTGGAAGAGGCCTCTTCACCCCACTGAACACTCAGCACAGCACAGAGGCTGCCCAGTGCTGGCAGGCCCTGCTGCCCTGTGCAGTGCCCACCCGCAGCACAGCAGACCCTGGGCCCTGCAACAAAGCTGCCACACACGGGGCCAAGCAGTATGACTCAATCTCTTTATTTCAAGATAATAACAGGAGCCACATCACCATGGTGCCACAACCCTGTCTCCGCCTCTTTCCTGGGCCATAGACTGTCAATAAATACGTTTCCCAGCCCCAAATAATTATTAAGACCTCCTCCTCATTTGCACGCTCCAGCCTCAGATATGATACAGGGGAGGCCCTACCCCCAGAATATACAAAATATACACAAGTACAATATGTACATGGGGGTGGGGGTGGGGAGGCCCACTGGAGGCAGCCTCTTCCCCTCATCAGGCCTAGAGTTAGCCCCAACTGTCCTAGGGCCTGACAGAATGTTGCCTACTGCCCTGCCCCAAAGTGCCTCTAAAGAAAAGGGAGTCCCCTGAATGCCTGCCTAGCCTGCCTCGGCCCTGCCTGGCTGGTGTGCCTCTTAGTAAGGGGACAGGTGCCCCTGCATCACCTGCCCCAGCCGACCCTTTGAGGGCTGTTGACCATGCCTCCTAGCTGGCCTGCCTGGGGGCACAAGCATGGAGTGAAGAGCTGGACCACGCCTGGCCTACTGTGACCGCCACCTGTGGTAAGCACCTGGCCTCCCATTAGCCTCAGCTTGCCCAGGCCACCCTGAGATTTGGCACCGGGAGCCTCCCTGAATAAGGGACTGCCCTTGCCCAGAGATGACCCTCATCCTATTGTGCCCTCCTCACCCATATACCCTTACCCATGATGCCCTGGCCCAGAAGTGACCCTTACCCATGATGCCCCTGGCCTGGAAGTGACCCTTGCCCATGATGATGCCCCTGCCCCAGAAGTGACCCCTGCCCAGTGATGCCCTTGCCCGGGTGCCCCCGACCAGCAATGACCCTCACTCAGATGCCCTCCTCTCCTGATGCCCTCATGTCTGTGCCTGCTGATGCCCCCACGTGATGTTCCTGGCCAGATTATGCCAGCCAGGCTGACACTTAGCCCCAAGAGGGGTGATGAAAACTGCCTGGCTGATTTGCCCAAGTGGTTGAGCACCCCCTGGTCTTGGCTGTTCTGGGGGCCACACAAATGCTGCATGTGTTGGTCATGGCCTCTAAAGATGGAGCTGGAAATGAGGAGGCCCCAGGAGCCCCTGGGGTCCTCCAGAGAGGCAGCCTAAAGAGGCCTTTCTCTCCCCATCAGGGGTTCTGGCTAAGGAGGGAAGGGAACTGGGAAGGAACAGCAGGGGATAGGGTGGCTAGCAGGGGTGGAGTGGCGAGGATTGGGTTGGGGCTCTCCGGGCTGATGGCATCTGGTGTTAGACGATAATGTCGTCATGCTTGTCAGCCCGGTAGAAGAAGGGGATGCAGTGGTTGGTGCCCAAGCCTGGGCACTCCTGGGGGTTCTGCATCTCCTGTGGCTGCTTCCTGAGCTGCTGCACAGTAGGGTTCTGCTTGTGTAGCGCCTTCTTCTCAAAGTGCAGCTGTGTGTAGGCGGCCACGTGCTGCTGCAGGTGGAACAGGCACTGGTCGCGCTGTTGGTGCAGACCCTGAGCCTCCTGGCTCTTCAGCTCCATCTGCGGAAGACCAAGGTGGGTGGGGGGAGCATGAGGGCAGGTGGTGGCTTGCTAACCAATTCCACTGGTTGCAGGAGAGTGGCCCAGAGCCCCATGTCTCCTGCACCCAGCCTCACACCTCATCCCCTTCTTTCCCATCACTTTAACTTGAGGCCACACACGAGAGGGAAGGCATCAGCTGCTAGGGGAACACTCGTGCCTAATACTTTACATGCACAATCTCAGCTCATCCTCAACACCTGTGTAAGGAAAAATGCTAAGTTCCTTTGTCGGGAATCTGAGGCTCAGCAAAGGGTAGCCTTTGTGTAGTGACCAGTGAAGCTGGGTGACACGCCTCTCATGGGACAATGACGTCTAGGCCCCGGGAGGAGCCCGGGGCTACCAGCCCTAAGAGAGGCAGGACAGTCGATATGGAGGTCACCTGTCACTCCAGACTGGAGCAGCCTCCCTCCTGGGCCTAGCACTGCCCTCCCCAGAGACTTGTCCCCATGGCCCAGTCCTTCACAGTCAGGCTGAGCATTACCATTTCCTTCAGCTCCCCCAGCTTCTCCTGCAGCTGGCCGAGTTCCCTGCTCTGCCTGCAGCAAGAGGGTGAGCCGCATGTTGTCATTGCTCTGCACAGAGAGAAGCAATCCGTTGCCACCCAAAGTGGCTGCATCCGGATCCCAGCACCAGGTGCCCACCTCCCACAGTGCCAGGAGGGCTGGAAACTCAGCCCCTCTCCTCCAACAGACATTTGAGCAGGGTCCTGGCTCACAGGGCACCTGCCTAGGTCATCACCGTCCCCTTTGGTGTGGGGGGGAAGTGAAGGCCTAGAGGGAAGTGTTTTGTACCAGAGGCCTTGTCCAGGGAGGCCGAACACACCAGTCTCACGAAGCCATCCTGCAGCTCGGCCAGCTGCTCCTTGAGCTCCCGGTTCTGCAGGAGTGCACGGCTGATGGTCACGCGGTCGCTCTGCTTGCACTCCTCGGCCTGGCTGCCCCACAGCTCCACCTCCCGCTCCAGCTGCAGCAGCCGCTGTTCCTGCTGCTGGTTCAGGCGACTCAGGCCTGCGTTGTCCTGCACCTGGGCCTGCAGCTGTCCCACCAGGCTCTCCAGCTCCTTCTGCAGCTGCTCAGCCTGAGCTTGCAGCTGCTATTCCACCGCCACCGGCCCTGCGGGGAAAGCTGGGGACTCTGGGGTGTGAGGCTCAGCTGAGAAAGGAAGCAGCCATCAGGGCCCCAGCCTCTGGGTTTTCAAAAAGCTCCTGTTTTGGTCCTTAGCTCCTCAGGCCAATGGCTTGCCCCCACCCCGGTGCTGGCTTCTTGGCTAACAACTTTCTATATTCAGATGGTCATTACCCTTCCAAGCCAGGACACAGAGTGCTTGACCGTGCATAGTGGACAGTGGGTGCACCACCCCTATTTACAGATGAGGTCTCCTATGCTCAAAGAGATAACAAGACTCGCCATCCACCGGCACAGACCTGCTTCCCTCTGCCACAACACCTCTTACTGGAGCTTCCAGGCCACGTCTGCCCCTGCTTACCCATCTGGCTCTTGAGCTCGGCCAAGGTGGTCTCCAGCTCCCGCACCTGACTCAGACTGCACTCCTTCTCCTCCCTCAGCATGCAGAGCTGCCCAGAGCACAGAGAAAAGAGCCATGAGCAGGGGCCACTGCCTCCCTCTAAACCAATGCTGCTGTTGTTTCTGTGGGGAGAGTCAAAGAAAGGAAGGTGACTAAGGATGTCCCCTCTACTCCACTCCCAGAGCAAGAGGGGGTGCGCAGGGGGCCAGGGTGGGATTGGCACATTCTCAGACCCTATGGGCACAGGGCCTGTCCCGAGGCTCCCAAGGAAAGAGCATGTGGGTCTTTGCTGGTTTTTGCTCACAGCTATGGAACCGCGTCTGAATTGGGATTCTTCTTAGGGGACAGTAAGGTGAGCCTCCAGAAACAGAATGTGAGAAAAGACAGGCCTTCCGCTAGGTTTGGATTTACAGGGGTGTGCGCATCGTTCGACAGCTCAGCACGTGCTACATAGGGGTTGGGGCTGCTCTTATCAGCGGGGATACAGGAATGAAAAGCACAGGTAAGATCCCTTCTCTCCCTGAGGTTGACGTCCCAGGGAGCCTGGAAATCTTGGATTCTTAGAGCTAAAAGAGACCTTTGACAACTGCCATTTCCACCTCCTTGGGAAACTCAAGCCCAGGGTGGAGAGGTGCTTGTCCAAACTCAAAGCTCAGGTCAGGGCCTGAGTCAGGATGGGGACACGAGTCTCATGGCCAGTGCTGAATGAGAGGCCACAATCCCAGGGCTGTGTGGCCAGGGTGCAAGCAGGGGTGTCTGGAGAAGAGAGGAGGCGGAGAGGGCAGCAACAGGATGAGAGCCATGCTGCACGCTCCACGCTCTGGGGTCCCTCCAGCTGAGACCTGGCCCACCCAGCACCCCACTCTCCCTCAGCACCAGGGGGCCCCCAGCCCCTTTTTTCAGAGCCCACGGGGAAACAGAAGCCCAGGGTGGGCAGCATGGAATCAGGGGACCCCACTGGGCTCTTACCAATTCCTCTATGGTGTTACTGAGTTGTTTGTTTGTTAGATAGCTGGAGTCTGGGGCTACTGCCAGCTCTTGGTACCGGCTCTGAGGCGCATGCAGAGAGGAGGAGTTGCAGGAGGGTTTGAGGAGAGGTAGAGAGAGCAGTCATTAGGGCTGGGGTGGCACGGGCTGTCTCAGCTGGTAGCAGGGCACTCAGCCCCTGCTGTGGGAGAAGAGGGGGGCTGGCCCTACAGAGCCACTCACCTCCAGATCCTTCATGTAGGAAGATGTGAGGCCCTCTCCATTGATGTAGGACATTGACTAGAAGAGACAAGAGCTCCCATGGAGATGCTACATCCTCCACCGCCAAGTCCCTACCCTCAGACTACCTCTCCACCCCACCTCCACCTGGCAACTCCTCTGCCCAGCCTGGCCTCTTCCTCTCATCACCCTCTATGCCTACCCTCAGACTACCTCTCCTCCCACCTCCACCTGGCAACTCCTCTGCCCAGCTTGGCCTCTCCTCTCATCTATGCCTACCCTCAGACTACCTCCCCCCCACCTGGCAACTCCTCTGCCCAGCTTGGCCTCTCCTCTCATCACCCTCTATGCCTACCCTCAGACTACCTCTCCTCCCACCTCCACCTGGCAACTCCTCTGCCCAGCCTGGCCTCTCCTCTCATCACCCTCTATGCCTACCCTCAGACTACCTCTCCTCCCACCTCCACCTGGCAACTCCTCTGCCCAGCCTGGCCTCTTCCTCTCATCACCCTCTATGCCAGCTTCTCCTGGGTCTCATCACCATACCCCTCCCTTCCTGAGTGATGCTCTCCCTATGCTTCCTGCACTGAGATACATTGTCACCGTTCTCATGGCCACGTCCTTCATCTGTATGGCTTCCAAGAAGAAGCCAACACCCAGCCTGCCCAACACAGCCCAGCAGGTCAGTCTCTCCCAGGATCTCCCCATCTCTCAGGAATCCCAGCCTCCATTTCTGTCCTTTCCTCTCTCTCCTCTCTTCCTGAGTCCCAGTGTCTGGGGTACCTCGGAGACAAGACCATTGAGCTGCCGAGCAGGTTGACGCAGGCTCTCCGTGGAGGACAATGTCCTAGGGACAGGCACGCAGAGGTCAGGGGTGCAGGGGCTTGATGCAAAAGAGGTCCTTGGGCCGTGGCCTGCCCTCATTCCCATGGCTTAGGGACTGCTGCCCGCACAGGAAGACACTCACTTGGTCTCATCTATGAGGACAGGGCCATGGTCAGCATCATGGATCTGAGGGAGAACAAAGAGAGAGTGATCACCTGATTTCCAGTAAGAACCACTCAGGGTGGCAGGAGCCCATCTCCTTCCAGCAACCTGCCACTGCCACAAGCTCAAGAGAAAGCCCTGTCTTGGCCTCCCCCCCCCCCCCAGTGCTGGGAAGGGTGCCTGGCACTGGGAACCAAGCTGCTGGAAGAAAGGAGAAGAGAAGGCACAGCAGGCGCAGTCCTCTGGGAAGGGAGATGGTACAAGCATACAGGGGTAGCAGGCACAAGGACAGAGGCAGAAACCCGAGTTGGTGTCATGCTAGGTAGACTAGCACCAGGGGGCGCTACACCACCAGGTAACACAGTGGCATCAGCAGAGGGTGGTGCAGGAGCAGTGCAGTCTTTGGGCGCCTGTCAGGGAACAGAGCAGGGGGTTAGGGGGCCATGCAGGAGAGGAGGTGCCTCGCTGCCATGGACACAAGGGCACAGAGCAGGTAGGAAGATGTCGTAGCAGTCAGAGTGACAGTCATACATGCTGGGAACCACAGGGGTTGTGGGAATGGCTTGCCCAGGCTTGGGGACACGTGGCATCTTTTCAGGTGGCCAAAGCTCAAAGGAAGGGGGCTATGACCTCTGTGGACACAAGGTCCTGATTCTCCCTGGACCTCAGCAAGGGCTCTGACCTCTGGCAGCTGCAGCAGGCAGAAGGAACGGGCACCAAGATCAAGCAGCACGGCAGTGTTCTTCCAGAAAGCCAGTCTCTGCTGCACAGTGACCCTAACTCTAGGCCCCTGCTGGGCCGAGGCTGCTGGTGGTGACGGGGCTCCCTCCAGGTAGTACTCTGCTGCTGCCCTCTCCTGCTCTCTGCCCTTTCTCCCTGCCCTCCTCTCTGCCTCAACCATCAGCTGTATTTCTCTGATTCAGGCCTTTCCAAGGAGAAATGTTGTCCAAGAAGCCCCTCCCTGCTTTCTGGAGATAAAATCAACCACAGCCGCCTCATGGGCATACCTCTCAGCCCCATCTCGCAGCTCCAGAAACACCTACTCTACCAAAAGAAGCCAGGAAATCACAGGTAAGATGTCTGCTCTTTGATTTGGCACATGGAGGTCATGGCGCCTCACTGCCAGAAAAACTGCTAGGGAACAATGCGGGGATCTAGTGCTTGGAGCCGTGGAGAAGCCTCTCCTCCTTCTTCCCCAGTGGGACCCCCTCCCTCGGCCAGCCCCATCCAGCTTCTCCCCAGGCTCAGGCCTAACTCTCGGTCCAAGCATCTGGCTCTAAAGACCACCTCATGTCAGCAGGCCAGACGGCCGCATACAGCCAAGATGGCTGAACAAGTGACAGCAGCCAGAGGAGCTGAGTGGAGGCAGGGAGTTGCTGCCTGCTCTCTGAACCCTTCAGCCCTGGCCTCTGAAAACTCCAATTGGCTGCCTCCTTAGAGTCCAGGCTGCAAAGCCTATAGATGAGGAAAAGGCGTGCTGACTCTGCACTTATATCTTTGGAGAGTGGACCAGGGGATGGACTACTTCTCTCTCCCCCTCTCCCTCTCTCTGTCTCTCTCTCTCTCTTATCTCTGCTTCTCTATAACTGAGTTTTCAAATACATAAATAAGTAAATAAAAATTGAATCTATCTACTGTGATTACTTTGTGAACAACCAGGTCACAATTCTACGTCTGAAGCTGGAGCTTCGACTGGGTGTCAAGAAACCAGATGAGAAGCCTGCCCCTCACTTTCAGTCTGAAGGCGCAGCTTCCCCACAGCGTCAGGACACCAGATGAGAAGCCTGCACCTCGCTTAACAATGATGGTGAAGCTTCGCCTGGGTGTCAGGACACCAGATGACAAGCCTGAACCTGCCTTTCAATCTGAAGATGGAGCTTTGCCTGGTTGTCAGGACACCAGATGAGAAGCCTGCACCTGGCTTCACATCTGGAGGTGGAGTTTCCCAGGGTGTCAGGCCACCACATGAGAAGCATGCACCTGGCTTCACATCTGGAGGTGGTTTCCCAGGGTGTCAGGGCACCAGATGAGAAGCCTGCACCTGGCTTTCAGTCTGAAGGTGGAGCTTCACCTGGTTGTCAGGACACCAGATGAGAAGCCTGCACCAGGCTTTCCGTCTAAAGGTGGAGTTTCGCCTGGGTGAAAGGACACTAGATGAGAAGCCTGCACCGGGCTTTCAGTCTGAAGTTGGAGCTTCGCCTGGGTGTCAGGACACGAGATGAGAAGCCTGCCCCTCGCTACACATCTGAAGGTGGAGTTTCCCAGGGTGTCTAGACACCAGATGAGAAGCCTGCACCTGGCTTCCAGTCTGAAGGTGGAGCTTCGCCTGGGTGTCAGGACACCAGATGAGAAGCCTGCACCTCGCTTTCAGTCTGAAGGTGGAGCTTCTCTTGGGAATCAGGCCACCAGATTAGAAGCCTGCACCGGGCTTTCAGTCTGAATGTAGAGCTCTACTGGGTGTCAGGACACCAGATGAGAAGCCTGCACCTGGCTTTCAGCTTGAAGGTGGAGCTTCATCTGGGTGTTAGACACCAGATGAGAAGCCTGCACCTCGCTTTCAGTCTGAAGGTGGAGCTTCTCTTCGGCATCAGGCCACCACATTAGAAGCCTGAACCTGGCTTCACATCTGGGGGTGGAGCAATTCCAGGGTGTCAGGACACCAGATGAGAAGCCTGCACCTCGCATCACGTCTGCGGGTGGAGCTTCTCCTGGCTTCACATCTGGAGGTGGTTTCCCAGGGTGTCAGGGCACCAGATAAGAAGCCTGCACCTGGCTTTCAGTCTGAAGGTGTAGATTCGCCTCGATGTCAGGACACCAGATGAGAAGCCTGCACCTCACTTTCATCTGAAGGTGGAGCTTCACCAGGCTGCCAGGACACCAGATGAGAAGCCTGCACCTCGCTTTCAGTCTGAAGGTGGAACTCCTCTTCTGCATCAGGACACCAAAATAGAAGACTGCACCGGGCTTTAAGACTGAAGGTGGAGCTCGACTGGGTGTCAGGACACCAGATGAGAAGCCTGCACCAGGCTTTCCGTCTGAATGTGGAGCTTCACCTGGGTGTCAGAACACCAGATGTGAAATCTGCCCCTAGCTTCACATCTGTATGTGGAGGTTCGCCTGGGTGTCAGGACACCAGATTAGAAGCCTGCACCTCACATGACGTCAAAAGGTGGAGCCTCAACTGGGTGTCAGGACACCAGATGAGAAGCCTGCACCTGGCTTTCAGTCTGAAAGTGGAGTTTCGCCTGGGTGTCATGACACCAGATGAGAAGCCTGCACCTGGCTTTCAGTCTGAAGGTGGAGGTTAGCCTGGGTGTCAGGAGACCAGATGAGAAGCCTACACCAGGTTCTCAGTCTGAAAGTGTTGCTCACCTGGGTGTCAGGACACCAGAGGAAAAACCTGACCCTCACTTTCAGTCTCAAGGTGGAGCTTTGCCTGGGTGTCAGGACACCAGATGAGAAGCCTGCACCGGGCTTTCAGTCTGAAGGTTGAGCTTCATCTGGGTATAAGGACACCAGATGAGAAGCCTGCCCCTCGCTTCACATTGAAGGTGGAGCTTTGCCTGGGTGTCAGTACACCTGATGAGAAGCCTGCCCCAAGCTTCACATCTGAAGGTGGAGGATCGCCTGGGTGTCAGGACACCAGATGAGAAACCAGCACCTGGTTTTAAGTTTGAAGGTGGAGCTTCGCCTGGGTGTCAGGACACCAGATGAAAAGCCTGCACTTGGCTTTCAGTCTGAAAGTGGAGCTTCGCCTGGGTGTCAGGACGCCAGATGAGAAGCCTGCACCTGGCTTTTAGTATGAAGGTGGAGCTTCGCCTGGGTGTCAGGACGCCAGATGAGAAGCCTGCACCTGGCTTTCAGTCTGAGAGTGGAGGTCACCTTGGTGTCAGGACACCAGATGAGAAGCCTGTACCTGGCTTTCCGTCTGAAAGTCAAGCTCACCTGGGTGTCTGGACACCAGATGAGAAGCCTGCACCTCGCTTTCAGTCTGAAGGTGGAGCTCACCTGGTGTCAGGACACCTGATGAGAAGCCTGCCACCAGTTCACATCTGAAGGTTGAGCTCACCTGGGTGTCATAATACCAGATGAGAACCCTGCACCTGGCTTCACATCTGGAGTTGGAGTTTGCCAGGGTGTCAGGAAACCAGATGAGAACCCTGCAACTGGCGTCACATCTGGAGTTGGAGTTTGCCAGGGTGTCAGGAAACCAGATGAGAACCCTGCAACTGGCGTCACATCTGGAGAGGGGGCTTTGCCAGGGTGTCAGAACACGAGATGAGAAGCCTGCTCCTCGCATGAAGTCAAAAGGTAGAGCTTCGCCTGGGTGTCAGGACACCAGATGACAAGTCTTCACCTGGCTTTCAGTCTGAAGGTGGAGCTTTGCCTGGGTTTCTGGACACCAGATGAGAATCCCGCACTGTCTTTCAGTCTGAAAGTGGAGGTAACCTGGGTGTCAGGATACCAGATGAGAAGCCTGTACCTCGCTTCCAGTAAGAAGGTGGAGCTACGCTTGGAGTGAGCACACCAGATGAGAAGCCTACACCAGGCTTTCAGTCTGAAGGTGGAGGTTCACCTGGGTGTCAGGACAACACATGAGAAGCCTGCACCTGGCTTTCAGTCTGAATGTGGAGCGCTGCTGGGTGTCAGGACACCAGATGAGAAGCCTGCATCAGGCTTTCAGTCTGAATGTGGAGCTCGGCTGGATGTCAAGACACCAGATGAGAAGCCTGCACCTGGCTTTCAGTCTGAATGTGGAGCTCGGCTGAATGTCAAGACACCAGATGAGAAGCCTGCACCTGGCTTTCAGTCTGAATGTGGAGCGCTGCTGGGTGTCAGGACACCAGATGAGAAGCCTGCACCTCGATTTCAGTCTGAAGGTGGATCTTCGCCTGGATGTCAGGACACCAGATGAGAAGCCTGCAAGTCACTTTCAATCTGAATTGGGAGCTTCAACTGGGTGTCAGGACACCAGATGAGAAGCCTGCACCTGGCTTTCAGTCTGAAGGTGGAGCTTCGACTGGGTGTCATTACACCAGATGAGAAGGCTGCATCAGGCTTTCAGTCTGAATTTGGAGTTTCGCTTGGGTGTCAGGACACCAGATCAGAAGCCTGCACCTGGCATTCAGTCTGAAGGTGGAGCTTCACCTGGGTGTCAGGACACCAGATGAGAAGCCTGCACCTGGGTTTCAGTGTGAAGGGGGAGCTTCACCTGGTTGTCCGGACACCAGATGAGAAGCCTGCCCTTCGCTTCACATCGGGAGGTGGAGCTTCGCCTGTGTATCAGGACACCAGATGAGAAGCCTGCACCTGGCTTTCAGTCTGAAGGTGGAATTTTGCATTGGTGTCAGGGCACCAGAAGAGAAGCATTCACATGGCTTTCACTCTGACAGTGGAGCTTCGCCTGGATGACAGGACACCAGGTGAGAAGCCCGCACCTGCCTTTCAGTCTGAAGGTGGAGCTTCGCCTGTGTATCAGGACACCAGATGAGAAGCCTGCACCTGATTTCACTTCAGGATGTGGAGATTTGCCAGGGTGTCACGACAGTAGATGAGAAGCCTGAACCTCGCATCACGTGTGCAAGTGGAGCTTTGCCAGGGTGTCAGGACAGCAGATGAGAAGCCTGCCCCTCACTTCACATCTGAAGGTGGAGGTTCGCCTGGGTGTCAGGACACCAGATGAGAAGCCTGCACCTGGCTTTCAGTCTGAAGGTGGAGCTTCTCCTGGGTGTCAGGACACCAGATGAGAAGTCTGCACATCACTTCCCGCCTGAATGTGGAGCTTCGCTGGGTGTCAGAACACCAGATGAGAAGTCTGCCCCAAGCTTCACATCTGCATGTGGAGGTTCGCCTGGGTGTCAGGACACCAGATGAGAAGCGTGCACTTCGCATCATGTCTGAAGGTGGAGTTTCGCCTGGGTGTCAGGACAACACATGGGAAGCCTGCACCTGGCTTTCAGTCTGAAGGTGGAGTTTCGCCTGGGTGTCAGGACAACACATGGGAAGCCTTTACCTGGATTTCACTCTGACGGTGTTGCTTCGCCTGGGTGTCAGAACGCCAGATGAGAGGCCTTCACCTGGGTTTCAGGCTGAAGGTGGAGCTTCGCCTGGGTGTCAGGACACCGGATGAGAAGCATGCACCTGGCTGTCAGTCTGAAGGTGGAGCTTAGCCTGGATGTCAGGACACCAGATGAGAAGCCTGCACCTGGCTTTCAGTCTGAAAGTGGAGCTCACCTGGGTGTCGGACACCAGATGAGAAGCCTGAACCTGGCTTCACGTCTCAAGTTGGAGCTTTGCCTGTGTATCAGAACAACAGATGAGAAGCCTGAACATTGCTTTCAGTCTGAAGGTGGAGCTTAGCCTGGGTGTCAGGACACCAGATGAGAAGCCTGCACCTGGCTTTCAGTCTGAAGGTGGAGCTTTGCCTGGGTGTCGACACCAGATGAGAAGTCTGCACTTCGCTTTCTGTCTCATGTGGAGCTTCGCCTGGGTGTCAGAACACCAGATGTGAAGTCTGCCCCTAGCTTCACATCTGTATGTGGAGGTTCGCCAGGGTGTCAGGACACCAGATGAGAAGCCTGCACCTGGCTTTCAATCTGAAGGTGGAGCTTTGCCTGGGTGTCAGGACACCAGATGAGAAGCCTGTACCTCGCTTCTAGTAAGAAGGTGGAGCTTCGCCTTGGAGTCAGGACACCGGATGAAAAGCCTGTACCTGGCTTTCATTCTGAAGGTTGAGCTCACCTGGGTGTCAGGACACCTGATGAGAAGCCTGACTCCCGTTCACATCTGAAGGTGGAGCTTCGCCTGGGTGTCAGAACACCAGATGAGAACCCTGAACCTGGCTTCACATCTGGAGTTGGAGCTTTGCCAGTGTGTCAGGACACCAGATGAGAAGCTGCACCTGGCTCTCATTCTGAAGGTGGAGCTTCCCCTGAGTATCAGGACACCAGATTAGAAGCCTGCACTGGATTTCAGTCTGAAGGTAGCGCGTCACCTGGGTGTCAGGACACCAGATGAGAAGCCTGTACCTCGCTTCCAATAAGAAGGTGCAGCTTCGCCTGGGAGTAAGGACACCGGATGATATCCTGCACCTTGCATCATGTCTGAATTGGCACATCGCCTGGTTGTCAGGACACCAGATGAGAAGCCTGCACCAGGCTTTCAGTCTGAAGGAGCAGCTTGGCCTAGGTGTGAGGACAGCAGATGAGAAGCCTACACCTGGCTTCACATCTGGGGGTCGAGCTTCGCCAGGGTGTCAGGACACCAGATGACAAGTCTTCACCTGGTTTTCAGTCTACAGGTAGAGCTCACCTGGGTGTCAGGACACCAGATGAGAAACCTGCACCTGGCTTCACATCTGGAGTTGGAGCTTTGCCAGGGTGTCAGGACACCAGATGAGAAGCATGCCCCTCGCTTCATGTCTGGAGGTGGTGCTTCGCCTGATGTCAGGAAACCAGATGAAAAGCCTACACCTCGCATGATGTGAAAAGGTGGAGCTTCGACTGGGTGTCAGGACACCAGATGAGAAGCCTGCACCTCACTTTCAGTCTGAAGGTAGAGCTTTGCCTGGGTGTCAGGACACCAGATGGGAAGCCTGCACATGGCTTTCAGGCTGAAGGTGGAGCTTAGCCTGGATGTCAGGACACCAGATGAGAAGCCTGCACCTGGCTTTCAGTCTGAAGGGGGAGCTTCGCCTGGGAGTCAGGACACCAGATGAGAATCCTGCACCTGGCTTCACGTCTCAAGTTGGAGCTTCCCGTGGACATTAGGATACCAGATGTGAGGCCTGCAACTGCTTTCATTCTGAAGGTGGAGCTTCACCTGGGTGTCAGGACACCTATGGGAAGCCTGTACCTGGATTTCACTCTGACGGTGGTGCTTCGCCTGGGTATCAGGACGCCAGATAAGAGGCCTTCACCTGGGTTTCAATCTGAAGGTGGAGCTTCGCCTGTGTGTCAGGACACCAGATGAGAAGCCTGCAACTCACTTTCAGTCTGAAGCTGGAGCTTGGCCTGGATGTCAGGACACCAGATGAGAAGCCTGCACTTTGCATCATGTCTGAAGGTGGAGCTTCGCCTGGGTGTCAGGACAACAGTTGAGAAGCCTGCACCTCACTTTCAGTCTGAAGGTGTAGGTTCACCTGGGTGTCAGGACACCAGATGAGAAGCCTGCACCTGGCTTTCTGTCTGATGGTGGAGCTCACCTGGATGTCAGGACACCAGATGAGAAGCCTGCACCTGGCTTTCAGTATGAAGGTGGAGCTTCGCCTGGATGACAGGACACCAGGTGAGACTCCTGCACCTCGCTTCACATCTGGAGGTGAAGCTTAGCTTGGTTTCAGGACACCAGATGAGAAGTCTGCACCTCACTTTCAGTCTGAAGGTGGAGGTTCGCCTGGGTGTCAGGACACCAGATCAGAAGCCTTCACCTGGCTTTCAGTCTGAAGATGGAGGTTCGCCTCGGTGTCAGGACACCAGATGAGAAGCCAGAACCTCACTTTCAGTCTCAAGGTGGAGCTTTGCCTGGGTGTCAGGACACCAAATGAGAACCCTGTACCTCGCTTCCAGTAAGAAGGTAGAGCTTCGCTTGGGTGTCAGGACCCCAGATGAGAAGCCTACACATGGCTTTCAGTCTGAAGGTCGAGCTTCGTCTGGGTGTCAGTACACCAGATGAGAAGCCTGCCCCTAGCTTCACATCTGAAGGTGGAGGATCGCCTGGGTGTCAGGACACCAGATTTGAAGCCTGCACCTGGTTTTCAGTCTGAAGGTGGATCTTTGCCTGGATGTCAGAACACCAGATGAGAAGCCTGCACCTCGCTTTCAGTCTGAAGGTGGAGCTTCTCTTGGGCATCAGGACACCAGATGAGAAGCCTGCACCTGATTTCACATCAGGATGTGGAGATTTGCCAGGGTGTCACGAAAGTAGATGAAAAGCCTGCCCCTCACTTCACATCTGAAGGTGGAGCTTCGGCTGGGTGTCAGAACACCACATGAGAACCTTGCACCTGGATTCACATCTGGAGTTGGAGCTTTGCCAGGCTGTCAGGACACCACCTGAGAAGCCTGCACCTCACATGACGTCAAAAGGTGGAGCTTCGCCTGGGTGTCAGGACACCAGATGAGAAGCCTGCACCTGGCTTTCAGTCTGAAGGTGGAGGTTAGCCTGGTTGTCAGGAGACCAGATGAGAAGCCTGCACCAGGCTTTCAGTCTGAAAGTGTTGCACACCTACGTGTAAGGACACCAGATAAGAAGCCTGCACCTCACTTTCAGTCTCAAGGTGGAGCTTTGCCTGGGTGTCAGGACACCAGATGAGAAGCCTGCACTGGATTACAGTCTGAAAGTGGAGCTCACCTGGGTGTCAGGACACCAGATGAGAAGCCTGTACCTCGCTTCCAGTAAGAAGGTGGAGCTTCGCTTAGGTGTCAGGACACCAGATGAGAAGCCTGCACCTGGCTTTCAGTCTGAAGGTCGAGCTTCATCTGGGTGTCAGGACACCAGATGAGAAGCCTGCACCAGGCTTTCAGTGTGAAGGTGGAACTTCGCCTGGGTGTCAGGATGCCAGATGAGAAGCCTGCACCTAGCTTTTAGTCTTAATGTGGAGCTTTGCCTGGGTGTCAAGACACCAGATGAGAAGCCTGCACCTCACTTCACATCTGCAGGTGGAGCTCCCCCTGGGTGTCAGGACACCAGATGAGAATCCTGCACCTGGCTTTCAGTCTGAATGTGTAGCTCTGCTGGGTGTCAGGAGACCAGATGAAAGCCTGCACCTGCCTTTCAATATGAAGGTGGCGCTTGGCATTGGTGTCAGGACTCCAGATGAGACGCCTGCATCTGGCTTTCTGTCTGAAGGTGGAGCTTTGCCAGGGTGTCAGGACACCAGATGAGAAGCCTACACATGGCTTTCAGTCTGAAGGTGGAGGTTTGCCTGGGTGTAAAGACACCAGATGAGAAGCCTGCCCCTCATTTCATATCTGAAGGTGGAGCTTCGCCTGGGTGTCAGGACAACAGTTGAGAAGCCTGCACCTCACTTTCAGTCTGAAGGTGTAGGTTCACCTGGGTGTCAGGACACCAGATGAGAAGCCTGCACCTGGCTTTCTGTCTCAAGGTGGAGCTTTGCCAGGGTGTCAGGACACCAGATAAGAAGCCAGCACCTCACTTTCAGTCTGAAGGTGGAGCTTCTCTTCGGCATCAGGACACCAGATGAGAAGCCTGCACCTGATTTCACATCAGGATATGAGATTTTCCAGGGTGTCACAACAGTAGATGAGAAGCCTGAACCTCGCATCACGTGCACAAGTGGAGCTTTGCCAGGGTGTCAGGACAGCAGATGAGAAGCCTGCCCCTCACTTCACATCTGAAGGTGGAGGTTCGCCTGGGTGTCAGGACACCAGATGAGAAGCCTGCACCTCGCTTCATGTCTGAAGGTGGAGCTTCGCCTGGATGTCAGGACACCAGATGAGAAGCCTGCAAGTCGCTTTCAATCTGAAGTGTGAGCTTCAACTGGGTGTCAGGACACCAGATGAGAAGCCTGCAACTGGCTTTCAGTCTGAATGTCGTGCTTCGCCTGGGTGTTAAGACACCAGATGAGAAGCCTGCCCCTCGCTTCACATTGAAGGTGGAGCATCACCTGGGTGTCAGTACACCAGATGATAAGCCTGCCCCTCCTTCACCTCTGAAGGTGGAGGATTGCCTGGGTGTCAGGACACCACATGAGAAGCCTGCAGCTGGTTTTCAGTCTGAAGGTGGAGCTTCGCCTGGGTGTCAGGACACCAGATGAGAAGGCTGCACCTGGCTTTCAGTCTGAAGGTGGAGCTTCACCTGTGTGATAGAACACAAGATGAGATGCCTGCCCCAAACTTCAAATCTGAATGGGGAGGTTCACCCGGGTGTCAGGACACCAGATGAGAAGCCTGCACCTGGCTTTCAGTATGAAGGTGGAGTTTTGCCTGAATGTCAGGCCACCAGATGATAAGCCTGCACCTGGCTTTCTGTCTGAAGACGGAGCTTCACGTGGGTGTCAGCATACCAGATGAGAAGCATGCACCAGGCTTTCAGTCTGAAGGTGAAGCTTCACATGATTGTCAGAAGACCAAAAGAGAAGTCTGCCCCTAGCTTCACATTCTGTATGTGGAGGTTCGCCTGGGTGTCAGAACACCAGATTTGAAGTCTGCCCCTAGCTTCACATGTGAATGCGGAGGTTCACACGGGTGTCAGGACACCAGATGAGAAGCCTGCACCTGGCTTTCAGTCTGAAGGTGGAGCTTCGCCTGGGAGTCAGGACACCAGATGAAAAGCCTGCACCTGGCTTTCAGTCTGAAGGTGGAGCTTTGCCTAGGAGTCAGGATGCCAGATGAGAAGCCTTCACCTGGGTTTCAGTCTGAAGGTGGAGCTTCGCCTGGGTGTCAGGACACGAGATGAGAATCCTGCACGTGGCTTCCAGTCTGAAGGTGGAGTTCGCCTGGATGTCAAAACACCCGATGAGAAGCCTGCAAGTCGCTTTCAATCTGAAGTGGGAGCTTCGCCTGGGTATCAAGACACCGAATGATATCCTGCACCTCGCATCACATCTGAATTGGCACATCGCCTGGGTGTCAGGACACCAGATGAGAAGCCTGCACCTGGTTTTCAGTCTGAAGGTGGAGCTTCACGTGGGTGTCAGGACACAAGATGAGAAGCCTGCACCTCGCTTTAAGTCTGAAGGTGGAGCTTCGCCTGGATGTCACGACACCAGATGAGAAGCCTGTAAGTCACTTTCAATCTGAGGTGAGAGCTTTGCCTGGGTGACAGGACACCAGATGAGAAGCCTGCACCTCACTTTCAGTCTGAAGAGGGAGCTTCGCCTGGGTGTCAGGACACCAGATGAGAAACCTGCACCTGGCTTTTAGTCAGAAGGTGGAGCTTCGACTGGGTGTCATTACACCAGATGAGAAGCCTGCATCAGGCTTTCAGTCTGAAGGTGGAGTTTTGCCTGGGTGTCAGGACACTAGATGAGAAGCCTGCAGCTCGCTTTCAGTCTGAAGGTGGAGATTTGCCTGGGTGTCCGGACACCAGATCAGAAGCCTGCCCTTGCTTCACATTGGGAGGTGGAGCTTCACCTGTGTATCAGGACACCGGATGAGAATCCTGCACCTGGCTTTCAGTCTGAAGGCGGAGCTTCCCGTGGGTTTTAGGATACCAGATGAGAAGCCTGCACCACGCTTTCAGTCTGAAGGTGGTGCTTTGTCTCGGTGTCAGCACACCGCATGGAAAGCATGCACCTGGATTTCAGTCTGAATGTGGAGTTTCGCATGGGTGTCAGGACACCAGATGAGAATCCTGCACCTGGCTTTCAGTCTGAAGGGGGAGCTTCACCTGGGTGTCAGGACACCAGATGAGAAGCCTGCACCTCACTTGGAGTCTGAAGGTGGAGCTTTGCCTCGGTGTCAGGACACCAGATGAGAAGTGTGCACCTGGCTTTCAGTCTGAAGGTGGATCTTTGCCTGGCTGTCGACACCAGATGAGAAGCCTGCACCTGGCTTCAGAATGCCTTAGTCCGATTCCTAGCTCCAGCTCTGACTGCAGTTTCCTCCTCATGCCAGCCCTTGGAGACCCTGTGATGGCTCAAGTACACTGAGCTACTCGAAGTCAAATTTCAGCTGTCAGGACTTCTCTGTGCCTGGGCCCTGCCCAGACTATGTCATTTGTTGTCTCCTCTGAGGCTGCAGAGTGAGTCATGGCCCCTGGCCAGACCTTCCTGGGTGGGAGCCGCCATGATGGTCGACCAGCCATCTGTCCCTTTCCCTAGGCCCATCCCCAGATCAGCCCTGCTACACTGGCTGGGCTGAAGGCCCTGGGGCAGTTAGACAGGAAGTGCCAACATTATCTGCAGGTTATGGCCTACCTAGCCCCGTGTGCCTGTGCCCTGCCCCTCCCCCAACTCAGGCTCGCTGCAGCCCTGGAAGGTGTTCTATGACCTCATTATGCTGCCTATGACCTCATCGCTCCCTCTGCCTCCCCCACTCGCCACGTGGATGAATATTACCCACCTTTAATCTTCACACTGGCCTCAAATGCCACCTTTTCCAGCCACAAGTCCATTCGGAACCCACCTCCCTCACCTAGCCATGCAGCTGGCCTATTGCCGCCTTTCCCCTGCCCCCTCAGAGCACTCTGCCACCCCCATGGCACCTCCTGTCTTGTTCTTCTACTTCCACCACTGTGCATCCAATGCCTTTGCCATCCACGGGCCCAGTGAACATGGTTGAGTGCCCCATCTGATTTGTCAAAGAGACGAGGGGCAGGCAGAGTGTCCTAGCACTGGTCTGTCTGGGTAGCCTCACATCCTTGCCGGTTAGTTCCTCTGAAAAGCTAACCTCCATCCTTGTGATTATAAAGCCAATTCATTTTCTCTTAATTCTATCTTCTCACTCTCAAACCAAAATGGAATTCATCAAGTTGAAAAATCACTTACTTCCATCTGGTCTACTTGCCCAGAGGGCAAAATGTAACAGCATTTGTATTTTTTCAAATCTCTCCTGGTCTAACTGCACTGGACATTCAAAGCCCAAAACCCTACAGACCTGCTCTGAAAGTTATTCCCAAATTACTGAATCTTTGAGGTGTGCCTTACCCTCTCCAAGATGATAAAAGACACAAGGGAAGGGAAAAATGCAATTAGCCAAGCAGGGGAGGAAGCAGACATAAGCAGGCCGAGGGTTAATGGCAGCAACTTAAAACAAGCCAGAGGCAGTCTCCACCATATGAGACAAGCCTCAGGGACATGCACACCTGGGAGGCAGCAAGCCAGAGAGGGGGTCTTGGCACTGCCTCCCCTTCCACTTGTCCTATGGGGCAGCGCTACCCCATTGGAATGGTTAAGGTCAGACGCCAGCACCTTCAGTATGTCCTGCATCTAGAGACGGTGAAAAGGGGAAAACAAGGGCAGGAGAAGACACAGAGACGTTGTCGCTCCCCCTCTTCGTGGAGGAACGACACTAAGCCCTGCCTAGGCTTCATATCTGAGTCACGGCACCATTATGTCGCTCCCCCTCTTCGTGGAGGAACGACACAGGACCCTGCGCTGTTCTTTTGTCTGCTCGGCCCTCCCCGGGTTTGCTGCTGGTTCTTCCTGGGTTGGCTACTGTCCCTTCCACCTCCGTGGAAGGGCAGTTCCCCCTGGTCACATTCCCCACTTCCGCAGGGGAGCGGCACACCGCCGGCCGGCTCTTCTCGGGGGCTGCACAGGTGTTCCTTCAGCTAGATGTTCCCCTTAGATGTTCCCCTTAGATGTTCCTGGTGCATGCCGTCTCTCTCCTCCTTTATAGTCCTCCTCCGCCAATCCTAACTCGGCTGCCCACACGCCGAGTACGCTGCTCTCCTCCAATCAGGAGCAAGTCCTACAGTTTATTAGCTGAACTGGAGGCAGCTGTGCGGAAGCTGTTTACTTCTCTCCCAGCGCCATACTGTGGGAGAGCAGATGCATAGAATCAGTCTTAATTCCAGTAACTCAGTCTAGTCCGGATTGCTCCCCACAGATCCCCCTTTCTTTTTATTTTTGGTGTTGATACGCGCCTGTCTTCGGTGCCCCGTGGCACACACTCTGCTCTGCTTGCTAGAGTTGCCACAGGTTCTTACAAGTCCTATCAATCAGGCAAACCGAATCCGGGTCCTCTCTTCGCCATGTTGTGAGGAGGTTTTTAGGCGCTGATGCGTGCCTGTGTTCGGTGACCTGCGGCTCATACTCTGGTCGAGCCGCCTGCTGGCGCTTACCGCCTTAATCAGGCAGACCGAATCCAAGCCTCCTAATTGTTGTATTGTGGGGAGGCCTTTCTGATGTTAATTCGTGCTTGTCTTCGGTGACCTGCGGCGCATAAGCTGCTAGCCGCCGCAGGTGCTCATCGCCTCACTTAATCAGGCAGACCGAATCCAAGCTCTCTCACTGCCATGTTGAGGGGAGGCCTTTCTATTTCTCTATTTCTCTATCTCCGGGCATTCCTACTTCTCCCATTTTACTTCCATCTTCCAGCATTCCTATTTCTCTCACTTTACTTCTAAACTTCTATTTCTCCTATCCCTGCAGCTTCCCGGCGCCTCGCCCTGCCGGCGGCTTCCCGGCGCCTCACTCCGCCAGCGGGCTCCGCCCCGAGGCTGCTTCTCAGCGCCTCGCCGGCTCTGAGCCGCTTCAGCCCGCGCCTCTCTCATCTGCGCGGCTCGGCTTTGCGCGCACACTCCGCGGTCTCGCATTTAACCCTTTCGCGTCTGAACCACGGCCTCGCGCCAGCCCCGCGTTCCCTATGTACTTGAGCCCCGCACGCTCTGTCTGCGCGCGGCAGCCTCCGCGAGTCACACAGCGTAGCTTACGTGTCCGCCACTAGCATTCAATCTAAGTTCCCCGGGCTAGCCTGGCGAATTCAACCCAGCTTACGTCTCCGCCCCACGGTTTGGCTTCCCGTCCTTTGCTCCCCGGGCTAATCAGACGGATCCCAATCTGGCTTACGTTTCAGCTTCTGGTTTCAACTTTTCGCCCCCTATTCCCGGGCTAACTTGAGAATCCCAAAGTGGCTTTCGTTTCCGCCTCGGCCTGCCCCCCGCGGCTTCAATTTCCCTAACATTTTTTCCTACCCGGTATGTTTCCCCAAGCTTTCTTCCAACAATACTCCTCCCTCATTTCTCCTGGCCTCTCCCCACAGTCCGCATCCGAGTCTGTTTGTTCTAGCTTTCACTTTCGCTTTCGACCTTAGAGATTTCTCCCAGCTTCCCCCCGTAGTCCGTATCTGAGTCTATGCCTAGGCTTTCAATAGCTTCTTCCGGCACCTCTTTCGTCCGGCTTTTCCCTAGGCTGTTTGCTAGTCTCTCTCTCCGATATTTTCCACTTCTTCCCATTTCTTCCCTCCTAAGTTTCATATCCATCCTAAGTTTCCTATCCGAGTCACGGCACCATTATGTCGCTCCCCCTCTTCGTGGAGGAACGACACAGGACCCTGCGCTGTTCTTTCGTCTGCTCGGCCCTCCCTGGGTTTGCTGCTGGTTCTTCCTGGGTTGGCTACTGTCCCTTCCACCTCCGTGGAAGGGCAGTTCCCCCTGGCCACATTCCCCACTTCCGCAGGGGAGCGGCACACCGCCGGCCGGCTCTTCTCGGGGGCTGCACAGGTGTTCCTTCAGCTAGATGTTCCCCTTAGATGTTCCCCTTAGATGTTCCTGGTGCATGCCGTCTCTCTCCTCCTTTATAGTCCTCCTCCGCCAATCCTAACTCGGCTGCCCACACGCCAAGTACACTGCTCTCCTCCAATCAGGAGCAAGTCCTACAGTTTATTAGCTGAACTGGAGGCAGCTGTGCGGAAGCTGTTTACTTCTCTCCCAGCGCCATACTGTGGGAGAGCAGATGCATAGAATAAGTCTTAATTCCAGTAACTCAGTCTAGTCCGGATTGCTCCCCACAAGACGTGGCTTAGAGAGAGGCGAGGATGTCGGGGAAGGAAGAGGTGGAGTGAGGAAACGGAGGCTGAGGAAGAGCAGAGATCCAAACCGTGGCCCCCAGGCCATCCTCTCAGACTGGCCATTGCTGCCTCGCCAGACAGAGGGAAAAGTCCCCAGGCCCCAGAGTCACAGGAAGCGCAGTCACTGACCAGCACGGCTCTCAGACCCTCCCCCAGACACGACCTCCACTCTCCATGTTAAAACCAGACATCTGCAGAAGGGTTCTCTTGAACAGGGAGGCTACAGCTCAACAATTAGAAGACACTGTTCCAATCCAATAATATCTGACAGCCTGAAACGGAAGCCCAGGGGAGGCTGTGACTTTTCTGAGGTCATCCAGAGCCAAGGCTGAATCCCAGTGCCTGGGGCTTCCTAAGGGCACAGCCCGATGGCCGGGCTGCTCTCGCTGACCTGGCTTTTCCTGAGGCCGGGGATGAGGAAGTCGCAAATACCAGCGACTATGAATGTTACAAGACCCTGTATTCTGGATTAATACGAGAACAGCAAAAACTCTCAAACTTTGTAAGTAAAACATCAGCCCCATCTATTTTACAGATGTGGAGAGAGAGGCCCAGAAAGCTTGAACAGTTTGCCTTACATTATATCCCTAGCAGAGGGAAAGGGAGCATTCAGACCCAGAATCCTTGACCAGTATCTAACACTCCCTTCCACCATCTTCCATTGTCCTCTGGATCCCCAACCCCCACCCCCCATTGCCCCTTAGCCCCCGAGCCCCCAGCAGCCTGGCCAGCCAAGACTCACATCCTCAGTTGAGTGACAACCCTGAGAAGTGGTTGTCTCAGGGCTACTGCCGTTTTTAAGGCAGGAGGCTGGAGACGAGGTCTGAGGCTGGGCCGAGGAGCCCCAGGAGCCAATGGCCCAAAGTCACCCAGGGGCGACAAGCCAGGGCGGGGGCTGGGTGCTGAGGGGGTGGTGCTGGTTGAGAGGACTTGGGTGGGGGAAGCCAAGAAGTGCTGGGGCTCAACCCGAGTGTCTGAGGAGCCACACAGACCCCGCCACGGACCGGCTGTCAGAGGGGCAGTGGGCTGGGCCGGGGGGGCGCGACCCCAACGTTTTACCTTTTTCTTGGCCGCAGCCAGCTTGCTCTGTCTGGTTTCCTCCGACATCGCGGGGCGGGGAGGGGGCGAGGGAGGGGGGCCACATCACCATGATCCCGGCAACCAACGCAAGTTGCTCCCGGCAGCTACCGCGCAGGTGTGTGACTGAGCCAGGAGACGCAGGTTCAGGGCAGAACTCGGAGGGGCTGGGTGGGCGTGGTCGCCACACTTCAAGCCCATTGGTCAGTGAGAAAGACGAAACAAAGAGGGGCGTGGTCCGAGGCGTCAAAATGGGAGCTGCACATGCAGCTCTGTCACCGCCCACTCTGGGGGCGGGGCGATTTCCCTTGGGTGCGGGCGCAGCTTTCTGGGAGCCTCTCATGGCGTCCGACACAGAATTCTAGTTAGTCTGCGGACCCCAGAGGCCGCTCTCCGGCCCGCGCCCTGGACCCCTTTTCTCCACAGGCGCCCCCGAACCGGGGCCCTCGGACCCCAGGGCTCAGGAGGTGGGCGCGGAGCGCAGAGCAGGGGACACTGCATCAGTTCACGACCCCTTTCTGACTCCTCCCAGATGTGCCCCAGACGTTCTCCTTTCAGAAATCCCCTCAGGGTCCCTTTCACGTCCTCCAGACACTGCCCTCTCACACCCAGCCCTTCCTCGAGGAGCCCCACGCTGACCCCGCCCAGCTGGATCCAGTCGGGCACGCCCAGGTCCTGGCGGCTCCTCCTCCCGCACCCCCACGGGCCCCCTTTCCCCTCAGAGCAGCTCCGGGGCCTCAGCCTCTCCCACGCTTCCCTCCAGGGCTGAGCAGGACCCGGCCGCAGCTGCCTCGGGACCTTCCGGTCACGGTGAGTAGCCCGCGCCCCCCGACCCCGTGCGTGTGCCTGCGCCCCCCCCGACCCGTGCGGATGGTTGCGGACCCCATCCCGTGAGGGTGTCTGTGCCCCCGACCCGTGAGCGTGCCTGCACCTCCCAACTCCATGAGTGAGCCTGCGCCCCCCCTATCCGTGAGGATGTTTGCGCTCCCGAACCATGAGCATGGCTACGGACCCAGACCCCGTGAGGATGCTAGCACCTCCCGACCCCGTCATGGTGGCTGCACCCCCCCGACCCGTGAGGAAGTCTGTGCCCCCAGACCTCGTGCGTGTGCCTGCGTTCCCAGATCCACGCGGATGTCTGCGCCCCCAACCAGTGGGGGTGCCTGCGCCCCCTGACTCCGTGCATGTGCCAAAGCCCCCAGACCCTGTGAGGATTTCTGTGCCTCCCGAACCGTGAGGGGGCCTGCGCCCCCTGACCTGTGAGGAAGTCTACGCCCCCCCAACCCCATGAGTGTGCCTGAGACCCCCGACCAGTGAGGATGTCCAGGCCACCGAGCCGTGAGCATGGCTGTGGACCCCAACCCCGTGCGGGGGGCTGCAGTAGACATCAACCCCGTGAGGGTGCCAGCACCTCCCAACCCTGTGAGGGTGCCAGTGCCTCCCAACCCCATGGGGGGCTGCACCCCCGACCTCTTGAGGTTTCCTGGGCCCCTCGACCCATGAGGGTGCCGGCATCCACCGATCAGAGAAGATGCCAGCACCCCAACCCTGTGAGTGTGCCTGGGCCCCCAACACTGTGAGAATGCCCGTGCCCCCCGACCCATGAGGGAGCCCGTGCCCCCCAACACATGAAGTTGCCAGTGGCCTCCAATCCATGAGTGTGCCAGCACCCCCAATTCTGTGTGGGTGCCAATGCCCTCCATCCCGTGAGGATTTCTGAGCCCACCCAATGTGGGGAGGATGTCTGCGTGCCCCCCCCACACAGTGGCATCATGACTACCCCCAGCCCTCCCCCACCCCAACCACAGCCCACAGGTGGGCCTTCCTCAGTCTTCCTGAGGAGACAAAAGGAAACCTGTTGAAGTGAAATGGACACTATGGGAAATGGTGACTTGATCAGCATAGCCCTGACTGTTAATGAACAACTTAATACATTATCCCTCTTAGTAGTTTTTTTGTCTGTTCTACTTAATATGACTGGTTTAATTCTGTAATTAATGTACAGTTATTCTTAAGTGTTGAAAATTAACTGAAATGTGATCCCTGTTAAACATAAGAGTGGGAATAAGAGAGGGAAGAGATGTATAATTTGGGACATGCTCAAGCTGACTTGCCCCAAATGGTAGAGTTAGAAACATACCAGGGGATTCCAATTCAATCCCATCAAGGTGGCATGTACCAATGCCATCTCACCAGTCCAAGTGATCAATTTCAGTTCACAATTGATCATAATGAAAGGACTAAGAGTCAAAGGGAGCACATAAACAAGCCTAGTACCTGCTAACACTAACCGATAGAATAAATAAAGGGGAGAGTGATCCAACATGGGAAGTGAGATACTCAGCAGACTCATAGAATGGCAGATGTCCTAAATAGCACTCTGGCCTCAGAATCAGCCCTAAAGGCATTCGGAGCTGGCTGAAAAGTCCATGAGAGTATTTCAGGCATGGAAAGCCAAGACACTCTGGCAATAGATCTCTGTGAGTGAGATCCCTGTGGAAAGAACAGGTCATCAAAGAAGGAGGTACCTTTCTCTGAAGGGAGGAGAGAACCTCCACTTTGACTATGACCTTGTCTAAACAAGATAAGAGTCGGAGAACTCAAGGGGCTTCCATAGCCTTGGAAACTCATGACTGGAGCATAGGGAGATTACTGATGCCATAGACAGGAGTGTCAATTGGTAAAGTCAACAACAGGAGTCATTGTGCACTTACTCCTCATGTAGGATCTCTGTCCTTAATGTGCTGTGCATTGAGATTTAATGCTATAATGAGTACTCAAACAGTATATTTCACTTTGTGTTTCTATGGGGGTGCAAACTGTTGAAATCTTTACTTAATGCATACTAAACTGATCTTCTGTTAAAAAAAAAAAGAAATTATCAATTCCCAACTTGACTCTCACTGGGATTAAACATGACAATAGGTCTGATCTGATTTCATCATCATTTAAAAAAATCATCTATTATTTTTCACTTTATGTTTCTGTGTGGGAGCAAACTGTTGAAATCTTTACTTAATGTATACTAAGCTGATCTTCTGTATATTAAGATAATCAAAAATGAATCTTGATGTGAATGGAAGGGGAGAGGGAGCAGGAAAGGGGAGGGTTGTTGGTGGGAGGGACGGTATGGGGGGGAAGCCATTGTAATCCATAAGTCGTACTTTGGAAATTTATATTCATTAAATAAAAGTTAAAAAATAATTTAAAAAAATTAAAAAAATATGGTTGAGGGTCCTATTAATATCGTTTCTGATAGCTTATATGTTGTTAATGCTGTTAAGAGGCTAGGCTCCCCTTCGCTAATATCCAAAAGTTCTACAGTGTTTCCTTATTTTGAGCTTGTTCAGCACGCTTTATTTAGGAGATCAGATCCCATTTTTATCACCCATATTAGAGCACATACCTCTCTGCCAGGTCCTCTCACCGCGGGAAATGCCCTTGCTGATCAACATTCCCGCTTCCTTTTAGCTTGCACTGCCATGGAACAGGCAACGGAATATCACAAACTTTGGCATGTTAATAGTAAGACCTTAAGGATGAGGTTTAATATCCCTATTCGTAAAGCTAAATCTATTGTCCAAAATTGTGAAAAATGTGTTATTCATCAGCCTGTTACTATGCCCACTGGAGCTAATCCCCGGGGCCTTTATCCATGTCACATTTGGCAAATGGATGTAACGCATATCCCTGCCTTTGGCAAGCTATCCTGTGTCCATGTTACGGTGGATACTTACTCAGGAGTAGTTATGGCTACCACCACCACCAAAGAGTCTGCCTCCCATGTAATGCAACATATGTTACAATGTTTTGCTTCTTGGGGAATTCCTAATATAATAAAAACTGATAATGGACCTGCTTATACTTCTAAGGCTTTTGCTGAGTTTTTAGCAACTTTTCATATCTCTCATTTAACCGGCATCCCATATAACCCTACTGGACAAGCCGTTGTGGTGGCACTAATCTGTATCTGAAAAATTTTGTATTAAAACAAAAAGGGGGAATAGGGGCACTATCCCGTTCCCCTTAAAGACATTCTCAACCTCGCCTTACTTACCATAAATTTTTTAAATAAAAAAGCTGATGGTCTCACCCCGGCAGAACGTTATGTAATCTCGGAACAGACCCCCAATAGTAATAAACCCCATGAACCGACAGAAGCTCAGCCACCCGTTAGAAAAATGATTATGTGGAAAGACCCAGAAGATAACAAATGGAAAGGCCCATACCCATTAATAAGAAGGGTATGAGGTTCTGTTTGTTTTCTCCCACAGGAAGAAAAAAATCCAATCTGGACTCCAGAAAGACGGACAAGAACAATAGAGTAGCGAGATGATCGTGATTCTACTCCTACTAATAATGACACAACTGTCACCGATGATGGCCAAGCTGGATGAGTATTGGGGTCTCTTGAGAGCCCTACCTCTCCTTCTACCTGTTTCTAATTCTTCTAACCTTCTGCCAGTTGTGTATTTGCATAACTCTACCATAGGTGAAAGATTCGGAGTGCCTTACAACAGTCTTGTCAATTCTTCCCATCAGGGCCAGGTTAACTTACCCATCCACCTTTCGGGAGCGCTATGCTTCCATAAGCCCAAGTTTGGTACAGATCTTTGTGGTTATAATTATACCGGCTTTCCTATGCCATGCATTAATTTGGCCACTTATTCCATGGGAGATGTTATCAACTGGAATGAGTCAGGTAGTTCTTACACAGCCAATATTACAGGGGAACTTATAGCCTTTTGATCTGAGTCACTACCTCTCAGGTGCCAGGAGTGTCACAGACCATTTGCTCCTTACCCTCCTACCAATCCACTTCCTTCTTGCACTCCTCAGGCACCCCCAATTCTCCAGATGCCTGTCCACCTCTGATCGATTCCCTGTTGCTCCTTAATGTTAATTTCTTTGCAGCTTCTTGATTTGCCTTTTCATCACCCAACGAAACCCATGTATCATCCGCTGTTTGCCTTCAGCCTCCCTTCTTTTGGTATTGCTGTAATGCTACTAATAATACTTGCACTACAGGAGTTATTTCCTCATGTGTTAAAGGAAAATTAAATGAAGTGGAAACACTGGTGGTTGTGCGGATTCCCATTTGGGTTCCTGTACCAGTTGCGGTGCCTGAGAAGGACTTCTCAATGGCTGTTTGACACAGGAGAGACTTTGGGGTCACCGCAGTCGTTGTTGCAGTAATTGCGGCGTTATAAGCTGGTGTGGCCACTATTGGCATGGCCGTGAGCCAAACCTCCACACTGTCCACACTTGATAGCATCACAAGATCTACCGCCCAGGCACTTGATGATATACTGCTATTCAGCTGTTAACTCAATGAACGGATTTATTGCAAGATCAGGCCTGGCTGGCATACCCTGTGTTATTCGATCTACTGCAGTTTGTGTTACCGCCTACCCCTACAACCACTTCTCATTTGCCGCTAATCAGTCCCATCTTTTGGGTAGCATTTAAATGGTAGTTGGAATCCAGTTGAACAATGGGCCGCTATTATAGGGCTGGCTCTTGTGCTTATAACAGGATCAATTATTGCTCGGATCTTGCAAGGGCTGCTCAGGTGTCAGCGTAATACACAAATGGTGGTTAAATAAGCCATGCTAACATTCAATAACCAGTACCCCATGCAAAATGGACAGATTCAGGTGTGGCTGAATCTGCTGGACTGGTAGTCAAAGACGGGTAAGTTCTGAGAGGTCTTCAAGGCAACCTAAGACAGGGCATGAACGCTCCCTCCACACCTCATGTTCATGTGCCAATGATGGGTAAGCCCGATAGATGCTGTTGGTCACCTAAGACAGGCACAGTATCACTCCATTTTGCAAAGCAATAAGGGGGAGATGTTGGGGAATGGGACAGCCTGGCCAGCTGTGCCCCTCCCGACATGTACAAGCACAAGAAGTTTAGTGCTGGGCTTTTTCCACCCTGCCCGTTGCTAACCGCAAGATCCTGTTTTGACTTTAAGCATCCTGTTATTGCATGTTTCCCACATTTACTAAGTTTTGTTACTTGCTGATTTGGTAACATGTTTTCCGTGAATCATATATAAACAGGTGGACGGTGGGAGAGGGATATATAAGAGGGTTGGAGGAGGCGAAGACAGCGGGTGTTCACGACATGTAACCCGAGTCCGAGTCTGCTAAAAAATAAAGTGGAAGCTGAAAAGCCGATAAACGCGTCTGGTGTCTCTGAGGTCTCTCTGGCATTAACCTATCTGGAAGGTGCACACCTGCAACTCACCTTTTTAAAAAAATTTTATTTCATGTTTCAGTTCTGATATTTCTGTCTTCTAACTCTGGGATTTTCTTGCTTTTTGCGGTCCTTGAGGTGCATTGTTGTGTTTGTTGCACTTCCATTTCTTAGGCCATCCTCTGCTACTTTCCCAGGTGCATCAGCAGGGAGCTGGATCAAAAGTGCAGCAGCTGGGATTTGAACTGGCACCCATATGGGATGCCGGTGCTGCAGGCAGAGGCTTAACTTGCTACACCATGGTACTGGCCCCTCAAATCCATTTTTCAAAGTTCATTCTGATGCACCCTAACCTCTGCTGCTGCCTGGAGGTGCTCGCAGCCTGAGCCCTGAGGGGCCGTGTGGCATCCTGGCCAGCCTCGAGCACCCTTGGTATGGCTTTGGCTCACAGCTAGTTAAATGCCCTTGAACTTGTCCCCCATGTACACAAAAATTATCTAGGGGCTGGTGTTTGTGATGTAGCAGGTAATGCTGCTGCCTGTGATGCCAGCATCCCATATGGGCACCAGTTCAAGTCCTGGCTGCTCCACTTCCAGTCCAGCTCCTTGCTAATGCACCTGGGAAATTAGTGGAGGATGGCACAAGTGTTTGGGCTCCTGCAGCCATGTGAGATCTGGAAGAAGCTCCTGGCTCCTGGTTCTTGACTTTGGTCAGGGCCAGCTTCAGCCATGAGGCCATTTGGGTAGTGAACCAGTGGATAGAAGATCTGCCTCTCTCCCCCCCTCTCCCTATAACTCTGCCTTTCAAATAAATAAAAATAAATCTCTAAAAGATTATCAAAAATATGTTGATACTGAGATCACATACAGCATCCTAAATATATAGCCCCTTAGTCTGAGTCCATGCCACCTACAATAGCATACACAAATTCTGCTCCTGTGTGCCTTGGTCCAATACTGCTTTTCTTGTTATTGATAACATAGTCATGCCTTGTGTGCACAAACTTGCCTGTGTATAATTAATTTTATGTAATTCCCTCTTAAGTGTTGTAGGAGTAAAAGGTGGATTCCTGGGGCAGCAATAAGTCACCTCTTGGTGTCTACATCCCACATAGGATTTCCTGGGTTTACATCTGGTCCAGTCCTGATTTCAGCTTCCTCCTGATGTGCACTGTGGGAGACAACAAGTCTCACAAGGGCCCAAAACACAGCCCACAGTTCTTTGTGGGCTCCAGTGTTGGAGTGTGGGTGGGCGTGGATGATACGGGACTTTGCTTGTCATGGAATGGGAGCTGGAAACACATCTGCTTAGAAGCTGACAACCAAGGCACAGAGATGAGTCTGAATCCCATTGTTTCAAGCATGTGGGGGCAAAACCCCCAAGCTACTTCTTGGAATCCATGCCACCACTAGGAGAAGTACTAGGCTAAGACTGCCGGGGGGTGTGTTTGGGAATTTGTAATTTGCCGGAGGATACAGACATGCAGGCAGTTTACAATAGACCCTTTCCGGGCCATATTCAGGAGTGGGAGATGATTTCCCTCAGATGAGAGTGTGAGTTTTCTACATGAGTGCAGATTTGTGTTAGCCAATATAGTATATCTTCTCCTAGACAAGTCCTTGTTCACCCCTCACACATACTGCTCTGCACAAAGGTGCCTTGCCCAAGAACTCCTCTTCACTATTCCTCCCTGTGAGAAGTAAACACTTGGTTCATTTTCAAAGTAAGAATGGTAGATTCCGTGCACATGAGTTTTTAGGAACCCAGGAAGGTTGTGGCCAAACAGCTGAAGCAAATGCCAGGAAGATTGTCACGCTGTTGTTACTCAGCCAATGAGGAACTGGGGGAGGGATCTGCTTGCTAGGAAATAAATAGCTTTCTGGAACCTGCTCCCAGTGTGCTGGCACAAAGCGTTGCAAGATCGGAAGTTGGGTCTCGCTCTTGTTGCACTCGCTGAGTCGAGTCCATCGCTTGAGTGAATGAGTGAGGCTGTTTCTCACACAGACCAAGCTTTAGGAATCATCTGTCAGCCAATGGAGGGCTGCCCGTGGTGTGTGTGTGTGTTCCCCGAGAGGCAAACATGCGTGGTCTTGCCTTCATTATGTGCCTGTGGTTTCCTGGGCTATCCTGAGCTTCAAAGACCCCCAGGGATGAGAGAAGGCAGGGACTGCAGTTTCCTTGCTGTGGGAACTGAGGTGATGCCCGTGAAAGCATACATTTTGCCCACATGAGAGGGTTGTTTGGAGAAGGCTGCACATCTAGCAGCTAGCAGAGCTGCTTCCTGAGTTCAGGAAACTTGGCCCTGGTTGCAGTGCTGGTCACAATGGGGTGAGGGTGAGGGACTGAGCTAGAGCTCAGGGCTCCGCTTCAGGGGGCTGTGCTTAGTCTGAAGTTTTACTCTTTCTGCTGATGCCTTTTTTTATGTATTTGAAAGAGTTACACAGAGAAGGAGAGGCAGAGAGAGGCAGAGAGAGAGAGAGGCAGAGGCAGAGACAGAGAGGCAGGCAGAGACAGAGAGGGAGATGTCAGTCTTCCATCTGCTGGTTCACTCCCCAGTTGGCCATAATGGCCAGAACTGTGCTGATCTGAAGCCAGGAGTCAGGAGCTTCTTCTGAGTCTCCCATGCAGGTATAGGGGCCCAAGGACTTGGGCCAGCTTCTACTGCTTTCCCAGGCCTTAGCAGAGAGCTGGATCAGAAGTGGTTCAGCCAGGTCTTGAACTGGCACCCATATGGGATGCCGGCACTGCAGGTGGCGGCTTTACCTGCTATGCCACAGTGCTGTTCATCCTTATGACATTGTTGTGCTTTTTTTTTGAAGATTTATTTATTTGAAAGTCAGAGTTTTACACACACACACACACACACACACACAGGTCTTCCATCTGCAATTGGCCGCAACGGCTGGAGCTGTGCTGATCATGAACCCAGGAGCTTCCTCCAGGACTTGGACCATCTTCCTCTGCTTTCCCAGGCCATAGCAGAGAGCTGGATCAGAAGTGGAGCAGGCGGGTCTTGAACCAGTGCCCATAGGGATGCTGGCCCTTCAGGCCAGGGCATTAAGCCGCTGCAGCACAGCGCTAGCCCCTGTCTTGTCTTCTGATTCCTGGTGTTTCCAAACTCTCCATCTTCCTGTCCTCCAGTGAGCCCCTCCCCTTGCCTGTTTTTTCACCCCTTCTCCCCTCCAGCCCTTCCTCCTCCTGTCTGCCTATGCATATCAACTGTTATGGCTGTGAATGCAAAGGCCTGCCTTACTCCTGGTGTTTCATTTCATGTTTGATTCTAGTATGAAAGGTGATTTTATGTAATGACTGGACGGGGCCACCAAGTGCCCACACATTTGGCCAGGCATAAATTTGATGTTTCTGTGTGGGTACTTCTGGCTAGGTTTAACATCTGTAGACTTTGTCAGGGAAATCGCCCTTCCTGGTGAGGTTTGAGTAGAGCAAAAGGGCTACTCAGTCCGTGAGCAGGAGCGGACCCTCCTACCTTAGTGCCTTAGATAACTGACCAATACTCTGATAGTGTCCTAGAATTGAATGAATGGCTCTCCTGGGTCTCCAGATGGGGACATGGACATGTTGGTCCCTGGGATCCTCCCCAAATGACTCAGGAGTGTCAGTAGCTGTATAATGCATCTTTCTTTGCCAATACAGGCAAATGCCAGATACATAGAGGGATGAATGGATGGTTAAATAGATTCAACAGATGCACATACATGGAGACTTCTGCATTCTGTTGTTTCTACTTACATTGGCATTTCTGGTTAATTTCCACAGAAATCTTGAGGATCTGAATTATGCTAAGGTGTCAGGCAGTGTGGTTTTGTAAAGATGAAAGAAACGGCAGTGTACCCTGAACGCACAAGCTTGGTGGGTAGATAAAGCAAACTCACCTAAGAAGACAAAGAACAAATCAAAGTAGAGCACAGGGAGATGCTTTGTCTCGCAGAACAGGAGCACAGTTGAAATGTGTGCCTGTGTAATCCGCAATGAGGCCAATTGTGGTCAGAATAAAATTAACTCACCTGTTTCGGGGATCGGTAGGAGCAGTAAGACACCCTGGTTTTTCCTTAGATGAGCTGATTCCTCCACGTTGGCTGTCTATCAGCCACACCTGGGTAGACCCCTGAGCTGTGATGACCCGAAGATCTCAACACGTTTCAGCCTTGCCTGAGCCTGTGGGTCTGGCCAGGCATTAGATTCCCTCCTTGCAAAATGCCCTGCATGGTGCTGAAATAGTTTGTCCAAGCTCTCTGTCTGATGGCTGAACTGCTAGTGGTGATGTACTAGTGTGTTCTCATCCCAGATTAGATCCGTGGTCACAGCTTCAGTGAGATACTCTTGGAATGGAGGAGCTAAATTGTTCATGCTCCCCTGGGACCTGTCTAACCAAATCTAGTTGCAAATGATACAGTAGCTTCTCTGGGGAAGGAAGATTGTTTCTTTGGTTTCTAGGAATAATCTATTGTTACACCTAGAAGAAGAGTCTTTGGGTGGAATCCAAAACTCCCCAGCCAGCTGTCTGGTGAGTGGCACACAGGGAGGTGCACAATGTACCATAGTGATTCTTTTTTATGATTTATTTTATTTATTTGAAATAGGTAGAGACAGAGAGGTCTTCATCCACTGTCTCACCCCCAGATGGCCACAATGGCCAGAGCTGTGCTGATCTGAAGCCAGGAACCAGGAGCTTCCTTTGTGTCAGGATCTCCCCCTTCGGGAAATGGCCAGGTTACCACGAAGGAAGAGTCGAGGATTCTGAGGAAGGTCAAGCTAAACACACTTTATTGATACTCTAGGCGACTAGGAGGAGAGATCGCTCAAGCCTACTCCTGCGGACGTTAGGCAGTACGGACCAGGAGCTTCTCCCCGTGGGCACTAGGCACTACGGACCCGGGAGAGAGGCTGAGCAACCTCTGGTTTACAGCAGCTGAGGGTCCCTTTATATAGTTTCTAGAGGCTAGCCCTGCCCACATTCCCACCCCCCAGGGTCCCATCATCATGGCAATGACAGTTTGTGGTTAGGCCCTCTAGGCCATCGGTTTTCAAATCTTACCAGCTAGGGTGGCTACTACTCTACGTTTCCTTCAAGCTGGGCGCGACTGCGACTGCGACTGCGGCTGCACAGTTATTTTCTTTCAAAGGGTGCTACAGTTACTTTCTCCATGAATGGTTCCCTAACAGTCCTCCCTTTTCTTTTCTTTAAATGTGCTCGTAGCCCTGCAAAGCCCATTGAGCTGCTGGGCCAAGGGGATGAACATTCTTGAGCATATTCTGGATTGATTTCCAGATTCGGGATCTTCCTTTTCTTCTATTTCTGGTGGGCTGGGTTCCTTTCGGAAGGCTTGTGTAGGCATCCTAATATCAGACAAAATAGACCTTAACAAAAAAACTTAAGAGACAAAGAAGGGCACTGTGTAATGATTAAGGGATCAATTCAATAGGAAGATGTGACTATTATAAACGTATATGCACCCAATTTCAGGGTAGCTGGCTATTTAAATAAATGTTAAGGAATCTAAATGGAGACATAGACTCAAATGCAATATTAATGGGGCACTTCACACCACACTTAAGCAATGGATAGATGAACCAGACAGAAAATCAGCAAGGAAACAGAAGAGGTTATTGATACTATAGACCAATGGACCTAACAGATCTCTCTCTCCAGTGTATGGAACTTTCTCTAATATCAGCCACATGCTAGGCAATAAAGCAAGTCTCACCAGTTCCAAAGAGTCATCATCATACCATGCATCTTCTCGGACCATCATGGAATGAAACTGGAATTCAGCAACTCAGTAATCTCTAGAACATATGCAATCACATGAAGACTGAACACCATGCTCCTGAATGAGCAGTGGATCTCAGAAGAAATCAAGAGATTTTGACTGAGCACCAAAAAGGAAACCTGTTGAAGTGAAATGGACACTATGAGAAACAGTGACTTGATCAGCCCTTGTCCTGACTGTCGGGGAACAACTTAATACTTTATCCCTTTTAGGTTTTTTTGGTTCTACTTAATACTTAATACTATTGGTTGAACTCTTTAATTAACACACAATTATTCTTAAGTGTTGAAACTTAACTGAAAAGTCATCCCTGTAAAATATAAGAGTGGGAACAAGAGAGGGAGAAGATGTACAATTTGGGACATGCACAAGCTGGCTTGCCCCAAATGGTGGAGTTAGAAACGTGCCAAGGGATTTCAACTCAATCCCATCAAGGTGGCATGTACCAATGCCATCTCACTAGTCAAAGTGATCAGTTTCAGTTCACAATCAATCATAATGATAGGATTAGAGTCAAAATGATCACATAAACAAGCCTAGTGTCTGCTAATACTAACTGATAACATTAAAAAGGAGAGAACGATCCAACATGGGAAGCAGGATACACAGCAGACTCATAGAATGGCAGATGTCCTAAATAGCACTCTGGCCTCAGAATCAGCCGTTAAGGCATTCAGATCTGGCTGAAGAGCCCATGAGAGTATTTTAGGCATGGAAAGCCAAGACACTCTGGCAAAAAAAAAAAAAAAAGAAAGAAAAAAACTAAATGAAAGATCTCTGCAAGTGAGATCCCAGCGGAAAGAATGGGCCATCAAAGAAGGAGGTACCTTTCTCTGAAGGGAGGCGAGAACTTCCACTTGGACTACGACCTTGTCTAAATAAGATCGAAGTCGGCAAACTCAAAAGGCTTCCATAGCCTTGGCAACTCACGACAAGAGCCTAGAGTGATTACTGACACTATAAACAAGAGTGTCAATTTGTTAAGTCAACAACAGGAGTCACTGTGTACTTACTCCTCATGTAGGATCTCTTTCCTTAATGTGTTGCACAATGTGAATTAATGCTATAACTAGTACTCAAACAGTACTTTACACTTTGTGTTTCTGTGTGGGTACAAACTGTTGAAATCTTTACTTAGTATATACTAAATTGATCTTCTGTATATAAAGAGAATTGAAAATGAATGTTGATGTGAATGGAATGGGAGAGGGAGCAGGAGATGGGAGGGTTGCAGGTGGGAGGGAAGTTATGGGGGGAAAAAGCCACTGTAATCCAAAAGCTGTACTTTGAAAATTCATATCTGTTAAATAAAAGTTTAAAAAATAAGAAGTAAAAAAAATTCTGAAAGCAAATGATGATGACAATACAACATACCAAAACTTATGGGATTTAGCAAAAGAAGTGTTAAGAGGAAAGTTTATAGCAATTGGTGTATACACTACATAAATGAGCTGTCAATGCATCTCAAGTACCTAGAAAAACAGCAGGAAACCAAACTCAAAACTAATAGGAAAAAAAATTAAAGTGAGAGGAAATCAATAAAATTCAAACAAAAAATACAAAAGATAAGCAAAACAAAGAGCTGTTTTTTATGCAATAAACAAAATTGGCAGAACATTTTTCCCACTAGCCATCAAGAGAGAGAGAAGACCCAAATCAATAAAATTAGAAGTGAAAAAGGAAGTGCAACAAAAGACACCACAGGAAAAAAAATCAGAAATTACTCGAGAGAGCTCTATGCCAACAAACTGGGAAACCTACAAGAAATGGACAGATTCCAGGCCACATACAACGTTCCTGAGTTGAGCCATGAAGACATAGGAAACCTAAACAAACCAATTACCCAGTCATAAATTGAATCAATAATAAAGAGCCTCGCAAAAAAGAACAGCCTGTGACCAGATGGCCTCACTGCTGAATTCTACCAGACATTTAAAGAACTAACTGCAATTCTTCTCATGTTATTCAAAACAATTGAAAGGGAGGGAATCCTCCCAAATTCTATGAAGCCAGCCATCACCTTAATCTCTAAACCTGAAAAAGATGCAACTGAAACAATGAATTACAGATCAATTCCCCTGATGAACATAGATGCAACAATACTGAACAAAATTCTAGCCAATCAAATTCAACAACATATTAGAAAGATCATCCACCCAGATGGACCAAGTGGAATTTATCCTTGGTAAGCAGGGATAGTTCAACATTTGCAAATCAATCAATATGATACACCACATTAACAAACTGCAGAACAAAAACCATGTGATTGTCTCAATAGATGCAGAGAAAAATTTGAAAAAATACAACACCCTTTCATGATGAAAACTCTAAGCAAACTGGGTATAGAAGGAACATTCCTCAACATAATCAAGGCAATTTATGACACAACCACGGCCAGCATCCTATTGAATGGGGAAGACTTGGAAGCATTCCCACTGAGATCCAGAACTGGACTAGGATGCCCACTTTCACCATTGATGTTTAATATATTCCTGGATGTTTTAGCCAGAGCCATTAGGCAAGAAAAAGAAATCAAATGGATACAAACTGGGAAGAAGGAATTCAAACTATCCTTATTAGCAGAAAATATTTCTATATAGGGGATCCAAAAGTCTCTACCAAGAGACTATTAGAACTCATAGAAGAGTGTGGGAAAGTAGCAGGAAATAAAATTAATACAAAAAATGGCCTTTGTATACACAGAGAATGCCAATACTGAGAAACAACCTCAAAAATGAATCCCATTCACAATAACTACAAAAAAATCAAATACCTTGGAATAAATGTAACCAAGGTAGTCAAAGACCTGCACAATGAGAATTAACAAATATGAAAGAAAGAAATAGAAGCAGATACCAAAAAAATTGGAAAAATCTTCCATGTCCATGGATTGGAATTATCAATATCATCAAATGTCCATTCTCCTGAAAGCAATTTTCAGATTCATTGTGATACCAATCAAAATACCAAGGACTTTTTTTCAAATATAGAAAATATGATGCTGAAATTCACATGGAATCACAGGGGACTTTGAATAGTTAAAGCATTCTTTAACTATTCTCATAGTGGCCAGGGAGTGCAGTGGAGGATGGCCCAAGTGCTTGGGCCCTGCACCCCATGAGAGACCAGGAGAAGCACCTGGCTCCTGCCATCAGATCAGCACGGTGCGCTGGCCGCAGCGGTCATTGGAGGGTGAACCAACAGAAAAAGGAAGACCTTACTCTCTGTCTCTCTCTCTGTCCACTCTGCCTGTCAAAAAAAAATGCTCAGGATCACTAGCCATGAGGGAAATGAAAATCAAAACCACAATGAAGTTTCACCTCACCCCAGCTAGAATCTTGATTTCTGAATGAAATCCACATGGGAAGCCTGAATGATGCCCCTGTCTCTGGGCTTCAGTCCCTCAGTCCGAGCCAGCCTGGGCTATTGTAGCCACCTGGGGAGTGAACTGGCTACCGGAAAATCTGTGTGATTCTGCCTTTCAATCAAAATCAAAGTTTAAGAACCAAAATAATCACAGTGGGATGAGGTGCACATTGTGAATGTTTTAGACCAAACAGGAAACATGTTTTGATAGAGGAAATGCCCTTATGAATTTTCTAGGGAACTCAATGCAGAACTCCACCTATAACGAAGTAAAAGAAGAGCTTATTCCTCACAGTTCTGGAGGAAGGGTTACAAAGAGCACACTAAGGGCAGGTATCATTTCTTCTGGCCTCTCTCTTTGTTTGCAGATGGCTGCCTCCTCACACTGTCCTCACCTGGCTTGCCGTCAGTGCACAAAGCTCCCCACTGCTTTTCTGAGTGTGTCCTGATATTCCTTTCTTCAATGAACACTCCAGCTGGATTATGGCTGAGCGATCTCATTTTAATTCAACAGCTCTGCTAATGCCTAATAAATATCTTTACATTTGAAATCCTGGGATGTTGAGCTTCAACATGAATTTGTGTCTGGAGAGAACTGCAATTCCATTTAACATGCTTTGGAAATTCCGAGATGACTTTGGGAATAGAGTGATAGAATTTTTGGAATGTAAGGCCTGAATTCATCTGACAGGTTGATCTGCTCAAAATAGTTTGTTTCCTAAACAAAAATGTTTTGCCCAATAGCCACAGAGCCTCTGGGTCACCTGGCCAGGCATTCTGATTGCAGAATGCCCATCTTTTACTAATGATGCATTTCTAGGGGTTAAGGAGTCTTTGGGTGAAAACAGACATCAGATTGCACTCATCTGAATGACCTCAGCCACACATGTTAGACCCATTTTCATAATCAAAAGTACATTCATGGTAACATCACTAAAAATTCCCAAGCAGGGAGATCTAGTGCTCCATTGTGCCCCAGCAGCAACAAAACCTAGAAAATCCACAGGAATCAAGTTTCCAGAACCTGGGATGGATTTACCACCTTACAGCAGTCAGGGGAGGGATTCATACAGAAAGCTGCAGCTTTAAGGAAGCGCTGCTGCAGTTTAAATCCCTGCCCGATGTTCCATTCTCAGGTGAGCGGCAGTGCTAATGGCAGCAATACAAACTCCGGACACAAGCTACTCAGACCAGAAGGGGCAATGCCAACATCAGTCTCAAAGACCACGCTTCTCCACTGGACTGTGAGAAGGTCTCTGAGGTGTGGCACGGAGGCTGCTTGCCTCTGGTGTGCCCAGCTTGAAGCCTTTCCAAGGATGTGATAGCTTCTCAGGCGACATTTGCAGAAAGTCCAGAAAGGCACAGCATTGGCCCCAGAAGGCCGAGGGACCAGAGATCAGATGGGATGAGCCACAGATACTCTGAAGAGGGGTAAGTGAGGGGACGGGTCAGGAGCTACTTGGGATAGCAGGACATTTAAACTTCTTGTGTATGCCTTGTAATCACGGACATCATCACATCTGCGAGGTGGGCTGTGTGCACAGGAGATGGGAGAAGTGTCCCAAGATTTCAGCTCTGGCTGATGTGCAGGATGCACACAGGAGGTGTTGAGTGTGGCACAGAGGACAAGTTGCTGAAAAGCACTGAAGGAGTAGAGCAACATGGAGTCAATCTGCAGGACTGGAAAAGGATTTTCTTTACCTCAGTTTCCTTTGACTTAAAGAATTTTAGGAACAGAAGCTGAACACTTCAGTAGACACAGAAAACATAAGACAGACATTCCAAAAAGAGATGATAAAAGAAAATGAACACATAGGCCCACAAAAAATTGGAACAATGAACCTGAGGTGGGGTTGGGGCAGAGATGACGAGAGCTATATGTCTTGGGTAAGAAATTGTGTGCCATGCAAAGAAACACGAAAGCAAGTCTCTTTTACAAGAAAGTGAAAACATAGAAATATTCTACAAGGACAAAAAGAAGTCAATTTTTTAAAAACTTTTATTTAATGAATATAAATTTCCAAAGTACAGCTTATGGATTAAAATGGCTTCCCCCCCATACCGTCCCTCCCACCCACAACCCTCCCCTTTCCCGCTCCCTCTCCCCTTCCATTCACATCAAGATTCATTTTTGATTATCTTAATATACAGAAGATCAGCTTAGTATACATTAAGTAAGGATTTCAACAGTTTGATCCCACACAGAAACATAAAGTGAAAAATAATAGATGATTTTTTTAATGATGAAATCAGATCAGACCTATTGTCATAACAAGTCAATTTTATTTTGCACAAAAATAATCAAATCATAAAGATCTAGAGCAAATTGGGAAAACCACACATGACCAAAATAAGAATGTCTTCAAAGAAACAAATTTTAAACAGGAAGCAAATAAATTCTAGAGCTGCAAAGCAGAACTGAAATGAAAACAAAAAACAACTGACTGAACACCAAAAAGGAAACCTGTTGAAGTGAAATGGACACTATGGGAAACGGTGACTTGATCAGCATAGCCCTGATTGTTAATGAACAACTTAATACATTATCCCTCTTAGTAGTTTTTTTGTCTGTTCTACTTAATATGACCGGTTTAATTCTGTAATTAATACACAGTTATTCTTAAGTGTTGAAAATTAACTGAAATGTGATCCCTGTTAAACATAAGAGTAGGAATAAGAGAGGGAAGAGATGTACAATTTGGGACATGCTCAAGCTGACTTGCCCCAGATGGTAGAGTTAGAAACATACCAGGGGACTCCAATTCAATCCCATCAAGGTGGCATGTACCAATGCCATCTCACCAGTCCAAGTGATCAATTTCAGTTCACAATTGATCATAATGAAAGGACTAAGAGTCAAAGGAAGCACATAAACAAGTCTAGTACCTGCTAATACTAACTGGTAGAATAAATAAAGGGGAGAGTGATCCAACATGGGAAGCGAGATACTCAGCAGACTCATAGAATGGTGGATGTCCTAAACAGCACTCTGGCCTCAGAATCAGCCCTAGAGGCATTCCGATCTGGCTGAAAAGCCCATGAGAGTATTTCAGGCATGGAAAGCCAAGACACTCTGGCAAAACAAAACAAAACAAAACAAACAAACAAACAAACAAAAACCCTAAATGAAAGATCTCTGTGAGTGAGATCCCAGTGGAAAGAACAGGTCATCAAAGAAGGAGGTACCTTTCTCTGAAGGGAGAAGAGAACCTCCACTTTGAGTATGACCTTGTCTAAACAAGATAAGAGTCGGAGAATTCAGAGGGCTTCCATAGCCTTGGAAACTCATGACTGGTGCATAGGGAGATTACTGATGCCATAAACAGGAGTGTCAATTTGTAAAGTCAACAACAGGAGTCACTGTGCACTTACTCCTCATGTAGGATCTCTGTCCTTAATGTGCTGTACATTGGGACTTAATGCTATAATGAGTACTCAAACAGTATATTTTGCTTTGTGTTTCTATGGGGGTGCAAACTGTTGAAATCTTTACTTAATGTATACTAAGCTGATCTTCTGTAAAAAAAAAAAAGAAGAAATTATCAATTCCCAACTTGACTCTCACTGGGATTAAACATGACAATAGGTCTGATCTGATTTCATCATCATTTAAAAAATCATCTATTATTTTTCACTTTATGTTTGTGTGGGAGCAAACTGTTGAAATCTTTACTTAATGTATGCTAAACTGATCTTTTGTATATAAAGAGAATCAAAAATGAATCCTCATGTGAATGGAAGGGGAGAGGGAGTGGGAAAGGGGAGGGATGCGGGTGGGAGAGACGATATGGGGGGGAAGCCATTTTAATCCATAAGCTGTACTTTGGAAATTTATATTCATTAAATAAAAGTTAAAAAAAATCAAACAAATCTTAAAAGTGGATTTGAGTGTGATGAAGAATAGTGAGCCTAAGTGCCAGATAATTGAGATGTCCCAGTGCAAGGAACAGAGGAAAAATAATGAAGAACAGAGTTTAAAAGCAGTGAAACTGTATCAAATGTACCATGTCTTGTACAAGATAAGCTGCATAAGAAAAGGAGACTTTAAGAAGCAGAAACAATAATGACATAAACACTATCTGAAAAGTTACAGGTGGAGGAAAAGCTTGAGCCTACACCTTGAAGACACACAACAAATCCATGGCAGAATAAACCTCAAAGACATCCAAATTGAGATATTTTATACTCAAATTATAAAAAAATTGGGGAACCATATCTGCCCATCTCCATAAGATGCCAATGAGCACACCCCCATCCCACATCAGAGCATGTCTTCAGCTCTGACACTTAGTCTTTGACCTTGATGCTTCTAGGTAGATTCCTGGAATTCACAAATGTGAATTCTCCCATTTGAAAATGTCAACATGAAGTAGGGGAGAGATAGTAATTCCCTTACCTGCTTTGTTTTATCCAGGACTAAACAACCAGAGTCAAACACTAGGAAGTACTCCAGATGACACCCTGAGAAATCTGCCTTCTAGTGGAGACCTTAGATCAGCACTCAGAAGGATGCCCTACTGCTGTCCCTGAAGGGTGCCCCATTTAGCATGAAGCCATCAGTATGGTAGCAGTCCCCGTATCCCTAACTGCAGTTAGGGTCCATTCTTCTGGGTGGGGAGGGGGTGGTAATGTGAGGAGGTATTTGAAAGAACAGTTAGGTCAGTTCCCCACTGAAATGGGGAAAGAGGATGTCCCTTTAAGCATGGACAAGACCGTTAGCAAAACTGATGAAATCTTTACTTAATATATACTAAGTTGATCTTCTGTATATAATTAAAAATGAATCTTGATGTGAATGAATGGGAGAGGGAGTGGGAGATGGGAGGGTTGCAGGAGGCAGGGAAGTTATGGTGGGGAAAAAGCCATTGTAATCCATAAACTGTACTTTGGAAATTTATATTTACTAAATAAAAGTTTAAAAAAAAAAGAAAAAGACCGTTAGCAAGACAAAAGTGCCAATTCCATGATTCTGGGTCTCTAGTTTTTTTTTTTTAATTTATTTGACAGCAAGAGAGACAGAGAGAAAGGTCTTCCTTCTGTTGGTTCACCCCTCAAATGGCCACGACGGCTGGAGCTACACTGAAGCCAGGGTCCAGGTGCTTCTCCTGGTCTCCCATGCGGGTGCAGGGGCCCAAGCACTTGGGCCATCCTCCACTGCCTTCCCGGGCCACAGCAGAGAGCTGGACTGGAAGAGGAGCAACCAGGACTAGAACCTGGCTCCCATATGGATGCCAGCACTGCAGGCGGAGAATTAACTGAGTGAGCCATGGCACCGAACCCCTGGGTCTCTAGTTTTATCATGAGAATATAAGTTTACTATTGCATACTTCTGACAGCTTTTGTATTTTATCGTGAGCAGTCTATAGGGGACTGCATTTCCAGGCTTGAGTTGGGCCCTTACCATCTGTTACCTGAAATCCTGTACCTCAACTCAATTGTACTAAAGGACCCATCTGTCATTTCCAGAATTTTCTTCTCTCTTGGAGGCCCCTCCTGATCTCTGTGGAAAGAGCATCCTGACTTAAATACATCTTGCTTGCCACAGGTATGGAAGTGCACACACACACATACACACAGTAGGTTAACAAAGATGTCAAAAAGAGATTGCAAAACACTTAGAATTTTAATTTCAATGAAAACAAAATACAATCACCTAATGGATGAAGTAAAATCAGGGCCTAGAAGAAAATTTATACCTACAAGCAACTACAATAAAAAACAAATATCTGAAATCAATCAATTCTTTGAACATATTTAAGAACAAGCAAAAAAGAACCTAAATCCATCAAAAACGAGCAGAAGAAACAAAAGTAGAGACACAAAGTGCCACACAGTAAAACAACTTTAAGAAATCATTACCAAGACAGAAACTGAATCAGTAATAAAGACCCTTCCAGCAAAGAGTAGCCCACGACTGGATGGCTTTACTGAATTCTAACAGGAATTTGAAGAAGGTCCAATCCTTCTCAAGCTATTCAGAAACTATTGAAAGGGGGGGGGATCCTCCCGAATTCATTCTATGAAGCCAGCATCACCTTAATTCATAAACCTGAAAAAGATGCAACAGAAAAAGAGAACTACAGACCAATTTCCCTGATGAACATAGACACAAAAATCCTCAAAAAAATGTTAGCCAATTGAATCCAACAACACATCAGAAAGACCATTCAGCTGGACCAAGTGGGATTTATTCCTGGTATGCAGGAATAGGTCAACATTCACAAAGCAAACAATGTCAAACATCACATTACCAACCTGAAGAACAAAAACCATGTGATCCAATGGCTGCAGAGAAGCCATTGGATAAAATACAACACCCTTTCATGATGAATACTCTAAGAAAATTGGGTAAAGAATCAACATTCCTCAATACATTCAAGGCATTTTATGACAAACCCACAGCCAGCATCCTATTGAATGAGGAAAAGTTGGAACCATTCCCACTGAGATATGGAACCAGACAAGGATGCCCACTCTCAACATTTCTATTTAAAACATTCCTGGAAGTTTTAGCCAGAGCCATTATGCAAGAAAAATAAGTCAAAGGGATACAAAATGGGAAGGGGGAAGTCAAATTATTCCTATTTGCACATGACATGATTCTATATAGAGAATCCAAAAGACTCCACTAAAAGACTATTGGACCTCATAGAAAAGTTAGGTAAAGTAGCAGGATATAAGGTCAATTCAGAAAAATCAACAGCCTTTGAATACACAAAGCCAAGGCTGAGAAAGAACTTTTAAGATCAATTCCATTCATAATAGTTCCAAAAAAATCATACCTTGGAATAAATTTAACCAAGGATGTCAAGGATCTCTATGATGAGAATTATAAATATTAAAGAAATAGAAGATACCAAAAAAATGGAAAAATCTGCCATGTTCATGGATTCGAAGCATTAACATCAAAATGTCCATTCTTCCAAAGGTAATTTACAATTTCAATGCAGTTCCAATCAAATACCAAGGATAAAAAGTGATGCTGAAATTCATATGGAAACACTGGAGACCTCAAATAGCTAAAACAATCTTATACAACAAAAACCAAGCTGAAGGCATCACAATACCAGATTTCAAGACATACTACAAGGCAGTTGTAAGCAAAATAGCCTGGTTCTGGTACAAAAACAGATGGATAGACCAATGGAACAGAGTAGAATTGCCAGAATTCATTCCAAGCATCTACAACCAACTTATATTTGACCTAGGATCTAAAACCAATCCCTGGAGCAAGGACAGTCTCTTCAACAAATGGTGTTAGGAAAATTGGATTTCCACATTCAGAAGTAGGAAGCAGGATCCCTACCTTACATCTTAACCATCCACTCAACATAGATTAAGGACTTAAATCTGTGACCCGATACCATCAAATTATTAGAGAACATTGGGGAAACCCTGTAAGACTTTGGAACACGCAAACCATTCTTGGAAAAGACCCCAGAGGCACAAGCAATCAAAGCCAAATTAACAAATGGGATTATATCCAATTGGGAAGTTATGCAGTGCAAAAGAAACATTCAACTATTTGAAGAGGCAAATGACTGCGTGGGAGAAATTATTTGCAAACTATACAACTTATAAAGGTTTAATAACCAAAATATATAAAAAGATCAAGAAACTCCACAGCAACAAAGCAAGCAACCCAGTGAAGAAATGGGCAAAGGACTTAGACATTTTTCAAAAGAGGAAATCCAAATGGCCAACAGACACAGAAAAAAGGCTCAGGATCACTAGCCACCAGAGAAATGCAAATCAAAACCACAATGAGGTTTCACCTCACCCCAGTAAGAATGGCTTCCATACAGGAATCAACAAATGCTGGGGAGGATGTGAGGATAAAGGTACCCTAACCCACTGTCGGTGAGAATGTAAACTGATAAAACCACTGTGGAGGACAGTATGGAGATAGCTCAGAAATCTGAATATAGATGTACCATATGTCCCAGCCATCCCATTCCTGGGGATTTGCCCAAGGGAAATGAAATCAGCATATGAGAGTTATCTGCACCCCCCCCATGTTTATTGCAACTCAGTTTACACTAGCTAAATCATGGAAGCAACTCAAATGCCTATCAACTGAAGACTGGATAAAGAAATTATGGGATATGTACACCTTGGAATACCACACAGGGGTTATAAAAATGAAATCTGATCATTTACAACAAAATGAATGAATGTGGAAATCATACTTACTGAAATAAGCCAGTCCCAAAGGGACAACTACCATAAGTTCTCCCTGATCTGTGACAATAGAACACCTAAAAAGAAATCTGTAGAAGAGACACAATGACTCTAACAGCCCTTGTCTTATTGTTGAGGAATTTTTTTATACTATTTGTCAAACTCTTAACAGTTTAACATATGTGTATATAGTCAATTGAAAATAGATCTCAGTAAAAAGTAAGAGTAGGAATAAGAGGAGGAGGAAGAGGGGTGGGAGTATGGGCATGAGGGTGGGCACAGTGGGAAGAATCACCATGTTTCTAAAGTTGTAATTATGAAGCATGTGGAGTTTCTAACTCTAAAGCTGTATAGTTCTGCATACTTTCCCACGGACTTACTTGCAGTTTAAATACTTGCCATGGGATCTCAAATACCATTAAACTGGGTGGTAAATATATCATCTTAAATGTTAAATTGATCATATGGGTAGGATTAGGGGTCTTGTAATAATTAAAAAGGAATGGATGTTCCAACATGATTAGCAGTCCACACAGCAGACTCAGAATCTGAATAGCTTCTGATAGACAATCCCTTTAAGTAGCACTCTGACCTCAGAATCAGCCCTTTAAGTCTTCTTGGTCTGAAAAGTCCATGAGAGCATTTCAGGCATCAAAAGCCAGACACTGTGCAAAAAATATCTGACAAGAAGGAACTTCATGGGCAAGAGCTCAGTGGAAAGAAGTGGTCATCAAAGAAGGAGGTACTTTTCTCTGAAGGCAAGAGAGGACTTCCACTTTGCTTATGGCCTTGTCTAAATGCTGATGGAGTTTGTGGATTGAAAAGGCTTCCATAGCCTAGGGAGCTCATGTCAAGGGCCTTGGGTGGTCACTGACATTATACATAAGAGTTTTAACTGTTTTTTTTTTTGACTGGCAGAGTTAGACAGTGAGAGTGAGAGTGAGAGACAGACAGAAAGGTCTTCCTTCCATTGGTTCACCCCCCAAATGGCCACCATGGCCTGCATGCTGCACTGATATGAAGCCAGGAGCTTCCTCCTGGTCTCCCAGGCCAGTACAGGGCCCAAGGATTTGGGCCATCCTCCATTGCCTTCCCGGGCCACAGCAGAGAGGTGGACTGGAAGAGGAGAAACCGGGACTAGAACCCTGGGTACCGGCGCTGCAGGCAGAGGATTAGTCAAGTGAGCCGCGGTGCTGGCCAAGAGTTTTAACTGTTAACACAGGAGTTGCTGTGCACTAACTTCTCATGAAGTACCTCTAAGAGTTGTATTATGTTTAGGTGCTTGCAAAACGATGTATCATTCTTCAGTGCTTCTTTAAAGTTAATTAAGTTTCTAAAAAAATGAAGTGAAACTAACTCCAAGGTGAAAGGACTTTGAACAGTCCTTGTCTCAACTGTCAAGAACAGTTTTTTGGTGCAAACTGTGGAACTCTTTGCTTAGTAAAGAGCTGGTCTTCTGTGTATAAAGTTAACCCAAAAGGCCTCCATAGCCTTGGCAACTCATGACAAGAGCCTAGGGTGATTACTGGTGCCATAAACAAGAGTGTCAATTTGTTAAGTCAACAACAGGAATCACAGTGCACTTACTCCTCATGTAGGATCTCTTTCCTTAATGTGCTGTACATTGTGATTTAATGCTATAACTAGTACTCAAACAGTATTTTTCACTTTGTGTTTCTGTGTGGGTACAAACTGCTGAAATCTTTACTAATATATATTAAATTGATCTTCTGTATATAAAGAGAATTGAAAATGAATCTTGATGTGAATGGAAGGGGAGAGGGAGCGGGAGAGGAGAGGGTTGTGGGTGGGAGGGAAGTTATGGGGGGGAAGCCATTGTAATCCATAAGCTGTACTTTGAAAATTTATATTCATTAAATAAAAGTTAGAAAAAGAAAAAAGTTAATTGAAAATGGACCTTAGTAGAAAATGGGACTGGCAATGTGTCAGGGAGCAGGAGGTGGGATGAGAGAGTGGTGGGAGGGTGGGTATGGTGGGAACAATCACTATATTCCTAAAGCCGTACTTATGAAACGCATGAAGTTTGTATTCCTTAAATGAAAGTCTTCTTGGTGAAAAAAGAAATCATGGATGGGACTGGTGCTGTAGCATAATGTTGCCACTTGGGCAGTTCAAGCTCCAGCTGCTCCACTTCCAATCCAGCTCCACAATGCACCTGGGAAAGTCAGAGAATCTCAAGTATTTAGGTCCTTGCACCCTTGTGGGAGACACACAAGAATCTCCTGTCATCAGATTGTCCTAGCTCCAATCACTGCAGTCATTTGGGGAGGGCACCAACAGATGGAAGATCTTCTTTGTCTCTGAATCAATCAATCAGTCAGTTAGTCATTCTCTCCTTCAAATAAAGCTTTACAAAAAATCAGAGTGGGTGTTGTGGCACAGCAAGTTAGGCTTCTGCTGCTCAGCTGACATCAGAATGGCAGACCAAGTCCCAGATGCTCTGTTTCCAAGCCATCTCCATGTTAACATCCCTAGGAGGCAGCAGACCATGGTTCAAGGACTTGAGTCCCTGGCTCCCACCTGGGAGACCCCCATGGAGTTCCTGAATTCTGGATTCTACCTGTCCAGCGCTTGTTGAACCTGTGGGTTGAAGACTTCCCTCATTCCCTCCCTTACTCTCTCTCCCTCTCCCCCTCCCCCCTCCCTCTCTCTCCCCCCCTTTACACCCCCACTTAATGTGTGTGTGTGTTTGTGTGTGTGTTCCTTTGTCTCTGTCATGGTCACTTTTAAATTAATAAATCTTTAAAAAATAATCAGTGGAAGCAGACAATGTGGGATGTTGTTCTTGGTAGCATGATGTGATACCATAGATCCATTTGTGTCAAAATATTTCAACTCATTTTCTTCACCCCCTCTCCTTTTGCAGTGCATAGCTAGTTCATGAAGAGGGTCATCTGCTAAGAGCAAAGTGAGTTGTTTTTTTCCTGTCCATCCCAGAGCCATGAGGAGACTGAAGCAAGAGAGAGAGGAGGTGCCTGGGGGCCCAGAATCTTGGAGGATGCCTCTCCACAATTCAGAACAGCTTAAACATGTCATGCAATATTCTACACCTTCTACTTCTCTCCCCAACCTCTACTTCCCTCTGCTCAAGACAACCAGAGATAGCATGGGGCCCCTGCTCAAAGGTCTCCATCCACAGATCTCCTTGGTACTATCCCAAACCAAGCAAACAGAAGTTTCTCAGGCCCACCTCCCATGAGTAGACTCTCTGGGAGACAGATCTGCATTGCTGCCTTGGCATGCCCTCCACAGCTCATCCTGAGATTTTACAGGGAGGTGACTTCAAGCTGGACAGACCTCCAGGGAATAAGAAAGACAAGTTTGCCAATTTCCCTGCACATGAGAAGGGGGTGCAATATTGAGTCAGTGATAATGGGCTTGCTGGACACAACTGCTCTCATGATCCCCACCGTTGGCCTCTTCCTCAGGTGAGGAGAGACTGGAGGGCAATCTGAGAATGTGGGCTACCTGCTACACCATTTAAATGAACACATGTACATGAATCAACATGCAAAAGTGACATATATACATTTTGTGAGGATGCCTTTAGCAGATGCGTTGTTTTCCTTTTCAGTCTAAGAAGGTTTCACATTGCTCACTTGATTAGACCATGCTCAAGTTCAAATCTGGCTCTCATTCAGAGTCATTCAGAGTGCAGGTGACTTCTCTGTCACTTGCATTCAGCTTCTCCAGAGACTGGAGAGGGAAAATAGTAAAAAACAAAATATAGGCCTCAGAGTACGAAGGTCTAAGAACAAGTTATAATTTTATTTCCTCATGAATACTCTAGTTCATACCTCCCCCTCCAGAAATAGGCTCAGAAACAGTAGGCACAATCTAGACTCTGTAAACTCAATACACGGACTTGAGAATCTGACGGGATTATCAGATGGCGCATACTAAGGACAGCCTGACAAGGCAGACCACAAATGCAGGCTGGGAGGCTGAATGCATCCCATCAGGTACATGTATGACACAGTCCTTATCGCTCACTGCATTTTCTGCAATCTGGGACAGACAATGGCCCAAGTTTACAAACAACATGTCTCAGGGCTGGTGCTGTGGCATAGTGAATAAAGACAACCCCTGCAGTGCCAGTATCCCATGGGGCACTGGTTTGAGTGCCAGCTGTTCCTCTTCTGATCCAGCTCTCTGCTATGGCCTGGGAAAGCAGAAGATGGCCCAAGTCATTGGGCCCCTGCACCCATGTCGGAGACCTGGAAGAAGCTCCTGGCTTCGGATTGGCCCAGCTCCAGCCCTTGCAGCCAACTAGAGAGTGAACCAGCAGATGGAAGAGCTCTCTCTCTCTCTCTCTGCCTCTCCTTCTCTCTGTGTAACTCTGACTTTCAAGTAAATAAATATTTAAAAGAACAGTGTCTGATTTGTACCTGTTTTTGAAAGGACGGAGATGTCCCTGGCACTACAGATGCTGTGGTTAATAAAACAGGGCTCCTCTTTTGCATGAGCTTAGGCTAGTGGTGAGTAACTTTAGAGATGTACATTTTTGTTAGCATTTGAAAAGCAAAGTAACAGGGAGAGAGCTTGAGAGACAGACAGACATCTTCTATCCTCTGGGTTGTTGTCCAAATGGCCACCGCAGCAGTGGTTGGGCCAGGCCACAGCCAGGACATGGAGCTCCATCTGGGTCTCCTACATGGGAGGCATGCACCCAAGGAATGGGACAATTTTCTGCTTTCCTGCCAGGCATTATCCAAGGGAGCCTAGATAGGAAGTGGGGTTACAGGTACTAACACATTCATGACCTTATGAGTGCTGACTTTGCAAGCAGCTGCCCAGCCTGCTGCTCCACAACACAGCACCCTAGTTATGATTGTGTTAAATGCTTGATAGAGCAAGTGAATTCTAACCCATTAAGTCTGAAGTGCTGAGACATGTCTACATAGTCAGAGGTGGAATGAGGTAAAGGGGACCAGGGCATTGTTTTAGGGGAACAAAAATGAGAACTCAAGGGCAGGAAGGTAAGGGATCAAAGCCAGAACAAGGCAAGCAGGGAGAAGGAAATACTCATGTTTGGGAGCACCGGATGACAGGATGTTTGTCTAATGACAAGTGTGCTCACAGGAGGTTAGGTGCATGCATCTCACTGAGGCACACTTCAGGGTCCTGCATCTACTTGCAGAAGAAGCTAGACCACAGCTTCTCTCTCCTGTAAAGGCAGGAATAGAGTTTGTAACTGGCAGACAAGAAAGCAAAAGTGAAGGGGGTGGGCAGGGTCAGACAGCTAAGCTCCAGTCAGATCACAAAGACTAGAAAGGATGGCTTCAGGTGCCTGGGCCCAGCCCTGCCCTGTCTTCCTTAGACCCATCTGCTTTGGTCCAGGGACCAATGGGAGAGTATGAATGGAAGCAGCTCTGCTTTGCTGAGCTTGATGCCCAGAGATGACCCACCAGGCTTACACCGGGTGTCTGAGCTGTATCTTGGGAAGCCTTGGAGTGGCATACAACAGCCCCTGCAGCTGTGGGAAGATCTCCATTGCCATTGGCCCCAGGAATTGTGCCCATGGCACATCAGAGTACAGGACCTTGGAAATATTTCATGGTAATACGTGCACAAATCCTGTCACTGTGCCTTGGGCCAACTCTTACTAAGGCCATGCACAGCCCTTTAACCCTGTGGGGAATGCCAAGGATCCCTCAGCACCTCAGGGCTTCCAGCATGGAGGCAGCACTGAGGAGAGCAGGGAGTGAAATGTGCACTGAGTTTGCAGCAGGTCCTTGTTGGCACCATCAAGAGGAGGACGGAGCAGCTGCCACCAAGCCAAGGATGGTGGCAGGGATGCAGCAGAGGAGTTTAGCACAGCTTCCCGCCACTCAGCTGCCAAAGGCTGCTGGCCAGAAAGCAGCGGCAGCTGTGCTGGAAGTGGTGCGGTGGAATCACTGTTCTCCACCCTGCACTGGGGCTCAGCCATGGCGATGTCCTCTGCTGCCTTGAGCAGCATGGAGGAGGAAAAGGAGAGGCTGGAGCACTAGCACTTCTGGAAGATCACGAATGCTCTCAGCCACTATGGCCCCAGAATGTAAGAGTTAGCACACTGAATAGAAAGAGAATTTTGATCACTTCCAGTTAATCAGCAGAAACTGCTTCCTCAATATCTTAACTTGGACAAGATCTCAAACTGCACTGATCCTAATCAAGACATGCTATTGACCATTGTGAACGACTTTATAAATATGTTTGGAAATAAAGGATATGGAGAATATGGAAAGAATGGAAAGATTTTGCCAGCATCTACACTTCACATGAAAGTTAAAATCCATACTGAGAGACTTTGTGAGACTACAGTGAAATTGGCGAAGCAGGATGGGATTCCTGATACCAGCCAATCATTATAAAAATGTTTTTTAAATTTTCCGAGATATGGGATCCTTCAAAAACAAATATTCCGGTACATGGTGCTAGACTAGAAAGATTGGTCTGGAAAATATCTCTGCTAGGTTGTGAGTGTCAAGGAAAGGAATGGACACTTTTGTGCTTTTCCCTGAGGTTTATACTAGAAAGATGCTCTGAAATTAACAAACTTTATCCCTTGCCCTTAGTTCCCTCAAATGTTCTATGAAGAAAGTACATAATCTGCATGCATCTAGACTGTTCATCATTTTTCCAGATGAAAGTTTCAGAAAAAGTCTGCAATGTCACAGCTGGTGTGCATGTGGGAAGGACAGAGGCTGACATTGAAAACCCCTGAAACTGGCACCTAAGCCACCTCCCAAAGGCATTGAAACAAGTGTGGTATGTGGAAGACACCCAGGACTAATGCATATTCACATAGAGGTGGAGGCAGAGGTCCTATGAAGGAAAGATCAAACATTACTGCAGAAACCTTCGTGTGTGCCCATTTCCCAATCTGGATACCCAGGAGAGTCATTCATCAAATTCTAGAACACTATCCAGAATATTCTGACGTCAATTATCTAAGACAGTGAAGGAAGGAGTGTGACCTCTTGATTACAGACTGCTCTGTCCTTTTGCTCTATTCAAGCCTCACCAGGAAGGGCCATTTTCTTTGCACACTGTAGCTGTTCAGATGTTAAACCAAGCCAGAAATACCCACGTAGACACATCAAGAATGAGGCTAGGCCAAATGTATGGACACTCGGTGGCCCAATCCAGTCATTATGTAAAATTAACTAGCATACTATGACCACACAGAAAATAAAAAAAATAAAAACAAGATTAAGGCAGGGTTTTTGCACTCATAGCCATAATCCTTGATATGCATAGTCAGGCAGGAAGAAGGGGGCTGGAAAGGGAGAAGAAGTAAAAAAGGGAGCCCAGAGAAGGGGTATACCAGAGGGCAGGAAAATGATGAGACTGAAAAGGCAAATGACCAAAGAGAAAACAGTTCCTGAGGGGTGAGCGGAAGGAGTAAAACTCTGGAGTGAGAGCTGTATCTGAAGCCTGAGCCCCCAAGTTTACCTCAATCCCTCCTCCCTCACCCCAAGATGACCAAAAATATCACTGGGCCAACCAGGGCCCATTTCCCCAAATACAGGAAGAAGGTATCAGAGTAGACATGGGCAGCCATCTCCAAACAACTCTCTCACTCACACAAAAGGTTCATCCACAGGCAGCTCCTCAGTACCCACAGCAGTGAAATGGGGCTCCTGCCTGCCCTCATTTCTGGGCGTCTTTGGAATTCAGTTTAGTACAGGAAACCACAGCCAAGTAATGAAGGACAACACATGTGTGTGTGTCTCTCTAGGGACACATACTCACCGTGGATGGCCCTGCATTTGTTGACTGATGCTTCATAGACTCATCTGTGTGATGAACAACCTCACTCATCCAGTCAAGTGATGGGTTCAGGAAGTGCATGCATCAACATCGAAACTTGGTTAACAATCTTGCAAGATTTCCAGCTTGGTAGGTCAGCATACCTGGGGCGGTTAGAGCCGACCATTGATTTCCTAGCATGGAGATCCCTCCCCTGCTTCCTCACAGGCTGAAACACTGGGGTTACAAGCTGTCCTGCATTCTCTTCACTGGTTCTTGCCACTATACTCCTGTTTATGTTGTTTGCCTAAAAGCTTTCAGGTGCTTGTAACCTAGCAGTCTTACTTTAAAACATAAATCAAGGTTTATTTCAGAATCAGGCTAAAGCCAGGAGCTCAAAACTCCTTCTGTGTCCTACAAATTGTAGCAAATACCAAGTATTTGAACCATCATCTGCTGCATCCTGGTTGCACAGCAGTGAGCTGAATTGAGAGCAGAGTAAATGGAGTGTTCACATCTCAAATATTCCAAAGAGTCAGGTCCCAGCCAGGCCATAGTTTGGAACCAGGTGGACATCTCCCACCTTTGTGGCAGGGACCCAGGTTCTTCAGCCATCACATGCTGCTGTCTGTCAGCTACATCATTGTGAAAAGCAATCTGTAGCCATAGCTGTGACTAGAACCCAATGCCCTCAGCTACAGGGAGGTGCTTGGTGTCATGACATTGGCTTTGAGCCCCTCCCAGAAGAACAGACCCAGGTGGGAATTTCTGCTAAGGGAAAAGACCTATCACTTCAACCCAATTCACCTGGCTTCTGCTCAGAAGAAATACAGTGAGAAGGGATTGCGAGCCCTTCTTGCATGTCTGCCTGACCTTCCAAGCAAAGCAATGCAGAGCCTTCTTGCCTAAACTGTTGGCATAAGCTACACAATGGAGACGAAGCCAAACATGGACAGGAGTGCACCTTAAATGAATCATGAGTATCTGACTATGCAGTCAATAACCCCAAACCTAAACCAATATTGCTCCCTCATGAATCTCTCCTATCAACAGGGCTTTGCTGTAGAGAACTCTTGGAGAGGATATTATTCTTCCTTAGGTCACTAGGCCCCCAACATGCACACCTGTATGATAAAACTGCCCGAGTGGGAATATGCTGTTCTCCTAGGATAAGCATGGATGGGAAGCTACAAACTCTGGGAAATATGTTGGTGATTTTGACAATTAATGACTAGCCTGCCTGGATCATGCACATCTGATCAAAGCAATGTTTGCTAATGTGACTTTGGTATCTTCTAGGCTTTCCAGACCTCACATTGCATGCAGCCAGATGCATTTTGTTAATCTTTTGTCATCTATCAGGCTGCAAGGGTCAACTAAGTTACAGAAGTGACATTCTCATCGGCCTATGTCCATGTTCTCCAATTTATTTACACACGGAATGCACATGTTGTTTCTCTGAATGCTAAGTGTCTGCCTCAGACCTTCATATTAACTTCAGAGTAGAAGCAATGTGTGCAGAGTCAGCATTCACGTGAAATTCCCCTCTCCCTTGATTCAGAGGTGTCACAAAAGTCAACCATGAAGCTTCTCTACAAAAATCTTATAATGGTTAAGTAACGGTATGGGTTCAAAGTGTCTGCTAAAAGTACACAGGTTAGAACCTTGATTACTCAATGGGAAGGATTTAGGGAGTGGTAGATAGTGGGAATTGAGTCAGCCATTTGAGTAGACCCTGGATAAATGAATTCATGTTTTTCTCCCAGGAGTGTTTTCTCTTCCAAATCAGATTTGTTATCACAAAAGTGAGTAGGAATAAAGCAAGGACTCCCCCTCTGTGTTGTTCCCTTCACTGCCCTCCACTGACTCTGCCACAAGACGAGACAGCCTCAGAGTCTCACCAGCTCTAACTACCAGACCTTGGAAATGCTGGCTCCCAGAACCATGAACCAGAATAAACCGTTGTGTAGATTATCCAGTCTGGTATCTGGCTTACAACAAATCAAAAGGCTGGAGAAACAAAGAATTCACATTTATCAGCTGACTTCAGATAATGATAGTCCCTAAATGAGCCCTGAAACCATGCCCAATGGCCCAGGAGTCCTCCTACATGAGGCCTGGAACCTCATTCTAATGAAAATTACTGGGGTAGCAATCAGACCCTCCATCCCAGAGAGCCAGTGAACACAGCCCTGCATGCAGAATAAGTAACTTTCCAGGCATGGGTCTCAAATTTCAAAATCTTAAACAAGAGCAACAATGGCTTCTCCACCAAGGAAACGCAAAGAAGGGGGAATCCAATACTCCTACTTACTCATGAATGCACACACACTCAGCACAGATGGCCCTGCCTTTGTCAACTGTTGATTTTTAAGGCACCTCTGTGTGAGAAACAGCCTCACCCATCCAGTCAAGCGATGGAATCTGGAAGTGCACCAAAATTGAGACTGGATTATCTGCCTTCAAGACATCATGCTTGGTAGGCCAGCACACGAGGGGAAGTTTAGTGCGACCTATTTATTACCTAGCATGCAGATCCCTCCCCTGGTTCCTCATTGGCTGAGTTACAGTCTTTGAGTTAGAATCCTCATTGCCTGAGTTACAATTGGCTGAGGTCACAATCTTCCTGGCATTTGTTTCATCTGTTTGCCTAAAAGCTTTCAGGTGCACATAACCTAGCAGTCTTACTTTAAAAAAGTCAATCATTGTATTTGAAAGGCAAAGCCACACAATTTGGGGAGAGAATGTGTCTTTGGCCTGCTGATTTACTCCCTAGATCAGCACTGTAGCCTGGGCAGAATCAGGCTAATGCCAGGAGCCCAGAACTCCATCTGGTCCTGCAAATGGTGGCAAATACTCAGTGTTTGAGCCATCATCTGCTGCATCCTGGTTGCACAGCAGTGAGCTGAATTGAGAGCAGAGCAAATGGAGTGTTCACATCTCAAATATTCAAGAGAGTCAGCTCCAGGCCAATCCACAGCCCGAAGTTGAGAACTATGTGGTATCTCCCACGTAGTTCTTCAGCCATCACATACTGCTGTCTGTCAGCTACATCATTGTGAAAAACAATCTGTAGCCATAGCTGTGACTAGAGCCCAATGCCCTCAGCTACAGGGAGGTGCTTGGTGTCATGACATTGGCTTTGAGCCCTTCCCAGAAGAACAGACCCAGGTGGGAATTTCTGCTAAGGGAAAAGACCTATCACTTCAACCCAATTCACCTGGCTTCTGCTCAGAAGAAATACAGTGAGAAGGGATTGCAAGCCCTTCTTGCATGTCCGCCTGACCTCCCAAGCAAAGCAATGCAGAGCCTTCTTGCCAAAACTGTTAGCATAAGCTACACAATGGAGACGAAGCCAAACATGGACAGGAGTGCACCTTAAATGAATCATGAGTATCTGACTATGCAGTCAATACAAACCAAACTGAAAACAATGTTGCTCCCTCATGTATCTCTCCTATTAATCTGGCTTTGTGGTAAAGAACTCTCAGAGAAGCATCTTATTCCTTTGGTCAAGAGGTCCCCAATATACACAGCTGTATGGTAAAATTGCCAGTGTGAGAATATGCTTTCTCGTAGGATTAATAAGGATGGGAAGCTAGAAATTCCGGGAGATATGTTGGTGCTTTTCACAACTATGACTAGCCCCTGCCTGGATCATGCAAGTCAGATCAAGGTTGTGTTGTTTATGTGACTTTGATATCCCCAAGGTTTTCCAGACCTCACACATTTCATGTAACCAGATGCATTGTTAACTGTTTGTCACCATCTATCAGGCAGCGAGGGTCAACTAACTTACTTAAGTGACATTCTCATGGGCCTCCGTCAACAGTCCCCAGTAAATCACCCCATGAGTCCACTTGGTGTTTGTGACTGACATCAGCCCTTTATATTATCTCCAGTGTACAATCAATGTGTGGGAAAGTATTAATTGTATACACGTATCCTATCCCTTGGTTGAGAGGTATCACAAAAGTCACCCAGGAAACTATTCTACCAAAAAAAAAAAAACCTGATAGGGTTTAAATAGCACTGTGGTTTCAAAGTGTCCATTAAAAGTTGATGGTTTGGGCCGGCGCTGCGGCTTAATAGCCTAATCCTCCACCTGCGGCACCAGCACACCAGGTTCTAGTCCCAGTCGGGGCACCGGATTCTGTCTCAGTTGCTCCTCTTCCAGTCCAGCTCTCTGCTGTGGCCTGGGAAGGCAGTGGAGGATGGCCCAGGCCCTTGAGCCCTGCACCCCATGGGAGACCAGGAGGAATCACCTGGCTCCTGGCTTTGGATCAGCATGGTGTGCCAGCTGCAGCGGCCATTGGAGGGTGAACCAACGGCAAAAGGAAGACCTTTCTCTCTGTCTCTCTCTCACTGTCCACTCTGCCTGTCAAAAAAAAAAAAAAAAAAAGAGTTGCCAACTTACACTTTCATGAAAACAGCTGAAATGGTGGACTTACATTCTGGGAAAAAGAAAAAAGTTCATGGTTTGGAACTTTAATTATTCAACGGGACAGTTTTTGGACATGGCACCTAGTAGGAAGTGTGTCAGTTATAGAAGTGGAGCCTCGATAAATGAATTAAGGTCTTTTCCCCAAGAGGGAGCTCTTGTTCTTACAGAACTAAATTTGCAAGTGTGAGCCAGGCGTGATTAGCCTGCTTCACACCAGCAGAAGCCAATTCATCCAAAAGTCGTTAAAGATATTTGAGAAGCATCACCAGCAACAGCAGACACAACTGTTGTATTGGTTATTTGCTCGAGTGGTACTGTATTTATTTCCTGTGTGCTCCATTCAAAATCTCTGTTTTTTAAAGATTTATTTATTTATTTGAAATTCAGAGTTACATAGAGAGAGGAGAGGGGGAGAGAGAGAGAGAGAGAGAGAGAGAGGTCTTCCAACCACTGGTTCACTCCCCAATTGGCCGCAATGGCTGGAACTGCACTGATCCAAAGCCAGGAGCCAGAAGCTTCTTCCTGGTCTCCCACATGGGTGCAGGGGCCCAAGGACTTGGGCCATCTTCTACTGCTTTCCCAGGCCATAGCAGAGAGCTGGATCAGAAGTGGAGCAGCCAGATCTTGAATTGGTGCCCTTAAGGGATGCCGGTGCTTCAGGCCAGGACATTAGCCCACTGTGTCACAGTGCCAGCCCCTCCAAAATCTCTTTACACTCTGTTGATTGAATCAGTTGTAGAAGTGTCTCATTTTAATTAAATTTGAGCTTAGAAAACTAATTTGATGACAATGCAATTTCTGTCTACCGAGTATATTTTCATAAATTTCTTAGAAAGATAAGCTTAAATCCTCTCCTCTGTTTCAAACATAATATTCTTATTTGACTTTAATGTCAACTACTGCTATAGCAGCAGTGTCCAAATCATATTCATAAACAAGGAAAACAGAAAGATGCTGAAATGATGGGCTTGTTGTGATGTAATCTGGTTTAAAAAGTATTCTTGGCCGGCGCTGTGGCTCAATAGGCTAATCCTCCGCCTGCGGCGCCAGCACACCAGGTTCTAGTCCTGGTCAGAATGCTGGATTCTGTCCCGGTTGCTCCTCTTCCAGGCCAGCTCTCTGCTGTGGTCCGGGAGTGCAGAGGAGGATGGCCCATGTCCTTGGGCCCTGCACCCACATGGGAGACCAGGAGAAGCACCTGGCTTTGGATCAGTGCAGCGGCCACTGGAGGGTGAACCAATGGAAAAAGGAAGACCTTTTTCTCCTCTCTTTCTCACTGTCCACTCTGCCTGTCCAAAAAAAAAAAAAAAGCATTCTTAAAATCCTTAAAATCAAGCCTATTCCTTTGTACTTTGACAAGATTATGTTAAGAATTACTACATCTATATTCTCTTCTGGATTCAAGATGGTATTCAGAGTGCATTAAAATTTATAAATCTCAGGCAGAATTTTAGAGTTTGAAAGAACCTCAGGGTTTTCTATTATCAGTTCATCAGCATCTTCGGGACAAATTACAAAGCTTCAGAGAAATGGCTGTGACTTGCTCAGGGTTCCCAGCAGTAATGGAAGCATGGCAGGGACAAGACAAGGTCTTGTGGGTGTTTTGGGGTTTTTTTAATGTATTTTTTGAGAGGCAGAGAAAACAAGCTCCTGTCTGCTAATCCAACTCCTCAAATGCCAGAAATTACCAGGTCTGGGCCAGGCTGAAACTGAGAGCCAAGAACTCCATCCAGGTCTTGCCTGTGGGTAGCAGGAACCTAACTACTTGACCCATGACCTGCTGCCTCCAAGGGTGCACATTAGCAGGAAGCTAGAATCTGAAGCTGTGCCTGGACTTGAACCCAGACGTTCCAATATGGAATATGGGCATCCCAACCAGTGTGTTAACCAGTAGGCCTGTCCTGGACCAAGGCTTGCTAGTTCCAAACTCTGCTCCATCTCCAGTGTCTGGATTGCAGTCACAGCCTTCTATTGTTGCTCCCCCTCTTCGTGGAGGAACGACACTAAACCCTGCCTAGGCTTCATATCCGAGTCACGGCACCATTATGTCGCTCCCCCTCTTCATGGAGGAACGACACTAAACCCTGCCTAGGCTTCATATCCGAGTCACGGCACCATTATGTCGCTCCCCCTCTTCATGGAAGAACGACACTAAACCCTGCCTAGGCTTCATATCCGAGTCATGGCACCATTATGTCGCTCCCCCTCTTCGCGGAAGAATGACACAGGACCCTGCGCTGTGCTTTTGTCTGCTTGGCCCTCCCCGGGTTTGCTGCTGGTTCTTCCTGGGTTGGCTGCTGATCCTTCCACCTCCGTGGAAGGGCGGTGCCCCCTGCCACTTCTTTCCCCACTTCCGCGGGGGAGCGGCACACCGCCGGCCGGCTCTCTTGGGGGCTGCTCAGATGTTATCCGGATGTTCCCCTTAGATGTTCCTGGTGCATGTTGTCTCTCTCCTCCTTTATAGTCCTCTTCCACCAATCCCAACTCTGCTACCCACACGCCGAGTACGCTGCTCTCCTCCAATCAGGACCAGCTCCTACAGCTTGTCAAGTTGGTGAAAGGCAGCTGTGTAGAAGCTGTTTACTCCTCTCCCAGCACCATATTGTGGGAGAGCAGATGCATAGAATAAGTCTTAATTCCAGTAACTTAGTCTAGTCCGAGTTGCTCCCCACATTCTATGCCATTGCTCTATGCTCCAGTTTCTTCCTACCTCTGTAAATCCTTTATAAATGCTACCAGCCAGCTCTCCCATGTGTTTTCATCAAGCTATTCTCTGGTTGAGAAACCTAAAAGGATGGTGTAGATTTGCAGCATTACAAATTTTCTATATCAAGTCCAAGTTGGCTATTTTTTCCCCTGGTTTTGAGTCCTTCTTTGCTAAAACAAGTTCTTTTACCTCTGTGAGCCTCAGTCTTCTCACCCACAAAGTGAAGATAATGATGCCTGCACCTTGGGGATGATCTGAGAATGGAGTGAGGGACTGTGTGGATGATGATGGAAAACACTTACCTCATGCCTGCTTCCAATAGCCCACACTGACTCTGCTTGTTTCTCTCTTGGGTTCCAGATAAATATGAATTGGAATTATTCATCTGAAACAAAACAAAAACAAAATGTCAAACATGCACCTGCAATGGCTTCTCCACCAAGGAAACACCCAGCAGGGGGAATCCAATGCTCCTACTTCCTCAGGAGCATCTGGGACATTTCCCCTCCTTTCTCCACATTCAGAGATCCCTAGTATCTCTTTCAGTAGCATTCATGGTTCAGGACATCATATGGCTCATGTGCAAATGTGAAACAGTGCTTCTTGGAATCATTTGCCATCCCTAAGTTACATGCCAAGCAGCTCTGTTACAATGAACCTTTGCTGAAGAAGGCAAGCAGATAATGGTTCCTATGCTCAAATTTTGTGACATTCATACCCAGAATGGTGAGAGGAACCATCACCAGGAAAATGCAATGGCTGTCAGCTGTGTCAACTGGGGTGAGGTCTTTCACTTCCCTGCCCCTAAGTTCCCTCACATGTTCTATGAAGGAAGGGGGTGCCCTCTTGATCAGACTGTTCAGTCCTGTTGCTCTATTCAAGCCTCACCAGGAAGGGCAATTTCCTTTACAAACTCTATCTGTTCAGATGTTACACCTACCCAGAAATTCCCATATAGACACATCGAGAATGAGGCTGGGCCAAATGTATGGGCAGTTGGTGGTTCAGGCCAGTTATTATTTAAAATTAACGTTCATACTATGAGCACACAGAAAATAAAACTCCAAGATTAAGGCAGGATTTTGGCATTCATAGCCATAACCCTAGATAAGCAAAGACAGGCAGGAGGAGGAAGAAGGGTTAGGAAGGGGAGAACAGGTTCACAAGGGAGCTGAGGGAAGGATTTTACTAGGGAGCAGGAAAATGATGAGGCTGGAAAGGTGAATAGCCAAAGACAAACAGTCCCATAGGGTCAAGCAGAAAGTGTAAAACTCGAGCTGGCGCCGTGGCTCAATAGGCTAATCCTCCACCTTGCGGCGCCGGCACACCGGGTTCTAGTCCCGGTCGGGACACCGGATTCTGTCCCGGTTGCCCCTCTTCCAGGCCAGCTCTCTGCTATGGCCAGGGAGTGCAGTGGAGGATGGCCCAGGTGCTTGGGCCCTGCACCCCATGGGAGACCAGGAAAAGCACCTGGCTCCTGGCTCCTGCCATCGGATCATCGCGGTGTGCCGGCTGCAGCGGCGGCCATTGGAGGGTGAACCAACGGCAAAAGGAAGACCTTTCTCTCTCTGTCTCTCTCTCTCACTGTCCACTCTGCCTATCAAAAATAAAAAAAAAAATAAAAAAATAAAAAAAATGAAAGTGTAAAACTCTAGAGTGAGAGAGCAGTTTCCTAAAGCCTGAGCCCTTGTGGTTCAGGCTATCCAGCAGCTCATGTGCAAATGTGGCACACATCCTTTCTTGGGATCATTTTTCCTCCCAGTGTATATGCCAACTGACTCTGGTGTGATGAACTTTTGGTGAAGGAGGAAAGAAGACAATGGTTCACATTTTATAAGATGAGAAACAAAATGTTGTGAGGATCTGACCATCTAGAGAACACCATGCCTGCCTGCCAGCTGTGTCACTTGTGGCCATGGCTTTCACCACCCTGACCTGTAGTTCCCTCAAATGTTGCATGAAGCAGGTACATGATCTGGATTCACCTTGACTGTTCATTGTTCCAGAGAAAAAGTTTCAGAAGAAGCTTGTAATGACACATTGTTCTGCATGAGGAAGGGATTCGGGCTGGCCATTGGGAACCCCTGAAATTGGCACTCTAGCTACCTCCCAAAGCATTTTTAAAAAGTGTGATGTGTGAAGAACCCCAGGACCAGTGCACATTCAAGCATAGTGGCCATGTGTTTATTGTTAGAAGGAAAGTTGGAGAATCCAGATGACTGAGAACAAAGAGAAAAGATCAAGGTAACTCTGGGAAATCCCTGTAGCTCTGAAGGTGTTTCCTGAATGTAGAGAGGGAACAAAGTTTAATGCCACCATGAAAACCAACTACACCATGACCCTCCTCAGCTCCTGCTCTATTTGAGAGGATGGTGAATTGAGGATGGTTTTATAGTTGTCCATCCTTTCCTTTTATTTCTTATTACAATTAAAAGAGAAATACATAAACATAATTAGAAATAAGCATGTTAGTGCACAGAAGTTATAATAATGTTATCTTTGACCAAGAAAAAAAAGGGTTGGACTGAGGTGTATAGGAACATTGTCTTTGTGTGCTATTGCAGGTGGCATCAACTCAGGCTAAGTGGCTATGTATTCAGAATGTTATATATAATATACATTTGAGATTTTTTTACACATTTGGGGCATGCATCCTTACTGGTGCATTAACTAACAGGCCCAATTCCAACCCCATATTGTCTTCTTGACCCAGTAATTTTCCTCAAAATAATGTTCTTCTTTTTCTCCTATATTAATCTTGCCAAGGTAAGTATTGGTAATAAGAACAAAAGTATCCTAAACATGTACAAATAGGAAAATGAGAAGGGAATCAAAAGTGTCCACTACAAAATTCAAGGAAATGAAGAAAATGCTGTGTGGGTTGAAATGAGATAAAAATAGTCTAAGAGAGAACAAAAAGCAAATGTAAAATTTCAGAAGTAATGTCATAATTATTCCAATATAAATAGTGTCAACACTCTAATGAAAAAGCAGATATCAGAATGCTTTAAAACTAAACCCATCCATACACTGTCTACATAAAATCACTGTAGATTCAATAGAAAGGAGGTTCAAAGTGATGGACAGAAAAGGAAATGTAGAATTGTATCATAGGTAAAAATCCAACTGGTGTGGTTATACTACCATCAGACAATTATATGAGAGACAAAAATCATTGCAGGAGACAAAAAGGACATTACATATTGATACAAATTACTGTGTTAAGAACATATAATATGGAGGGGCCAGTGCCGTGGCGTAGTGGGTTAATCTTTCCACCTGCAGCACTGGCATCCCATCTGGTTGCCGGTTCTGGTCCTGGCTGCTCCACCGCCAATCCAGCTCTTTTCTCAGGCCTGGAAAAGCACTGGAAGATGGCCCAAGTCCTTGGGTCCCTGCACCCATGTGGGAGACCTGGAGGAAGCTCTTGGCCCCTGGCTTCGGATTGGCGCAGCTCTGGCCATTGCAGCCATTTGGGGAGTGAACCAATGGAGGGAAGACCTTTCTTTCCCGATTCTCCTTCTCACTGTCTGTAACTCTGCCTCTCAAATAAAATAAATAAAATGTTTTAAAAAAGAACATACAATATGGAATAGGCATTTGGCCTATTGGTTAAGATACCAACCAGTTAGGATGCCTAAGCACCATATGCGTATACTTGGTTTCTAGTCACAGTTATGGCTACTGGTACCTGTTCTGCTAATGTAGATCACAGAGAGCAGCATGTGATGGCACAGGAACCTGGGTCCTGGCCACCAATGTGGGATATAGCTGTAGAGTTCCAAGCTTCTGGCTTTAGGCAAGCCTGGACCTGACTGTATTGAGTATGTGGGAAGTAAACAATCACATTGCTTTGCTCCCCATCCAGCTCACTGCTGTGCAAATAGGAAGCAGAAGATGTGCGTTCCAATACCTGGGGTTTTGCCACCATTTTGAAGACCCTGAATGAGTTCTGTACTCTTGGCTTTGGCCTGATTATGCCCAGGCTACTGTGCTGATCTGGTGATTAAATCAGAAAGTCAAAGATATCTCTCTCTTTCCCTCCCTACCCCCCTCCATCTTTGCCTTTAAATAAGTACATCTTTTTAAAAATCACCAGAATCAAACTTGATTCTTTGACAAATGAACACATATTACAAACATTTAGATTACAAACGAGAGACTCAGAATCTTAACTCAGAAATGAAACATAGACTGTTACAAATGAATTCACAGAAACAGAATTATTAAGAGAAGTCTATGGAGAAGGAACTTCAAAAAACCAGATAATTAATATAGGGAGAAATTCCCTGCAAACATGAATGCCATTGAAATTCTTTACAGAATAATTAGTAATCATCACTGGCATAGTACAAAAATGATGGTTAAGAACAATGCCATGGCATTCATGTTTTATGTGTAGTATACCAGAGTTAAAACACAAATTTAACTGGTTGCGATCTCTGAGTTTTGTGTTGTAGAAGCAATCAAACCTTCCTACCATGGAGGATAGAACAGAAAAAGAGCTGTTGGTAGGAGAGGGGCTGCATCTTGGCCTCCCAGTGCAGCCTGTCGTTCTCAGCACAGAGAAGCTATTGTAGAATTGGTCAGCTGCAGCCACCACACTCAGTCAGCAACTGAAAAAAGAATCTTATGAATGGGAAAGATATGCCCATTTCTCATTTACTATTATGAAGTTAAATACTTCTCTAACTCCAGTTTCAATAACTGAAGATAAACCTCAGTTGCCAAAAGTGGGCAATTCTGTAGTCAGATGTTCCTATGTGTTTCTTTGTGCTTATTGTTGCTGGTGCTGCAGTTGGATATCTATGGCCTTCTCATCTCACATCAGTCAGCAGATCAACTATAGCATTGTGAGGGTAACAGGGGGATGCTCCTTGAGTAACTATCTTGTGAGAATGCAGTAAGTGAAATACCAGCAGAAAGATAGGAAAATAACGGGTTCTGGGATATAGAAGTGTCCTTTTTTCTTAAATAACTACAAGATACCAGGTTCTGGTGTCAGAGCAGACCACCACATTTTCAACCTGTCAGCAACAGTTTCCAACTATGGCATTTCTATAGTGATCAGTGAGGTAACGTCTTTCAACTCTTTCTACTCAGAAAGATGACATTCTCAGCTCATCAGAGACCAGGACCACTTCCCAGATGTATAGAATGTTCCAGATATTGGAAGCCAGATCAGACCTCAATAGAGAGATAACCTGGTCAGAGACAATGACCACTTCCTGAAATGTATGTAAGGAAGCCATTTCTCAATTCACCAGAAACCAGATTCTTGAAGAAAACATGCAAACATGAAACAAAGCAACAAAGCAGGCCCCGACATAGGCAATTGATCAATCAACAGGCAATCGCTAAATAAGCTGTGTTGTCCACAACCTTACTGGAACACTCCCTTGGATCCCCTCCTCAGCAAAACTTTACTTCTCCTTTTTCTCACACTCATTATCCAACCTGAAATAAAACCTGACTCAAACTCCTGCAACAATTTGATTCTGTAATTCTTTTTTTTTTTGATAGGCAGAGTAGACAGTGAGAGAGAGACAGAGAGAAAGTTCTTCCTTTGCCATTGGTTCACCCTCCAATGACTGCTGCAGCTGGTGTGCTGCAGCTGGTGCACCGCACTGATCCAATGGCAGGAGCCAGGTACTTATCCTGGTCTCCCATGGGGTGCAGGGCCCAAGTACTTGGGCCATCCTCCACTGCACTCCCTGGCCACAGCAGAGAGCTGGCCTGGAAGAGGTGCAACTGGAACAGAATCCGGTGCCCCAACCAGGACTAGAACCCGGTGTGCTGGCACCACAAGGTGGAGGATTAGCCTAGTGAGCCACAGTGCTGGCTTATCTTTTTCATATTCATTAAGATACTCCAAGATATTTTGCTTCTCCTTATCATACAGAAGCAAGATGTCAAATAGAATACATAAACTTATGTTCAGTAGTTACTGTTTCAGTACTTTATCTGGCTTAGAAAGGATCTAGACTCTACTCTAGAGAGAAATAATATTAAAGAAAGCTAGCCATTGTTTTCAGTAATTTCCTAGTAACTTTTTATAACATGTATGTATGAGGAGACAGAGCTACTATTATTAAGCCTATGATACTACTATTTTACTTACCAAAGATTTAAATACTCACAAGCATTTGAAAGCAATTTGTTTCCTTTATTTATTTCTTGGAGGTTTAGAAATATATATCTATATATTTTTTCATACATTAAACACAACTGTTCACGTGCTAACCAAGACTAGGAATACAGGGTTACCACATGCTCACAGCACCTTCAATAATGGTCAGCTTGTAGCCTACAAAAACACTCTACAAGCTCTAGTTTTTCAGAACTAAAGGAAGAATCAAGTGGCTTTTACCAGGTATCATGGGATAACCATTTATGCATGCCTTGCCAGTGAGGTAGCCTGCTGTCCATGACTCAGAAACGAACAAATCACGTTTCTGATCTTTGAAACAGGATTTCATTCACTTATGGAATAAAGCAGGAAGGCCACACAGCCGCCTCAACACAGCAAGTGCCAGAAAAACACCATCTCTGTGCTGGGCCATGACATTAAGACAGAGAGTTTCCAGAAACTGAGGCCAAAGAACTAATACTTAAAACCACTGGGGAAGTGACATTTCTAGGCTCATGCTCTATAAATGGAAATGCCACCCAAAGGTCTCTGACACACAACAGAGCAGAGCCACCATGCAGCAGAAGGCAGTGATGTTAGACACAGAAGCTGTATGGGTGGGCCAGGATCATTCAAGCACCAAAGAAATCTACTCAAGCTGCTCCACATTGTTGACTCCTCCACGGTTTCCACCACCCAAACCTGTAGCTTTGCTGTCACAGGAGCCATGGTCACTAAGAAAGAAGGGCTGGCCGTATGAAGGAGGCAGCCCCAGCAGATGGCTCTGCAGTCGAGGCTAAGCACTGCCAATGCAGAAGCCAATGCAGCATGGCCTAGCTCCCTGCAACAGTAAATTTCCATGGCATTGTTTGCTGTGCCTCTGTCCTGCTACCTTGTTGCCTGCACGCAGTGGGCGAGGCTGCTTCCAGGGACACTAAGGGAAGTTCACACTGTCAAGTAAACCTATCGGCTCTAGTCCAGGCTGCTTAGCGGGACAACAGTAACACATACATTCATCTCCACTGCTGCTGTTCCTAACCAAAAATAGGCCTGAATTATAACAGGCATTCAAAGGAACCTGCAAAGCAATAACCTGGAGGAACAAATAGCTAGAATAATATACAGTTGGACTCCTAGAAGGCAAAGCAGACCAGAGAGAAGCATGAATTTATCACTGACCCAGGTCCAAATCACCAAGAAGCCAGACAGAGATGGAACATCCCCCAGAAACTCTCCCTCCACACCCTATTTTCTACAACACATGGTTTAACGTCTATCCACAGCAATGGACTGAGATTCAAGTTGTGATGTTTACAAAAAGCAAAGGAAAAAGCAGTCTGAAAATCAGAAACCAACACAGTGCTCTGATGTGCTTATGCTTTATACTGCAGAACTATTACTAGGCGTCAGCTGACTACATCTGAGCGGCTTCTCATGGCCACTCTGGAAACACAACTAATGGGAACTTGTGCTATTAAAACCATGCTTACACCAGAGAGGTGGGGAAATAAATAAAATCGAGCAAATGAAGGGAAAAAGGAAACTACCTCAAGATTATCTATCTCGGCCGGCGCCACGGCTCACTAGGCTAATCCTCTGCCTAGTGGCGCTGGCACACCGGGTTCTAGTCCCAGTTGGGGTGCCGGATTCTGTCCTGGTTGCCCCTCTTCCAGGACAGCTCTCTGCTGTGGCCAGGGAGTGCAGTGGAGGATGGCCCAGGTGCTTGGGCCCTGCACCCCATGGGAGACCAGGAGAAGCACCTGGCTCCTGGCTCCTGCCATCGGATCAGCGCGGTGCACCGTTCACGGCGGCCATTGCAGGGTGAACCAATGGCAAAGGAAGACCTTTCTCTCTGTCTCTCTCTCTCACTGTCCACTCTGCCTGTAAAAAAAAAAGATTATCTGTCTCTAATGTTAAAATGATCTCCTTAGGTTCACATTAAAATGAGTTTATGCTTTCATCCCTTCATGAATGACAGAGGGAACCTCATATAATGTTTGCAGTCAATAATGCAGAAGGGTTGGTATCCCAAAGAGCAAATGCAAATTCACAGAGAATAAAGAAATGACTGGAAGAATCAAGGATGAATAGATTTATTAATTCATTAACCAAGGCAATGTTCAAAAATAAAACTACTTTGGGCTGACATTGTGGTATAGCAGGTTAAGCTGCCGTCTGTGACGCTGGCATCCAGTATGGGCACAAGTCCAGGACCTGACAGTTTCACCTCCAGTCCAGCTCTGGGCTAATTTGCCTGGAAAAACAGTGGCAGACGACTCAAGTGCTTGGTCCCCTGCACACATGCAGGAGACTTGGGAAAGATCTCTGGGCTCCTGACTTTGGCCTGGACCAGTCTGGGCCATTGTAGCCTTTTGGGGACTGGGCCAGTAGATCTAAGACCTCTCTGTCTTTCTCTGTAACTCTCATATAAATTTTAAAATCTTTAAGAAAACTAAAAAAGAAAAAGTCACCTCTAAATCTTGAAATTTACAGTTAATATGGAGTGGAATTTGATCCTTCAACTCTCACAATAAGCAAGCTTCCTGGGTTTTCCAGTGACCATTTTTACATTCAGTGTTGCAAAGCTGACATAGAAACAGGAGCTCACCCCACATGACCTTTCCTAAGGTTCTCCATGGAGATGGGAACTCAGTTTTGCTGCGACATAAATGTGCACGACTGCACTGCTCTGCAGGATGCACCACAAAGGGGAGGACTCTCCACACCTGTCCCGTGGCTTTAGGAACCCAGGGAGTCTCCACTGTAGAGGAAGGCAGTGGAGGGCAGAGCTGGGGATTGCCTCTGGGGATCTCAGATTCAGGGAATCCCCTTCCAGGCTTCTCTCACTTCCTACTTATCTCCCAGCGCAGATGTGCACTGTGTCCCCTGCAATCCATGGTCTCAGGGAAAAGATTGCACGCTGGGAAATGAGTGAAGATAAAAGTGGAAGGGAGGCATTTAGGGTCTGTGCCACTTCACACAGGCTCCAGGATATGCATAGACTGGAGAGGCAGGACATGTGCTTCTGATGGTGTCAGAGTACCAGGGAGAGACTTACCCGATGCCTATATGGGATGCTGGTACTACAGGTTGTGGTTTAACCCACTACACCACAGCACTGGCCCCAACTTTTATGTATTTTTACTAGAAAATCGCTCATGGCTTCTAGGTCTCCAGCTCTATGCCATGAGTTTCTCTTTTCTGACTTTCCTCACAATGGGCCTGGGGTTATGGGTTTTCAGGAAGTAGATCACAACAGTAATTTATTGCCCGTGGTCCTGGACAGTAGACAAAGATTGAAGCTCTGGAGATTTCTGGTGCAGACCTGCTCTTCACTGATGGGTCTGCAGCTGTGGCCTTGAATGGCGGGACGGTGAAACGGGCTCCCTCAGACTCCTTTTCTCTTTTTCTTTTTACATTTTTTTTCGCTTCCTTCCTTCCCTCCCTCCCTCCCTCTCTCTTTCTTTCTTGAGCTACAGTGACAGAGGGAGAGACAGATCTTCCATTCCCCAAATGGCGACAATGGTGGGGTGGGCCAAGCTGAAGCCAGGAGCCTGGAACTCCCCCAGTGCCGTTCATGGGCGTGGCACGGGTGCAAGACTCTGGACGCCACCCAAGGCTTTCCCAGGCACATCAGCGGGGAACTGGATTGGGAGTGCAGTAGCTTGATCTAAGCAGCGCCCACAGGGAATGCCGGCATTGCAGGCAGCCACTTAAGCCGCTGTGCCGCAACGCCTGACGCCCGAAGCCTCTGTTGGCCCTGTAAGAAGGACGGTGCACTGCTCGTGTGCATTCCACTTTCATTCCGGCCTGTGGATTCCACACAAGCGCCGTCTCCCACCACGCGTCGTGAGTTTCCACGCATCTGTGACAGATGTCCTGTCGTGCTCTGCACTCCACACTCTAGGGCTCCATCGTTCTGAGGATAACGCGTGTGTGTGTGTGTGTGTGTGCGCCCTCGGGGAACGCAGGGAGATGGAGTCCTTTGAAGCTTGCCGCTGGAGATGGAGTCTGAGGCGAGCGCCTGCAAGGTGTTCTGGGAGAAGCGGTCCTCTGACGTGAGCATCCTGCTAGGAACTCTGGGAGATGGCGTCTGAGGCAGGCGCTCACAGGACCCTGGAAAGTTAGTCTGAGATGAGCGCCCGCGAGGTGTTCTGGAAGACGTGGCCCTCTGACGCACAGTGAGAGCGGGGACCTCTGGGAGATGGAGTCTGAAGCGGGAGACCACCGTGCATTCTGGGAGACGCGGTCCTCTGACGTATGATGCCCGCGGGGACCCCTGGGAGATGGAGTCCTCCGAGGCTTGTCGCTGGCTGGGCTCTGGTAGTTGGAGTCGCGGGGGGCGCCCGCGGGGCTTTCGCAGATGGCTTTCTGAGGGTTTCATGCTCAGGGGGTCTGGAAGCTGGGGTCCTCAAAGAGGGCAGCCCAGCAGGGCCCTCCGTGAGACGGAGCCCTAGGAAGCTGGACACCCACGGGGCTCTGGGAGATGGAGTCTGAGGCAGGCGCCCACGGGGCTCTGGGAGATGCAGTCTGAGGCAGGCGCCCATGTGGCTCTGGGAGATGCAGTCTGAGGCGGGTGCCCACGGGGCTCTGGGAGGTGAAGTCTGAGGCGGGTGCCCACCGGGCTCTGGGAAATGGAGTCTGAGGTGCCCACGGGGCTCTGGGAAATGGAGTCTGAGTCCAGAGCCCGTGAGGTGTTCTGGGAGACGGGGTCCTCTGATGCGTGACACCCGCGGGGACCACTGGGAGATGGAGTCCTTTGAGGCTTGTCGCTCGCTGGCTCTGGGAGTTCGAGTCTGAGGCGCCCATGGGGCTCTTGGAGATGGGGTCTTAGGGATTTGCGCAGAGTGCTCTGGAAGACGGAAGACGGGCTCCTCAAAGAGGGCACCCCCGCAGGGCCCTCCGTGAGAGGAGTACTCGGAAGTCGGCTGTCCGCGGGGCTCCGGGAGATGCAGTCTGAGGCAGGCGCCCCTGGGGCTCCGGGAGATGGAGTCTGAGGCAGGCGCCCATGGGGCTCTTGGAGATGGAGTCTGAGGCAGGCGCCCATGGGGCTCTTGGAGATGGAGTCTGAGGCAGGCGCCCATGGGGCTCTTGGAGATGGAGTCTGAGGCGGGCGCCCACGGGGCTCTGGGAGATGGAGTCTGAGGCGGGCGCCCACGGGGCTCTGGGAGATGGAGTCTGAGGCGGGCGCCCACGGGACCCTAGGAAATGGAGTCTGAGTCCAGAGCCCGTGGGGTGTTCTGGGAGACGCGGTCCTCTGACGCAGGATGCCCGTGGGGACCACTGGGAGGTGTAGTCTGTGGCGAACGGCCGCGAGTCCTGTGCCGAGTCCTAGAAGCCACCAGAGGGCGCGCGAGCCTGCCTCTTCTGGCTGTAGCCATCAAGGGTGTGAGAAGTGCGCCAGGTCCCCAGCAAGGATGAAATCTCAGATCTGCACTCTGTAAAATGCTTCCAATCTCTGGCTGACAGGTCTTCAGAGTGCTGGACACAGAAAGGTCTTGGGGGACAGGGGGAGAAATTCCACCTAAAGCACAAGATATCTACCAATAAGATATCCATGGCCGGCGCCGTGGCTCACTAGACTAATCCTCCACCTGTGGCGCTGGCACCCCGGGTTCTAGTCCTAGTTGGGGCGCTGGATACTAGTCCCAGTTGCTCCTCTTCCAGTCCAGCTCTCTGCTGTGGCCCAGGAAGGCAGTGGAGGATGGCCCAAGTGCTTGGGCCCTGCACCTGCATGGGAGACCAGGAGGAGGTGCCTGGCTCCTGGCTTCGGATCGGCGCAGTGCTGGCCATAGCGGCCATTTGTGGGGTGAACCAATGGAAGGAAGACCTTTCTCTCTGTCTCTCTCTCTCACTAACTCTGTCTGTCAAAAAAAAAAAAAAGTTGGCCACTGAAACTAGTATGAGGCCTGGACAGTGACCTGTAATACTGACTTTTAGGTCCACATGATGACCTGTAATATGGTGTGATATCTGATCTCTGAAACTAACTTGATGTTCCCTGTGTGGCTTCCAGTATTACTCTATCATGTCTGCATAGTGACATCCTACAAGGTTGATTGGTTTGGCAGGTGGCTGCACTGGACTTGGTGGGCTTACTGTATTAAATAAAGTTGGATGGTCTCTGTTTTTCCTGCATGGTGTTGACATGATTGTTTTCAAAAGCAATTTCCTTCTCAAATCTACAGGGAGGGTGGGACAGTGATGAATGCAAGTTCTTATTGCAACTGCTACTGTTTCTTTTAAAAGATTTTAGCAATGGGCCAGGTACAGTGGCATAGTGGGTAAAACCGCTGCCTGTAGTGCCAGCATCCCATATAGGTGCCGGTTCGAGACCTGGCTGCTCCACTTCAATCCAGCTCTCTGCTACAGCCTAGGAAAGCAGTAGAAGATGCGGATGGAAGACCTCTCTGTCTCTGCCTCCTTCCCTCTCTGTGTAACTCTTTCAAATAAATAATCTTAAAAAAAGATTTTAGCTGTTTATAGATACACATTCTGATATTCCTGTTTTTAAAAGGTTTATTTATTTATTTATTTATTTGAAAGGCAGAGAGAGAGAGAGAGAGAGAGAGAGAGAGTTTTCAATCTGCTGGTTCACTCCCCAGATGGCTACAATGGCTGGAGCTGAGTCTATCTGAAGCCAGGAGCCAGGAGCTTCCTCCAGGTCTCCCACATGAGTGTGAGGGCCCAAGGACTTGGGTTATCTTCTACTGCTTCCCCAGGCCATAACTGAGAACTGGATCAAAAGTGGAGCATCCAAGACTCCAACGGGTGCCCGTATGGGATGCCAGCACTGCAGGCGGTGGCTTTACCTGCTACGCCACAGTGCTGCCCCCCTATTTTTTTAAAGAGACTTATTTATTTATTTATTTGAAAGGCAGAATTACACACACACACACACACACACACACAGAGAGAGAGAGAGAGAGAGAGAGAGAGAGAGGTCTTTCATCCACTGGTTCACTCCCCAGTTGGCTGCAAGGGCTGGAGCTGTGCTGATCTGAAGCCAGGAGCCAGAAGCATATTCTGGGTCTCCCATGTGGGTACAGGGGCCCAAGGACTTGGGCCATCCTTCAGCGCTTTCCAAGGCCACAGCAGAGAGCTGGATTGGAAGTGGAGCAGCTGGAACTTGAACCGGAGCCCATATGGGATTCTGGCACTGCAGGCAGCAGCTTTACCTGCTACACCACAGCACTGGCCCCGTTTCCCTCATGACAACTGTTGTCATAATTTCTTTTTTTAGGATTTAAGTATTTGGCTTGTTTTCACATTTGAGTATTTCTTAAGCAGCTAAGTTAGATAATTAATTAAAATTTATAGATATTCTAGTTTTTTGTGGTTACCCTAAGGACTTATAACCACATAAGTATAGGGTAGAGAATTATTATTGTGTTTATCTTCAGAGTATAAAACTGTATACAAGAACTTGATTTAGACATCAGTGAACTTGAACTGAGTTCTGAAAAGCCATATTTCAGATAGGTGAGATCTCACTGCCAGATTAACTATAGGGTAAAAAGTAGCATAAGAAGGGACTGGGATCAAGGATGGATTAGTCTCACAGTGGGGGAAGTGTTCACTGACATAGCTTGAATGGGGATGGGAAGAATGGAGAGAATAACCACAGATCAGGAAGCACAAATCAATTTGTTGGGAAGGTGTCCTCCTGATGAATTCACATTTCCAACTCTTGATTTTGCTTCTGTTTTTTTATATTGTTTTGCAGATTTTTTTTGAGGGGCAGCAAGACTGACAGACAGAACTCTCATGCACTGGTTCATGCACCAAGCGCCTGCAACAGACAGGCTTCGGCCAAGCCAAAGCCAGGAGCTGGAAGTTCAATCCAGGTCTCCCACACCCAAGTATTGGATCCCTTCTGAGAGTCTGCATTAGCTGGAAGCTGGAATTAGGAGCAGAGACAGGACTTCAACCCAGGCGCTCTGGTAGGCAATGCAGGTGTCACAAGAGGCAGTGTAGCCACTGAACCAAATGCCTATGCTGACGCTGATTTGATACTGTCAACTGATAAACATAATCTTGCAAAGCAATAGCTTGTGTTTTTATTGAATGTAATTACAAAATAGCTTAAATGTCTATCCATCTTCGGAGTGATATAATTTGAAAATCTTTGGAATTTTTTGAAGATTCGGTTATTTGAGCAATGTCTTCTCACCCAAATCTTGTTTCTTGTGATGTCAACAAGTACTGAACATTATGTAGGATAAAAAGTGTTGATAGAAATATTTATAGAGTCTGTATACAAGGGGGCTTCAAAAATTGTGGAAAAATAAAATTAAGATATGTATCTTTTGATGCAAAACTGTTTCAACTCCATGCATAGTTTTTTCAAAATATGTACTTTCTATGAATTTTTGAAGAGCCCCTCATATTTTTAGGTCAGTAGCTTTAGAGTTCTTTTGAAGCATAAAGTTCTCCATTTTGAATAATGTAGAATTAATATTTTCTGACTCTTATGCAGGAAATCAGCTACATTTGTTGCTGTGGATTCATTCTGAGAGGAGGAGCATGGTGGGGGCAAGAGGCGTGGAGTCAGCACACAGACCCCGGGAGTCAGGTGAAAGCAGGCCAGAGGCGAGCAGCCCACAGACTCGTCTATTTCAGTTGCAACAGCAGCTTAAATTGCCAAGAAAGCCTATCTGGTTAAGGGGTGGTTTATGCCCTAACCAATCACAGCCTGTTGCCAGGAAGTATCCAAAGCCATCCAATCACAGCCTGTTGCCAGTCATGCTCTGTTGCCGGGGGGTTCCCAGGGGGTTTCCTAAGCCACTGCTGAGTAACTGATGCTTGCTTGCCAGTGGCCATTTTGGCATGGCCTTCTCATTCCACCATACATGAACATCTTTCAACTATAATTTGTCTGAGAAACTGTTTTTAAAACATTTCCTTCATAAAATTTAAATGAAAATCAGTAGGAGTTTATGGGTAATCTACTATATAACTTAGTGTTCAGGCTATAGCCAATGCCACTACTGTAAAGGCCAAGTGATTTGACTTGGCCCCTGGTTTGATCTTGGGCTACCCTGCTTGCAAAGTCATTGCTCTTTCAGAATGCTATGAAGTTAGAAAACGCTAGGTGGGGGTGCTGGCATCATGGTGTAGCAGGTAAAGCTGCTGCCAGCAGTGCCGGCATCCCATATGGGTGACGGTTTGAGTCCAGGCTGCTCCACTTCCAATCCAGCTCTTTGCTATTGCCTTGGAAAGCAGTAGAAGATGGTCCAAGTCTTTGGAGCCCTGCACCCACGTGGGAGACTCAGAAGAAGCTCCTGGCTCCTGGCTTCGGATCGATGCAGCTCCAGCCATGGCAGCCAATTGGGGAATGAACCAGTGGATGGAAGACCTCTGCCTCTCCTTCTCTCTGTGTGTTATTTTCAAAAAATAAATAAATAAAAAGAAAATGCTAGGTGGGAAAACATGAAAAATGACTACATATCAGGCACTAAGATCAGAGAACACCATTTCAAGACAAACCTCAAAAGCAAGTAATCAATTCTTTTTAAGAAAACAGAGCTTGTGAAGGTTCCTCTGGCATTTTTGCAAAGGAATACAGAGTTTAAAATAAAGGCGGGCATAAATAAGCTTTAGGAAGATAAGCTAACAAGTTTTACTTCAAAAGAATCTGCTGAAGCCAAGAAAATGGTCATATTAGAAACAGATTATTTGAGAGGATAGTTGACACCTGTATTTTCCTAAGAAAGTCAATCATTAGAGATGAAATGGTCAAATATCAGAGAAAGTAAGACTGTGTGGTGATAGAAATAAATACTAAAGTGCTCTTTAGACTCAGAGCTTCTACACAGAACAAATAGGCTTACGATGGCCCCCACACAATCCAGTGAATGTAACTGTTGTGCAGGACAGAGAAACACAGAGTAGTGGTCTCAACTTGGGAGTCAAAGGGTTTCCTCTGATCTCTCCAGAGAGTGCAGACAGCATACTGCCAGAGTGAGGTGTTCAATTGGGAATAAAGTTCTACGGACAGTTTGTAGGACCGGCACTGTGGCACAGCAATGTGACCTGAAGCACTGGCATCCCATATGGGTGCTGGTTCAAGACCTGGCTGCTCCACTTCCAATCCAGCTCTCTGCTATGGCCTGGGAAAGCAGTGGAATATGGCCCAAGTCCTTGGGTCCCTGCACCCACATGGGAATCATGGAGGAAGCTCCTGGTTCCTGGCTTCAGATTGGCACAGCTCTGGCTGTTGTGGCCAATTGGGGAATGAGCCATCAGATGGAAGACCTCTCTCCCCCTCTCTCTGCCTCTCCTCTCCCTGTGTAACTCTGACTTTCAAATAAATGAATAAATCTTTTAAAAAGAGGGCAGTTGGTTTAGTTCCTTGTCATTACACACACATATAAATGCTATTTGAAATCTCCCTGCCCATCCAACAAAATCCCACAAACATGAACACAGGCACACATATGTCACATACCCTAGCCCACACTTGAATAGGCCTGAGCCACACAAATGGACACACCACAGTGCACATCTAACACACACACACACACATACATGTGCATAGTATTTGATGTGAGTGGGTATACACAAACATATATTTCATAAAGGTACACACACACTCATACACTTAACCTTCACACACTTACATAGTACACACAGATGAAGGTACACATGAAGATATACAATAGCAACACTAACAGAGATGTATACATATGTTAGACAAGCACACACATCACAGTGCATGCGTGTGAACACTAACATATACTCGTGCACATGTGCACACAGACACAGACACAGATGCACAATCAGAAGGTTCCAGAGAAAGTAAATTTATCTCTATTAAGATGTTTGAGAATTTTAAAATGAAGAAAAGGAGACACTAACACAAGAAAGGTGGAATAAACATATTCCCAAGCCTCTGAGAAACAGGGGTGCAGATATTAAAGCCTACATCTTACTGCTCTCTTGTGGTGGTTCTAAAGAACACCTTTCTGATCACTGAACAGTCTCTCCTTCCTTTCCCAAATGTCTAAAAAATAATAAGCCTCTCCAAATGTTTTGGAATCCACTATGAGAAACTGATGATATTTGACGATTATTACAAAACCAATAATGCAGTATCATTTGGTCAGAACTAATTACCTCCTGATGGCCATGTTCTGAATTCAAGGACAACCATATACCAAATGCTTGGGTTGGTTTACATTATTATCCCCTAAGAATTCCCTCACCATATTTGTTAGCCATTTGCATTTCTTCTTTAGAGAACTGTCTTCTGAGGTCCTTTCCCCATTTCTTAACTCGACTGGTTGTTTGTTGTTGAGTTTTTTATGTTGCTGATATATTCTGAATGTTAACCCCTTATCAGATGAGTAGCTCACAAGTATTTTTGCACTTTCTGTTGGATGTCTCTTCACTCTATGTTTTCCTTTGACATGCAGAAGCTTCTGAGTTTTGATATAATACCATTTGTCTAGTTTTGCTTTTGTTGTCTATGCCTTGGAGACCTTAACCAAGAAGTCACCATCTACACCAATGCCTTGAAGTGTTTCCCCTATATTATCTCCTAGCAAATTTAGTTGTAGGCCTTAAATTCAGGTCTTTAATGCATCCCCAGTAAGCTTAGGAGCCCCAAAATTATTCAGCTATCTGATGGTAATAAGGTATATAACATGCAATATCTTTTAAGATGATTTATTTACTTTATTTGCAAGATAGAGTTAGAGGAATAGAGAGAGAGGGGAGAGAGAGAGAGAGAGAGAGAGAGAGAGAGAGAGAGAGAGAGAGAGGTGTCTTCTACTTCACTGCCCAGATGGCTGCAATGGCCAAAGCTGGGCCAGACCAAAGCCAGGAGCTGGGAGCTTCTTCCAGGTCTCCCACATGGGTGCAGGGGCCCAAGCACTTCTGCTACTACCCCAGGTACGTTAGCAGGGAGCTGAATTGGAAGTGGAGTGGCCAGGACTCAAACTGGCACCTGTATGTGCTGCAAGCACCTCAAGCAGTGGTTTAACCCACTGCACCACAGTACCAGTCCCAAAATGCAATCCTATTGTAAATACATCCTTAAGATGAACATTTTCAGAGAAAGAAAACAACTAGGAAAAATATTTTAATTCGGTGCAATTGCAGCATACCACACAATGAAAAATGGCTCTCAGATGAAAGACAATCTTCCCTCATCAAAGCACAGACAAACCAAAGAGAAATTGTTTGTTGATATTTCTCATTTCTAAAGTAAGTGCACTCTGAAGTCCCTTGTATGTTGATTTTCTACCAGTGTCTCGCATCAATCTCTTTGCATGGTTTGAGCATCGTATGCAATGTTCATCTGTGAGACAAAACCTCTGCATCACATGTCTTTGTGAACACTTGACTCTCTTTTCAGCAGGAAGCATGGACTCGTGTGTATACTCTTGTCCATGCTTCTGCCATTCTTTCTTGGGCTCACCCTAATTGGGCATTTACCACCATTCTAGGGACACTTCCTGTATGGTCACTAACAACCATGAGTCCCATAGCGCCATCTCAGCTCCTGTCATGTCCAACCTGCTGCAGCCCTGGAGCTGATGCTAAACTCTTGGTTGCCTAATAGTAGCTATTGTAAAGGACTCAGCCTAGGTATTATCCATTGTGATCCAATATTGTTGTTTCAAGGTATTTGGTATAGCATTCCTTATGTTTTCCTTTAAGAACTCCCCCTCCTTCAGACCCTTTGAGTGCACTCATAGTCTATTATGACACATGTTCAACCATTGTGTTGCTCTACCATTCCCAAATGAACATCATTCTTTGCAAAGCCTGATTATTTTTGCTTTTGAGATTGCCATTGTCCTGGGGATATCACAGAAAACCTGGCCAGGTGGCCCAAGGCATCATGTTCTCTCCCAAGAGGCCCCTTCTTTTCCTACATGCCCCAGACAGGTTCCAAGAGGCCTGACTGCTGGCCTTGGAGCTGTCACTGAGATCATATGTAAAGTGGGGGCCAGGATGACCCCATTCTGGTCTTGAAGGTGCTGACCTTTTGAAAGGATGAAAGAGAGGTTGTTCTCTAGTCACTGAGCTGCAAGGGGCATCTCTACTCCTAGATTCCATTACTCCATAGCCCGGGGGAGAAAAAAAAAAACAATTTCCTGCAGCCTCAGGCCCCCATAGGCAAAAGTCTCTTCTGGCTCAGTCATCCTGCCCTCCCTGTGTACTCTCAGAGCCTCCAGAGGTTTTGTGGGGAGTCTCAGAATATCCTGATGCTGGTCCGTGGTGGTGAGGCAGGCCTGAGAATGGATCTTAGGCACCCAGGGTGTGGGGCTGTGTGAGTGGGCAGAAATGAGTGCAGGCATCCTCAACTCTAGCCAAGTACAAAGCACTAGAGAGAATCCTCTTCCTGGATCCAGGCCTTGGGGACCTCTGGGCTGGTCTATGTATCAGTGTGTGCAAAGCTCATGAGTATTCACGTGGGGCCCAAATCACCTCATCGTTAGAGAAGTAAGACCAGTAACTGGAACATCTCTTTTATGTGGTGTGGATACCTGTTCATTTGTCAGGCATCCCCCAAGTGGCACCTGGAGACCTGGCTTGGACTGGAAGCTAAGTACGAATTCTTGGTTAACAACATCCAGGTGCAGAATGCAGTTTCTTTCTGAATAAAGGAGAGAAGATAAAATTTGGATGGGGGAATGAAGTAGCAGGGTAAGACCCTTCAAGCTAATCAAGGGTGGGTTATCAGGTAACTAACAGGAGCCACCCTGCAGCTTCTCTCTGGCAGGTATGTTCCTGCAGGGCTCCTGGAGCTGCATCCAGGCCTGGCTGTCCTCAAAGAGGCGCCCCTGGGCCAGAGTGCAAATCTCGAGTTTTAATCCACATTCTGAGGCAGCCCCTGCTTCCCCCCGAACTTAATTGTTACTGTGGATTCGTTCTGAGAGGAGGAGCGTGGTGGGGGCAAGAGGTGCGGAGTCACCACACAGATCCCAGGAGTTGGGTGAAAGCGGGTGAGAGGCGAGCAGCCCGCAGACTCATCTATTTCAGTTGGTACAGCAGCTTATATAGTCGAAGCAGCCAATCCAGTCAAGGGGCGGTTTATGCCCTAACCAATAATAGCCTGTTGCCAGGAAGACTCCATTGCATGTGGTTTTGGAAGCCATCCAATCACAGCCTGTTGCCAGGCAGGCTCCATTGCCATGTGGTTTCCAAAGCCATCCAATCACAGTCTATTGCCAGGCAGGCTCCGTTGCCAGCAGCCATCTTGGCATGGCCTTCTTGTTCCACCACATTGCCCCCTTTTTGTTTATTTTTGAGCAATGGGAGGCATGATTCTTGGCCATACCATTGTTGACCCCATTTCCATGTGGTCTCCATTCATGGCTGTGCCTGTCTTAGGTTGTCCCCCAGGGGATCTTACCCATCATTGACTAACCAGCGCTCAAAATGGGAGACAATAGGAGTGCTTGCTCAGATGGGGGTAGGAATGAGGAACAATGGTAACCACATGCAGGCTGTGGGCCATTTGAGTGGCTGACCAGAGCTAGTGGGGATATAAAACAGTAGTGGATGTGGCTATGGGCAGTTCCTGAGGGTAGGATGATAGGGCAGCAGCTTGACAATTGGTAGCAGGTGCATCCACTAACAAGGTGGACTCTGTCTTGTTCAGCTGGTTCTGGTTGACTATCAGTTGCAGGCTTGATGTTTCTGGCTGGTACCCAAATGGGCTGTCCCACATTCTCTGGATAGACACAAGCATATCCTTGGCCCTTGGTCAGCAAAAGCCTTTCTATGGGTGTTGGAATCCAGGGCCTGAATTCCACATCTGCTCCTACATTTAGGGCAAACATGCAGATGGGATGGGGTCTAGCAGCTGCTCTGGGAGCCTGGGGTACCTGGGGACTGCCACAAACATGGGGATCCTCACTGGGTGCAGATGGGATGACCTCACATGGGTTATTGCCTCAAGGTCATCTAAGTTCATCCCATGGGTATCTGGGGGGTGTCTGACCAGGCATTGCTGCGTTGTCTGCTGACACGTCATTTTCACTGTCAGAGCGCTCTCTCCCTAAGTCATCAACTGATGTCTGTGAGACAGGGACCTGGAGTGACAGGCTCTCATCACTCACAGATTCATTATGTTTGGTCATCTCTGTGGGTTTCTGAGAGGGGGTATCTTTCCCATGTTTGAGTGCTTAAGAGTGGCACGGCACACCAACTCTAGCCAAAGGAAAGACACGCACAGCACTGCTGCCATAACAAAACAAATTCCTAGCACCTCAGTGGTTGATGGCATTATGCAGGGGTTCCCTACTTTAGACGGACAGACAGTGGTATATCAGGTCATATGTTGTCCTCTGCAGGGACTTCCTTGATTTGTTAGGTCAAGGCCGTATGCCCACATGGTGTCTCCGGAGCGTCAACTCTCTCAAGGGAGGGTAGATGACTTGGTTCCAAATTCTGGGATGATCAGTCCCTTATGTGAATTCACCAGGCGAACTGAAAATAAAAGGAGGAGCCGCGAAGCGGCATTAGGTTTCTGGGCAGTGTGTGCCTAACCTGGGGTCACTTAGACCGAGGACAAGGACAAGGAACGGGGCGTAGGAGGGGGTTCTGTGCTCACCCTCACAGAACCGAATAGCACACAAAACACCGAGGGGCCTACTTGCTGAAATCAAGGGGGGACCTCGCCGAGTCCGACACACTGTCTCTCAGTCACGTTGGTGCCAGATGTTGCTATGGATTCATTCTGAGAGGAGGAGTGTGGTGGGGGCAAGAGGCGCAGAGTCACCACACAGATGCTGGGAGTTGGGTGAAAGCAGGCCAGAGGTGAGCAGCCAGCAGACTTGTTTATTTCAGTTGGTGCAGCAGTTTATATAGCCAAGGCAGCCAATCTTGTCAAGGGGCGGTTTATGCCCTGACCAATCACAGCCTGTTGCCAGGCAGACTCCATTGCCAGGTGGTTTCCCAGGGAGTTTCTGAAGCAATTCCTGAGTAACTGATGCTTTCTTGCCAGCAGCCATCTTGGCATGGCCTTCTCATAATACCACATGATCCCTTGAGGGTGCAGGGGCCCCAACATGTGGTGCCAGTGCCCCCCGACCCATGAGGGTGCCAGCATCCCCAGCCCCATGAGTGTGCCTGAACTACCAACCCCATGAGGGTGGCTGCTGCCCGCCCTGGTGATGGTGCCCATGCCCCCGACCCGTGAGGGTGCCTCTGTCCCCCGACCCATGAGGTTGCCAGCGCCCGCCAACCCCTGTGATGCCAATGCCCTCCATCCCCCATGAGGATTTCTGAGCCCACCCAATTGGGGAGAGGTTGTCTACGTGCCCCCCCCACACAGTGGCATCATGACTACCCCCAGCCCTCCCCCACCCCAACCACAGCCCACAGGTGGGCCTTCCTCAGTCTTCCTGAGCAGACAAAACTCCGGGAGGCTCCCGAGCTGTCTTTCAGAATCCCTCTCAGTGGCCCCTGAGGAGCGTCAGCCAAGGTAGGTACCTGACACTCTGCCTGCCTCAGGACTGCATCTGCTGCACTGCACCAGCCCCACACTGGGGGGTGCCCCTGGGACCTCAGGCCCTTCCCTTTCCCTACTGCAGCGCCAGACTCCCTCATTCCTATTTCTTTCCTTGGGCCAGCTGGCTCTCTCCTCTCCCTTCCCAGGCAGCCTCGGGACTCAGTGTCGCTGCCCAGGGCCTCCGTGGCTGAGCCTGGGGGTTCTCTAGACAGGATCCGCACCACTGGCAGATGTGGGTGCCCTCTGGAGCTGTCAGAGAGGCCAGGGGCTTGTGGTTGATGGTGTAGGGGCTGGGAACTTGGGGGGTGTTGTTGTGGGACAGCCAGAAGCCTTTGAACTTCCTCCTGGGTGTGCCACACCTGCCCCAATCAGAGCTGTGCTGCTGGGGGCAGGGTGGTATCCTGCCCCCAGCCTGGGAGCCCCAGCACAGGCCAGGGTGACATGCCGGGGGTCACCTCGTCCCTTGGGTGTGCAGTTGAGAGTGGCCGGGGGTGAAGCCTTTGGTTGCTTGATGACCTCAAAGCCTGAGAATCCTCTGCACCCATCAGCCCAGGCGAGGCAGGGACGTGCAGGCCTCCTGCCTCCCTCCTGGGCATTGTCACACCTGCTACTGGCTGAAGGTGGGATCCTCAGCCCCGGATGAGGCCCCTTAGCCAGGACAGGTCAGCTACTCTGAGTTCAGCCCAGCCAGGCCTCAGAGTTGGCCCAGGGCCCCACCTGCCGCTCTTCGCTGGCCTCTGACTCTCCCCTTCTTCTGCTTTTCTCCAGCAGGGAGGGTCCTGCCTCGCCTCCATGACCTGCAGCCCCCCGACCAGCCGAGACTCCCCTCTTAGATTTTTGAGTTTATGGCCGCCTGCCGGCCCTCGCTCCCCAGGGTCCCCTCAGAGGACTCCTGGGGTTTGTGAGTACCCGAGGGGCCTCCAGCGCCCCCTCCAGCCACCCGTTTTAGCTGCGTGCTCCTGGTTCAAGCAGGGTTCTTCCTCCTGTCTTTCTCCATCAGGCCTTCTGGCTGCCACATGAGCCTCCCAGGCTAGTGCTGGCCCTGGCCCGTGGGTCCAAAGGCAGGGCCGTCAGGGAGGAGGGAAGTCTGAGAGGGCCAGGCTTGTGTCAGGACTGTGGCTGTGCTGCCTGGGTGCTGTGTGAGAGGTGGTGTGAGTGGCAGGGGAGGCCCTCTCCAGCCTCCACCCCGACTCCACGGAAGCTCTGGTCACCCACTCCAGCTCCTCCTCCCATCTTCCTTCCCCTTCCTGTCCATGGCCTTTTCCAGAAAGCTCACTCATGTGCCCACCTCCTGCTGCTTCCCACCTCCGCCCTGCCCACCAGTGCCATGGCCTGGCTGCTCTTGCCTTACCACCTGTCTCCCTCCTCTCTCTCCACTGTTCTCTCTGCTCTCTCTCCCACTGCCAGCTGATTGGGTCAGGCAAGGCCATCCCGTCCTGAGAGCCCCAGGCCTCCCTTCGACCTCTAACCAGATCCCTCCTCTTCCTCAGAGACCTCCCTTTCCAAGCCTGCCCGGACACCTGCTCTGTGATTTGACAAGGGCCCCTCAGCCCCAAAGCCTCCCCTTCATCTGTGACTTTCTGTTGTGTGGTGAGCTCATACCTCCAGGCGTGACCTTGGTGAAAATTTGTGCCCTTCTGGGGTCCTGCCTCTGCCCTGTTCTATAAATATCTATAAGTACTCATAAATACACACACACACACGCACACACACACACACATGTGGTAGTGCCCCTGGAGTCGCAGTGTAAGGAGACCAGCCTGGAAGAGGCCTCTTCACCCCACTGAATGCTCAGCACAGCACAGAGGCTGCCCACTGCTGGCAGGCCCTGCTGCCCTGTGCAGTGCCCACCCGCAGCACAGCAGACCCTGGACCCTGCGACAAAGCTGCTCCTCACGGGGCCAAGCAGTATGGCTCTATCTCTTTATTTCAAGATAATAACAGGAGCCACATCACCATGGTGCTTTAACCCTGTCTCCGCCTCTTTCCTGGGCCATAGACTGTCAATAAATGTTTCCCAGCCCCAAATAATTATTAAGGCCTCCTCCTCATTTGCGAGCTCCAGCCTCAGCTATGATACAGGGGAGGCCCTACCCCCAGCATATACAAAATATACACAAGTACAATATGTACGTGGGGGTGGGGGTGGGGAGGCCCACTGGAGGCAGCCTCTTCCCCTCATCAGGCCTAGAGTTAGCCCCAACTGTCCTAGGGCCTGACAGAATGCTGCCTACTGCCCTGCCCCAAAGTGCCTCCAAAGAAAAGGGAGTCCCCCGAATGCCTGCCTAGCCTGCCTCAGCCCTGCCTGGCTGGTGTGCCTCTCTTAGTAAGGGGACAGGCGCCCCTGCATCACCTGCCCCAGCCGACCCTTTGAGGGCTGTTGACCGTGCCTCCCAGCTGGCCTGCCTGGGGGCACAGGCACGGAGTGAAGAGCTGGACCAAGCTTGGCCTCCCATTAGCTTCAGCTTGCCTAGGCCACCCTGCGATTTGGGACCGGGAGCCTCCCTTAATAAGGGACTGCCCTCGCCCAGAGGACCCTCATCCTATTGTGCCCTCCTCGCCCATATACCCTTACCCACGATGCCCCTGGCCTGGAAGTGACCCTTGCCCATGATGATGCCCCTGCCCCAGAAGTGACCCCTGCCCAGTGATGCCCTTGCCCGGGTGCCCCCCACCAGCAATGACCCTCACTCAGATGCCCTCCTCTCCTGATGCCCTCATGTCTGTGCCTGCTGATGCCCCCACGTGATGTTCCCGGCCAGATTATGCTGGCCAGGCTGACAGTTAGCCCCAAGAGGGGTGATGAAAACTGCCTGGCTGACTTGCCCAAGTGGATGAGCACCCCCTGGTCTCGGCTGTTCTGGGGGCCACACAAATGCTGCCTGTGTTGGTCACGGCCTCTGAGGATGGAGCTGGAAATGAGGAGGCCCCAGGAGCCCCCGGGGTCCTCCAGAGAGGCAGCCTAAAGAGGCCTTTCTCTCCCCATCAGGGGTTCTGGCTAAGGAGGGAAGGGAACTGGGAAGGAACGGCAGGGGATAGGGTGGCTAGCAGGGGTGGAGTGGCAAGGATGGGGTTGGGGCTCCCCGGGCTGATGGCATCTGGTGTTAGATGATAATGTCGTCATGCTCGTCAGCCCAGTAGAAGAAGGGGATGCAGCGGTTGGTGCCCAGGCCTGGGCGCTCCCGGGGGTTCTGCATCTCCTGTGGCTGCTTCCTGAGCTGCTGCACAGTAGGGTTCTGCTTGTGTAGCACCTTCTTCTCAGAGTGCAGCTGTGTGTAGGCGGCCATGTGCTGCTGCAGGTGGAACAGGCACTGGTTGCGCTGTTGGTGCAGACCCTGAGCCTCCTGGCTCTTCAGCTCCATCTGCGGAAGACCAAGGCGGGTGGGGGGAGCATGAGGGCAGGTGGTGGCTTGCTAACTGATTCCATTGGTTGCAGGGGAGTGGCACAGAGCGCTGCGTCTCCTGCACCCAGCCTCACACCTCATCCCCTTCTTTCCCATCACTTTAACTTGAGGCCACACACGAGAGGGAAGGCATCATCTTTAGGGGAACACTCGTGCCTAATACTTTACATGCACAATCTCAGCTCATCCTCAACACCTGTATAAGGAAAAAATGCTAAGTTCCTTTGTCAGGAATCTGAGGCTTAGCAAAGGGTAGCTAAGGTGGGTGAAACGCCTCTCGTGGGACAATGATGTCCAGGCCTGGGAGGAGCCCGGGGCTACCAGCCCTAAGAGAGGCAGGACAGTCGATATGGAGGTCACCTGTCACTCCAGACTGGAGCGGCCTCCCTCCTGGGCCTAGCACTGCCCTCCCCAGAGACTTGTCCCCATGGCCCAGTCCTTCACAGTCGGGCTGAGCGTTACCGTTTCCTTCAGCTCCCCCAGCTTCTCCTGCAGCTGGCCGAGTTCCCTGGCCAGCTCATTCTTGATGTGCTGCTCTGCCTGCAGCGAGAGGGTGAGCCGCATGTTGTCATTGCTCTGCACAGAGAGAAGCAATCCGTTGCCACCCAAAGTGGCTGCATCCGGATCCCAGCACCAGGTGCCCACCTCCCACAGTGCTGGGAGGGCTGGAAGCTCAGCCCCTCTCCTCCAACAGACATTTGAGCAGGGTCCTGGCTCACAGGGTGCCTGCCTAGGTCATCACCGTCCCCTTTGGTGGGGGGGGAGTGAAGGCCCAGAGGGAAGTGTTTTGTACCAGAGGCCTTGTCCAGGGAGGCCGAACATACCAGTCTCACTAAGCCATCCTGCAGCTTGGCCAGCTGCTCCTTGAGCTCCCGGTTCTGCAGGAGCGCACGGCTGATGGTCACGTGGTCGCTCTGCTTGTGCTCCTCAGCCTGGCTGCCCCACAGCTCCGCCTCCCGCTCCAGCTGCAGCAGCCGCTGTTCCTGCTGCTGGTTCTGGCGACTCAGGCCTGCATTGTCCTGCACCTGGGCCTACAGCTGTCCCGCCAGGCTCTCCAGCTCCTTCTGCAGCTGCTCAGCCTGCGCCTGCAGCTGCTGTTCCACCGCCGACAGCCCCGCAGGGGAAGCTGGGGACTCTGGGGTGGGAGGCTCAGCTGAGAAAGGAAGCAGCCATCAGGGGCCCCAGCCTCTGGGTTTTCAAAAAGCTCCTGTCTTGGTCCTTAGCTCCTCAGGCCAACGGCTTGCCCCCACCCCGGTGCTGGCTTCTTGGCTAACAACTTTCCATATTCAGATGGTCATTACCCTTCCAAGTCAGGACACAGAGTGCTTGAGCGTGCATGGTGGACAGTGGGTGCGCCACCCCTATTTACAGATGAGGTCACCTGTGCTCAGAGAGATGACAAGACTCGCCATCCACCAGCACAGACCTGCTTCCCTCTGCCACAACACCACTCACCGGGGCACCCAACACCCATCCTGCTCCCAGGCCACCTCTGCCCCTGCTTACCCATCTGGCTCTTGAGCTCGGCCAAGGTGATCTCCAACTCCCACACCTGACTCAGGCTGCACTCCTTTTCCTCCCTCAGTGTGCAGAGCTGCCCAGAGCACAGGGAAAAGAGCCATGAGCAGGGGCCACTGCCTCCCTCTAAACCGATGCTGCTGTTGTTTCTGTGGGGAGAGTCAAAGAAAGGAAGGTGACTAAGGATGTCCCCTCTACTCCACTCCCAGAGCAAGAGGGGGTGCACAGGGGGCCAGAGCGGGATTGGCACATTCTCAGACCCTATGGGCACAGGGCCTGTCCCGAGGCTCCCAAGGAAAGAGCATGTGGGTCTTTGCTGGTTTTTGCTCACAGCTATGGAACTGCGTCTGAATCGGGATTCTTCTTAGGGGACAGTAAGGTGAGCCTCCAGAAACAGAATGTGAGAAAAGACAGGCCTTCCGCAAGGTTTGGATTTACATGGGTGTGCGCATCGTTCAAAAGCTCAGCACGTGCTACATAGGGGTTGGGGCTGCTCTTAACAGCGGGGATACAGGAATGAAAAGCACAGGTAAGATCCCTTCTCTCCCTGAGGTTGACGTCCCAGGGAGCCTGGAAATCTTGGATTCTTAGAGCTAAAAGAGACTTTTGACAACTGCCATTTCAACCTCCTTGGGAAACTCAAGCCCAGGGTGGAGAGGCGCTTGTCCAAACTCAAAGCTCAGGTCAGGGCCTGAGTCAGGGTGGGGACATGAGTCTCATGGCCAGCGCTGAATGAGAGGCCACAATCCCAGGGCTGTGTGGCCAGGGTGCAAGCAGGGGTGTCTGGAGAAGAGAGGAGGTGGAGAGGGCAGCAACAGGATGAGAGCCATGCTGCATGCTCCATGCTCTGGGGTCCCTCCAGCTGAGACCTGGCCCACCCAGCACCCCACTCTCCCTCAGCACCAGGGGCCCCCAGCCCCTTTCTTCAGAGCCCACGGGGAAACAGAAGCCCAGGGTGGGCAGCATGGAATCAGGGGACCCCACTGGGCTCTTACCAATTCCCCTATGGTGTTACTGAGTTGTTTGTTTGTTAGATAGCTGGAGTCTGGGGCTACTGCCAGCTCTTGGTACTGGCTCTGAGGTGCATGCAGAGAGGAGGAGTTGCAGGAGGGTTTGAGGAGAGGCAGAGAGAGCAGTCATTAGGGCTGGGGGGGCACGGGCTGTCTCAGCTGGCAGCAGGGCACTCAGCCCCTGCTGTGGGAGAAGAGGGGGGCTGGCCCTGAAGAGCCACTCACCTCCAGATCCTTCATGTAGGAAGATGTGAGGCCCTCTCCACCGATGTAGGACATTGACTAGAAGAGACAAGAGCTCCCATGGAGATGCTACGCCCTCCACCGCCAAGTCCCTACCCTCAGACTACCTCTCCCCCCCCACCTCCACCTGGCAACTCTTCGCCCAGCCTGGCCTCTTCCTCTCATCTATGCCTACCCTCAGACTACCTCCCCCCCCCACCTGGCAACTCCTCTGCCCAGCCTGGCCTCTTCCTCTCATCACCCTCTATGCCTACCCTCAGACTACCTCTCCTCCCACCTCCACCTCCACCTGGCAACTCCTCTGCCCAGCCTGGCCTCTTCCTCTCATCACCCTCTATGCCTACCCTCAGACTACCTCTCCTCCCACCTTCACCTGACAACTCCTCTGCCCAGCTTGGCCTCTTCCTCTCATCACCCTCTATGCCAGCTTCTCCTGGGTCTCATCACCATCCCCCTCCCTTCCTGAATGATGCTCTCCCAGTGCTTCCTGCGCTGAGATACATGGTCACCGTTCTCATGGCCACGTCCTTCATCTGTATGGCTTCCAAGAAGAAGCCAACACCTAGCCTGCCCAACACAGCCCAGCAGGTCAGTCTCTCCCAGGATCTCCCCATCTCTCAGGAATCCCAGCCTCCATTTCTGTCCTTTCCTCTCTCTCCTCTCTTCCTGAGTCCCAGTGTCTGGGGTACCTCGGAGACAAGACCATTGAGCTGCCGAGCAGGTTGACGCAGGCTCTCCGTGGAGGACAATGTCCTAGGGACAGGCACGCAGAGGTCAGGGGTGCAGGGGCTTGATGCAAAAGAGGTCCTTGGGCCGTGGCCTGCCCTCATTCCCATGGCTTAGGGAATGCTGCCCACACAGGAAGACACTCACTTGGTTTCATCTATGAGGACAGGGCCATGGTCAGCATCATGGATCTGAGGGAGAACAAAGAGACAGTGATCACCTGATTTCCAGTAAGAACCACTCAGGGTGGCAGGAGCCCATCTCCTTCCAGCAACCTGCCACTGCCACAAGCTCAAGAGAAAGCCCTGTCTTGGCCTGCCCCCCCCCCCAGTGCTGGGAAGGGTGCCTGGCACTGGGAGCCAAGCTGCTGGAAGAAAGGAGAAGAGAAGGCACAGCAGGCGCAGTCCTCTGGGAAGGGAGATGGTACAAGCATATGGGGTAGCAGGCACAAGGACAGAGGCAGAAACCCGAGTTGGTGTCATGCTAGGTAGACTAGCACCAGGGGGCGCTACACCACCAGGTAACACAGTGGCATCAGCAGAGGGTGGTGCAGGAGCAGTGCAGTCTTTGGGCGCCTGTCAGGGAACAGAGCAGGGGGTTAGGGGGCCATGCAGGAGAGGAGGTGCCTCGCTGCCATGGACACAAGGGCACAGAGCAGGTAGGAAGATGTCGTAGCAGTCAGAGTGACAGTCATACATGCTGGGAACCACAGGGGTTGTGGGAATGGCTTGCCCAGGCTTGGGGACACGTGGCATCTTTTCAGGTGGCCAAAGCTCAAAGGAAGGGGGCTATGACCTCTGTGGACACAAGGTCCTGATTCTCCCTGGACCTCAGCAAGGGCTCTGACCTCTGGCAGCTGCAGCAGGCAGAAGGAACGGGCACCAAGATCAAGCAGCACGGCAGTGTTCTTCCAGAAAGCCAGTCTCTGCTGCACAGTGACCCTAACTCTAGGCCCCTGCTGGGCCGAGGCTGCTGGTGGTGACGGGGCTCCCTCCAGGTAGTACTCTGCTGCTGCCCTCTCCTGCTCTCTGCCCTTTCTCCCTGCCCTCCTCTCTGCCTCAACCATCAGCTGTATTTCTCTGATTCAGGCCTTTCCAAGGAGAAATGTTGTCCAAGAAGCCCCTCCCTGCTTTCTGGAGATAAAATCAACCACAGCCGCCTCATGGGCATACCTCTCAGCCCCATCTCGCAGCTCCAGAAACACCTACTCTACCAAAAGAAGCCAGGAAATCACAGGTAAGATGTCTGCTCTTTGATTTGGCACATGGAGGTCATGGTGCCTCATTGCCAGAAAAACTGCTAGGGAACAATGCGGGGATCTAGTGCTTGGAGCCGTGGAGAAGCCTCTCCTCCTTCTTCCCCAGTGGGACCCCCTCCCTCGGCCAGCCCCATCCAGCTTCTCCCCAGGCTCAGGCCTAACTCTCGGTCCAAGCATCTGGCTCTAAAGACCACCTCATGTCAGCAGGCCAGACGGCCGCATACAGCCAAGATGGCTGAACAAGTGACAGCAGCCAGAGGAGCTGAGTGGAGGCAGGGAGTTGCTGCCTGCTCTCTGAACCCTTCAGCCCTGGCCTCTGAAAACTCCAATTGGCTGCCTCCTTAGAGTCCAGGCTGCAAAGCCTATAGATGAGGAAAAGGCGTGCTGACTCTGCACTTATATCTTTGGAGAGTGGACCAGGGGATGGACTACTTCTCTCTCCCCCTCTCCCTCTCTCTGTCTCTCTCTCTCTCTTATCTCTGCTTCTCTATAACTGAGTTTTCAAATACATAAATAAGTAAATAAAAATTGAATCTATCTACTGTGATTACTTTGTGAACAACCAGGTCATAATTCTACGTCTGAAGCTGGAGCTTCGACTGGGTGTCAAGAAACCAGATGAGAAGCCTGCCCCTCACTTTCAGTCTGAAGGCGCAGCTTCCCCACAGCGTCAGGACACCAGATGAGAAGCCTGCACCTCGCTTAACAATGATGGTGAAGCTTCGCCTGGGTGTCAGGACACCAGATGACAAGCCTGAACCTGCCTTTCAATCTGAAGATGGAGCTTCGCCTGGTTGTCAGGACACCAGATGAGAAGCCTGCACCTGGCTTCACATCTGGAGGTGGAGTTTCCCAGGGTGTCAGGCCACCACATGAGAAGCATGCACCTGGCTTCACATCTGGAGGTGGTTTCCCAGGGTGTCAGGGCACCAGATGAGAAGCCTGCCCCTCACTTTCAGTCTGAAGGCGCAGCTTCCCCACAGCGTCAGGACACCAGATGAGAAGCCTGCACCTCGCTTAACAATGATGGTGAAGCTTCGCCTGGGTGTCAGGACACCAGATGACAAGCCTGAACCTGCCTTTCAATCTGAAGATGGAGCTTTGCCTGGTTGTCAGGACACCAGATGAGAAGCCTGCACCTGGCTTCACATCTGGAGGTGGAGTTTCCCAGGGTGTCAGGCCACCACATGAGAAGCATGCACCTGGCTTCACATCTGGAGGTGGTTTCCCAGGGTGTCAGGGCACCAGATGAGAAGCCTGCACCTGGCTTTCAGTCTGAAGGTGGAGCTTCACCTGGTTGTCAGGACACCAGATGAGAAGCCTGCACCAGGCTTTCCGTCTAAAGGTGGAGTTTCGCCTGGGTGAAAGGACACTAGATGAGAAGCCTGCACCGGGCTTTCAGTCTGAAGTTGGAGCTTCGCCTGGGTGTCAGGACACGAGATGAGAAGCCTGCCCCTCGCTACACATCTGAAGGTGGAGTTTCCCAGGGTGTCTAGACACCAGATGAGAAGCCTGCACCTGGCTTCCAGTCTGAAGGTGGAGCTTCGCCTGGGTGTCAGGACACCAGATGAGAAGCCTGCACCTCGCTTTCAGTCTGAAGGTGGAGCTTCTCTTGGGAATCAGGCCACCAGATTAGAAGCCTGCACCGGGCTTTCAGTCTGAATGTAGAGCTCTACTGGGTGTCAGGACACCAGATGAGAAGCCTGCACCTGGCTTTCAGCTTGAAGGTGGAGCTTCATCTGGGTGTTAGACACCAGATGAGAAGCCTGCACCTCGCTTTCAGTCTGAAGGTGGAGCTTCTCTTCGGCATCAGGCCACCACATTAGAAGCCTGAACCTGGCTTCACATCTGGGGGTGGAGCAATTCCAGGGTGTCAGGACACCAGATGAGAAGCCTGCACCTCGCATCACGTCTGCGGGTGGAGCTTCTCCTGGCTTCACATCTGGAGGTGGTTTCCCAGGGTGTCAGGGCACCAGATAAGAAGCCTGCACCTGGCTTTCAGTCTGAAGGTGTAGATTCGCCTCGATGTCAGGACACCAGATGAGAAGCCTGCACCTCACTTTCATCTGAAGGTGGAGCTTCACCAGGCTGCCAGGACACCAGATGAGAAGCCTGCACCTCGCTTTCAGTCTGAAGGTGGAACTCCTCTTCTGCATCAGGACACCAAAATAGAAGACTGCACCGGGCTTTAAGACTGAAGGTGGAGCTCGACTGGGTGTCAGGACACCAGATGAGAAGCCTGCACCAGGCTTTCCGTCTGAATGTGGAGCTTCACCTGGGTGTCAGAACACCAGATGTGAAATCTGCCCCTAGCTTCACATCTGTATGTGGAGGTTCGCCTGGGTGTCAGGACACCAGATTAGAAGCCTGCACCTCACATGACGTCAAAAGGTGGAGCCTCAACTGGGTGTCAGGACACCAGATGAGAAGCCTGCACCTGGCTTTCAGTCTGAAAGTGGAGTTTCGCCTGGGTGTCATGACACCAGATGAGAAGCCTGCACCTGGCTTTCAGTCTGAAGGTGGAGGTTAGCCTGGGTGTCAGGAGACCAGATGAGAAGCCTACACCAGGTTCTCAGTCTGAAAGTGTTGCTCACCTGGGTGTCAGGACACCAGAGGAAAAACCTGACCCTCACTTTCAGTCTCAAGGTGGAGCTTTGCCTGGGTGTCAGGACACCAGATGAGAAGCCTGCACCGGGCTTTCAGTCTGAAGGTTGAGCTTCATCTGGGTATAAGGACACCAGATGAGAAGCCTGCCCCTCGCTTCACATTGAAGGTGGAGCTTTGCCTGGGTGTCAGTACACCTGATGAGAAGCCTGCCCCAAGCTTCACATCTGAAGGTGGAGGATCGCCTGGGTGTCAGGACACCAGATGAGAAACCAGCACCTGGTTTTAAGTTTGAAGGTGGAGCTTCGCCTGGGTGTCAGGACACCAGATGAAAAGCCTGCACTTGGCTTTCAGTCTGAAAGTGGAGCTTCGCCTGGGTGTCAGGACGCCAGATGAGAAGCCTGCACCTGGCTTTCAGTCTGAGAGTGGAGTTTCACCTGGGTGTCAGGACACCAGATGAGAAGCCTGCACCTGGCTTTCAGTCTGAGAGTGGAGCTCACCTTGGTGTCAGGACACCAGATGAGAAGCCTGTACCTGGCTTTCCGTCTGAAAGTCAAGCTCACTTGGGTGTCTGGACACCAGATGAGAAGCCTGCACCTTGCTTTCAGTCTGAAGGTGGAGCTCACCTGGTGTCAGGACACCTGATGAGAAGCCTGCCACCAGTTCACATCTGAAGGTTGAGCTCACCTGGGTGTCATAATACCAGATGAGAACCCTGCACCTGGCTTCACATCTGGAGTTGGAGTTTGCCAGGGTGTCAGAACACGAGATGAGAAGCCTGCTCCTCGCATGAAGTCAAAAGGTAGAGCTTCGCCTGGGTGTCAGGACACCAGATGACAAGTCTTCACCTGGCTTTCAGTCTGAAGGTGGAGCTTTGCCTGGGTTTCTGGACACCAGATGAGAATCCCGCACTGTCTTTCAGTCTGAAAGTGGAGGTAACCTGGGTGTCAGGATACCAGATGAGAAGCCTGTACCTCGCTTCCAGTAAGAAGGTGGAGCTTCGCTTGGAGTCAGCACACCAGATGAGAAGCCTACACCAGGCTTTCAGTCTGAAGGTGGAGGTTCACCTGGGTGTCAGGACAACACATGAGAAGCCTGCACCTGGCTTTCAGTCTGAAGGTGGAGTTTGGCCTGGGTGTCAGGATACCAGATGAGAAGCCTGAACCTGGTTTCACGTCTGAAGGTGGAGCCTCGCCTGGGTGACAAGACACCAGATGAAAAGCCTGTACCGGGCTTTCAGTCTAAAGGTGGAGCTCGGCTGGATGTCAAGACACCAGATGAGAAGCCTGCACCTGGCTTTCAGTCTGAATGTGGAGCGCTGCTGGGTGTCAGGACACCAGATGAGAAGCCTGCATCAGGCTTTCAGTCTGAAGGTGGAGGTTCGCCTGGGTGTCAGGACAGCAGATGAGAAGCCTGCACCTGGCATTCAGTCTGAATGTGGAGCGCTGCTGGGTGTCAGGACACCAGATGAGAAGCCTGCACCTCGATTTCAGTCTGAAGGTGGATCTTCGCCTGGATGTCAGGACACCAGATGAGAAGCCTGCAAGTCACTTTCAATCTGAATTGGGAGCTTCAACTGGGTGTCAGGACACCAGATGAGAAGCCTGCACCTGGCTTTCAGTCTGAAGAGGGAGCTTTGACTGGGTGTCATTACACCAGATGAGAAGGCTGCATCAGGCTTTCAGTCTGAATTTGGAGTTTCGCTTGGGTGTCAGGACACCAGATCAGAAGCCTGCACCTGGCATTCAGTCTGAAGGTGGAGCTTCACCTGGGTGTCAGGACACCAGATGAGAAGCCTGCACCTGGGTTTCAGTGTGAAGGGGGAGCTTCACCTGGTTGTCCGGACACCAGATGAGAAGCCTGCCCTTCGCTTCACATCGGGAGGTGGAGCTTCGCCTGTGTATCAGGACACCAGATGAGAATCCTGCACCTGGCTTTCAGTCTGAAGGTGGAATTTTGCATTGGTGTCAGGGCACCAGAAGAGAAGCATTCACATGGCTTTCACTCTGACAGTGGAGCTTCACCTGGATGACAGGACACCAGGTGAGAAGCCCGCACCTGCCTTTCAATCTGAAGGTGGAGCTTCGCCTGTGTATCAGGACACCAGATGAGAAGCCTGCACCTGATTTCACTTCAGGATGTGGAGATTTGCCAGGGTGTCACGACAGTAGATGAGAAGCCTGAACCTCGCATCACGTGTGCAAGTGGAGCTTTGCCTGGGTGTCAGGACAGCAGATGAGAAGCCTGCCCCTCACTTCACATCTGAAGGTGGAGCTTCTCCTGGGTGTCAGGACACCAGATGAGAAGTCTGCACATCACTTCCCGCCTGAATGTGGAGCTTCGCTGGGTGTCAGGACACCAGATGAGAAGTCTGCCCCAAGCTTCACATCTGCATGTGGAGGTTCGCCTGGGTGTCAGGACACCAGATGAGAAGCGTGCACTTCGCATCATGTCTGAAGGTGGAGTTTCGCCTGGTGTCAGGACAACACATGGGAAGCCTGCACCTGGCTTTCAGTCTGAAGGTGGAGTTTCGCCTGGGTGTCAGGACAACACATGGGAAGCCTTTACCTGGATTTCACTCTGACGGTGTTGCTTCGCCTGGGTGTCAGAACGCCAGATGAGAGGCCTTCACCTGGGTTTCAGGCTGAAGGTGGAGCTTCGCCTGGGTGTCAGGACACCAGATGAGAAGCCTGCACCTGGCTTTCAGTCTGAAAGTGGAGCTCACCTGGGTGTCGGACACCAGATGAGAAGCCTGAACCTGGCTTCACGTCTCAAGTTGGAGCTTTGCCTGTGTATCAGAACAACAGATGAGAAGCCTGAACATCGCTTTCAGTCTGAAGGTGGAGCTTCGCCTGGGTGTCAGGACACCAGATGAGAAGCCTGCACCTGGCTTTCAGTCTGAAGGTGGAGCTTTGCCTGGGTGTCGACACCAGATGAGAAGTCTGCACTTCGCTTTCTGTCTCATGTGGAGCTTCGCCTGGGTGTCAGAACACCAGATGAGAACCCTGCACCTGGCTTCACATCTGGAGTTGGAGCTTTGCCAGTGTGTCAGGACACCAGATGAGAAGCTGCACCTGGCTCTCATTCTGAAGGTGGAGCTTCCCCTGAATATCAGGACACCAGATTAGAAGCCTGCACTGGATTTCAGTCTGAAGGTAGCGCGTCACCTGGGTGTCAGGACACCAGATGAGAAGCCTGCTTCCAATAAGAAGGTGCAGCTTCGCCTGGGAGTAAGGACACCGGATGATATCCTGCACCTTGCATCATGTCTGAATTGGCACATCGCCTGGTTGTCAGGACACCAGATGAGAAGCCTGCACCAGGCTTTCAGTCTGAAGGAGCAGCTTGGCCTAGGTGTGAGGACAGCAGATGAGAAGCCTACACCTGGCTTCACATCTGGGGGTCGAGCTTCGCCAGGGTGTCAGGACACCAGATGACAAGTCTTCACCTGGTTTTCAGTCTACAGGTAGAGCTCACCTGGGTGTCAGGACACCAGATGAGAAACCTGCACCTGGCTTCACATCTGGAGTTGGAGCTTTGCCAGGGTGTCAGGACACCAGATGAGAAGCATGCCCCTCGCTTCATGTCTGGAGGTGGTGCTTCGCCTGATGTCAGGAAACCAGATCAGAAGCCTTCACCTGGCTTTCAGTCTGAAGATGGAGGTTCGCCTCGGTGTCAGGACACCAGATGAGAAGCCAGAACCTCACTTTCAGTCTCAAGGTGGAGCTTTGCCTGGGTGTCAGGACACCAAATGAGAACCCTGTACCTCGCTTCCAGTAAGAAGGTAGAGCTTCGCTTGGGTGTCAGGACCCCAGATGAGAAGCCTACACATGGCTTTCAATCTGAAGGTCGAGCTTCGTCTGGGTGTCAGTACACCAGATGAGAAGCCTGCCCCTAGCTTCACATCTGAAGGTGGAGGATCGCCTGGGTGTCAGGACACCAGATTTGAAGCCTGCACCTGGTTTTCAGTCTGAAGGTGGATCTTTGCCTGGATGTCAGAACACCAGATGAGAAGCCTGCACCTCGCTTTCAGTCTGAAGGTGGAGCTTCTCTTGGGCATCAGGACACCAGATGAGAAGCCTGCACCTGATTTCACATCAGGATGTGGAGATTTGCCAGGGTGTCACGAAAGTAGATGAGAAGCCTGAACCTCACTTCACATCTGAAGGTGGAGCTTCGCCTGGGTGTCAGGACACCAGATGAGAAGCCTGCACCTGGCTTTCAGTCTGAAGGTGGAGGTTAGCCTGGTTGTCAGGAGACCAGATGAGAAGCCTCCACCAGCTTTCAGTCTGAAAGTGTTGCACACCTACGTGTAAGGACACCAGATAAGAAGCCTGCACCTCACTTTCAGTCTCAAGGTGGAGCTTTGCCTGGGTGTCAGGACACCAGATGAGAAGCCTGCACTGGATTTCAGTCTGAAAGTGGAGCTCACCTGGGTGTCAGGACACCAGATGAGAAGCCTGTACCTCGCTTCCAGTAAGAAGGTGGAGCTTCGCTTAGGTGTCAGGACACCAGATGAGAAGCCTACACATGGCTTTCAGTCTGAAGTTCGAGCTTCATCTGGGTATCAGGACACCAGATGAGAAGCCTGCACCTGGATTTCAGTCTGAAGGTGGAGCTTCTCCTGGGTGTGAGGACACCAGATGAGAAGCCTGCACCTCGCTTCATGTCTGAAGGGGGAGCTTCGCCTGGATGTCAGGACACCAGATGAGAAGCCTGCAAGTCGCTTTCAATCTGAAGTGTGAGCTTCAACTGGGTGTCAGGACACCAGATGAGAAGCCTGCAACTGGCTTTCAGTCTGAATGTCGTGCTTCGCCTGGGTGTTAAGACACCAGATGAGAAGCCTGCCCCTCGCTTCACATTGAAGGTGGAGCATCACCTGGGTGTCAGTACACCAGATGATAAGCCTGCCCCTCCTTCACCTCTGAAGGTGGAGGATCGCCTGGGTGTCAGGACACCAGATGATAAGCCTGCCCCTCCTTCACCTCTGAAGGTGGAGCATCACCTGGGTGTCAGTACACCAGATGATAAGCCTGCCCCTCCTTCACCTCTGAAGGTGGAGGATCACCCGGGTGTCAGGACACCACATGAGAAGCCTGCAGCTGGTTTTCAGTCTGAAGGTGGAGCTTCGCCTGGGTGTCAGGACACCAGATGAGAAGGCTGCACCTGGCTTTCAGTCTGAAGGTGGAGCTTCACCTGTGTGATAGAACACAAGATGAGATGCCTGCCCCAAACTTCAAATCTGAATGGGGAGGTTCACCCGGGTGTCAGGACACCAGATGAGAAGCCTGCACCTGGCTTTCAGTATGAAGGTGGAGTTTTGCCTGAATGTCAGGCCACCAGATGATAAGCCTGCACCTGGCTTTCTGTCTGAAGACGGAGCTTCACGTGGGTGTCAGCATACCAGATGAGAAGCATGCACCAGGCTTTCAGTCTGAAGGTGAAGCTTCACATGATTGTCAGAAGACCAAAAGAGAAGTCTGCCCCTAGCTTCACATTCTGTATGTGGAGGTTCGCCTGGGTGTCAGAACACCTGATTTGAAGTCTGCCCCTAGCTTCACATGTGAATGCGGAGGTTCACCCGGGTGTCAGGACACCAGATGAGAAGCCTGCACCTGGGTTTCAGTCTGGTGGTGGAGCTTCGCCTGGGAGTCAGGACACCAGATGAAAAGCCTGCACCTGGCTTTCAGTCTGGTGGTGGAGCTTCGCCTGGGAGTCAGGACACCAGATGAAAAGCCTGCACCTGGCTTTCAGTCTGAAGGGGGAGCTTTGCCTTGGAGTCAGGATGCCAGATGAGAAGCCTTCACCTGGGTTTCAGTCTGAAGGTGGAGCTTCGCCTGGGTGTCAGGACACCAGATGAGAATCCTGCACGTGGCTTCCAGTCTGAAGGTGGAGTTCGCCTGGATGTCAAAACACCCGATGAGAAGCCTGCAAGTCGCTTTCAATCTGAAGTGGGAGCTTCGTCTGGGTATCAAGACACCGAATGATATCCTGCACCTCGCATCACATCTGAATTGGCACATCGCCTGGGTGTCAGGACACCAGATGAGAAGCCTGCACCTGGTTTTCAGTCTGAAGGTGGAGCTTCACGTGGGTGTCAGGACACAAGATGAGAAGCCTGCACCTGACTTTCAGTCTGAAGAGGGAGCTTCGCCTGGATGTCACGACACCAGATGAGAAGCCTGTAAGTCGCTTTCAATCTGAGGTGAGAGCTTTGCCTGGGTGACAGGACACCAGATGAGAAGCCTGCACCTCACTTTCAGTCTGAAGAGGGAGCTTCGCCTGGATGTCACGACACCAGATGAGAAGCCTGTAAGTCGCTTTCAATCTGAGGTGAGAGCTTTGCCTGGGTGACAGGACACCAGATGAGAAGCCTGCACCTCACTTTCAGTCTGAAGAGGGAGCTTCGCCTGGGTGTCAGGACACCAGATGAGAAACCTGCACCTGGCTTTTAGTCAGAAGGTGGAGCTTCCACTGGGTGTCATTACACCAGATGAGAAGCCTGCATCAGGCTTTCAGTCTGAAGGTGGAGTTTTGCCTGGGTGTCAGGACACTAGATGAGAAGCCTGCACCTCGCTTTCAGTCTGAAGGTGGAGATTTGCCTGGGTGTCCGGACACCAGATCAGAAGCCTGCCCTTGCTTCACATTGGGAGGTGGAGCTTCACCTGTGTATCAGGACACCAGATGAGAATCCTGCACCTGGCTTTCAGTCTGAAGGCGGAGCTTCCCGTGGGTTTTAGGATACCAGATGAGAAGCCTGCACCACGCTTTCAGTCTGAAGGTGGTGCTTTGTCTCGGTGTCAGCACACCGCATGGAAAGCATGCACCTGGATTTCAGTCTGAATGTGGAGTTTCGCATGGGTGTCAGGACACCAGATGAGAATCCTGTACCTGGCTTTCAGTCTGAAGGGGGAGCTTCACCTGGGTGTCATGACACCAGATGAGAAGCCTGCACCTCACTTTGAGTCTGAAGGTGGAGCTTCGCCTGGGTGTCAGGACACCAGATGAGAAGTGTGCACCTGGCTTTCAGTCTGAAGGTGGATCTTTGCCTGGCTGTCGACACCAGATGAGAAGCCTGCACCTGGCTTCAGAATGCCTTAGTCCGATTCCTAGCTCCAGCTCTGACTGCAGTCCTCCTCATGCCAGCCCTTGGAGACCCTGTGATGGCTCAAGTACACTGAGCTACTCGAAGTCAAATTTCAGCTGTCAGGACTTCTCTGTGCCTGGGCCCTGCCCAGACTATGTCATTTGTTGTCTCCTCTGAGGCTGCAGAGTGAGTCATGGCCCCTGGCCAGACCTTCCTGGGTGGGAGCCGCCATGATGGTCGACCAGCCATCTGTCCCTTTCCCTAGGCCCATCCCCAGATCAGCCCTGCTACACTGGCTGGGCTGAAGGCCCTGGGGCAGTTAGACAGGAAGTGCCAACATTATCTGCAGGTTATGGCCTACCTAGCCCCGTGTGCCTGTGCCCTGCCCCTCCCCCAACTCAGGCTCGCTGCAGCCCTGGAAGGTGTTCTATGACCTCACTATGCTGCCTATGACCTCATCGCTCCCTCTGCCTCCCCCACTCGCCACGTGGATGAATATTACCCACCTTTAATCTTCACACTGGCCTCAAACGCCACCTTTTCCAGCCACAAGTCCATTCGGAACCCACCTCCCTCACCTAGCCATGCAGCTGGCCTATTGCCGCCTTTCCCCTGCCCCCTCAGAGCACTCTGCCACCCCCATGGCACCTCCTGTCTTGTTCTACTTCCAGCACTGTGCATCCAATGCCTTTGCCATCCACGGGCCCAGTGAACATGGTTGAGTGCCCCATCTGATTTGTCAAAGAGACGAGGGGCAGGCAGAGTGTCCTAGCACTGGTCTGTCTGGGTAGCCTCACATCCTTGCCGGTTAGTTCCTCTGAAAAGCTAACCTCCATCCTTGTGATTATAAAGCCAATTCATTTTCTCTTAATTCTATCTTCTCACTCTCAAACCAAAATGGAATTCATCAAGTTGAAAAATCACTTACTTCCATCTGGTCTACTTGCCCAGAGGGCAAAATGTAACAGCATTTGTATTTTTTCAAATCTCTCCTGGTCTAACTGCACTGGACATTCAAAGCCCAAAACCCTACAGACCTGCTCTGAAAGTTATTCCCAAATTACTGAATCTTTGAGGTGTGCCTTACCCTCTCCAAGATGATAAAAGACACAAGGGAAGGGAAAAATGCAATTAACCAAGCAGGGGAGGAAGCAGACATAAGCAGGCCGAGGGTTAATGGCAGCAACTTAAAACAAGCCAGAGGCAGTCTCCACCATATGAGACAAGCCTCAGGGACATGCACACCTGGGAGGCAGCAAGCCAGAGAGGGGGTCTTGGCACTGCCTCCCCTTCCACTTGTCCTATGGGGCAGCGCTACCCCATTGGAATGGTTAAGGTCAGACGCCAGCACCTTCAGTATGTCCTGCATCTAGAGATGGTGAAAAGGGGAAAACAAGGGCAGGAGAAGACACAGAGACGTTGTCGCTCCCCCTCTTCGTGGAGGAACGACACTAAGCCCTGCCTAGGCTTCATATCCGAGTCACGGCACCATTATGTCGCTCCCCCTCTTCGTGGAGGAACGACACAGGACCCTGCGCTGTTCTTTTGTCTGCTCGGCCCTCCCCGGGTTTGCTGCTGGTTCTTCCCGGGTTGGCTACTGTCCCTTCCACCTCTGTGGAAGGGCAGTTCCCCCTGGCCACATTCCCCACTTCCGCAGGGGAGCGGCACACCGCCGGCCGGCTCTTCTCGGGGGCTGCACAGGTGTTCCTTCAGCTAGATGTTCCCCTTAGATGTTCCCCTTAGATGTTCCTGGTGCATGCCGTCTCTCTCCTCCTTTATAGTCCTCCTCCGCCAATCCTAACTCGGCTGCCCACACGCCGAGTACACTGCTCTCCTCCAATCAGGAGCAAGTCCTACAGTTTATTAGCTGAACTGGAGGCAGCTGTGCGGAAGCTGTTTACTTCTCTCCCAGCGCCATACTGTGGGAGAGCAGATGCATAGAATCAGTCTTAATTCCAGTAACTCAGTCTAGTCCGGATTGCTCCCCACAGATCCCCCTTTCTTTTTATTTTTGGCGTTGATACGCGCCTGTCTTCGGTGCCCCGTGGCACACACTCTGCTCTGCTTGCTAGAGTTGCCACAGGTTCTTACAAGTCCTATCAATCAGGCAAACCGAATCCGGGTCCTCTCTTCGCCATGTTGTGAGGAGGTTTTTAGGCGCTGATGCGTGCCTGTGTTCGGTGACCTGCGGCTCATACTCTGGTCGAGCCGCCTGCTGGCGCTTACCGCCTTAATCAGGCAGACCGAATCCAAGCCTCCTAATTGTTGTATTGTGGGGAGGCCTTTCTGATGTTAATTCGTGCTTGTCTTCGGTGACCTGCGGCGCATAAGCTGCTAGCCGCCGCAGGTGCTCATCGCCTCACTTAATCAGGCAGACCGAATCCAAGCTCTCTCACTGCCATGTTGAGGGGAGGCCTTTCTATTTCTCTATTTCTCTATCTCCGGGCATTCCTACTTCTCCCATTTTACTTCCATCTTCCAGCATTCCTATTTCTCTCACTTTACTTCTAAACTTCTATTTCTCCTATCCCTGCAGCTTCCCGGCACCTCGCCCTGCCGGCGGCTTCCCGGCACCTCACCCCGCCAGCGGGCTCCGCCCCGAGGCTGCTTCTCGGCGCCTCGCCGGCTCTGAGCCGCTTCAGCCCACGCCTCTCTCATCTGCACGGCTCGGCTTTGCGCGCACACTCCGCGGTCTCGCATTTAACCCTTTCGCGTCTGAACCACGGCCTCGCGCCAGCCCCGCGTTCCCTATGTACTTGAGCCCCGCACGCTCTGTCTGCGCGCGGCAGCCTCCGCGAGTCACACAGCATAGCTTACGTGTCCGCCACTAGCATTCAATCTAAGTTCCCCAGGCTAGCCTGGCGAATTCAACCCAGCTTACGTCTCCGCCCCACGGTTTGGCTTCCCGTCCTTTGCTCCCCGGGCTAATCAGACGGATCCCAATCTGGCTTACGTTTCAGCTTCTGGTTTCAACTTTTCGCCCCCTATTCCCGGGCTAACTTGAGAATCCCAAAGTGGCTTTCATTTCCGCCTCGGCCTGCCCCCCGCGGCTTCAATTTCCCTAACATTTTTTTCTACCCGGTATGTTTCCCCAAGCTTTCTTCCAACAATACTCCTCCCTCATTTCTCCTGGCCTCTCCCCACAGTCCGCATCCGAGTCTGTTTGTTCTAGCTTTCACTTTCGCTTTCGACCTTAGAGATTTCTCCCAGTTTCCCCCCGTAGTCCGTATCTGAGTCTATGCCTAGGCTTTCAATAGCTTCTTCCGGCACCTCTTTCGTCCGGCTTTTCCCTAGGCTGTTTGCTAGTCTCTCTCTCCGATATTTTCCACTTCTTCCCGTTTCTTCCCTCCTAAGTTTCATATCCATCCTAAGTTTCCTATCCGAGTCACGGCACCATTATGTCGCTCCCCCTCTTTGTGGAGGAACGACACAGGACCCTGCGCTGTTCTTTCGTCTGCTCGGCCCTCCCCGGGTTTGCTGCTGGTTCTTCCCGGGTTGGCTACTGTCCCTTCCACCTCCGTGGAAGGGCAGTTCCCCCTGGCCACATTCCCCACTTCCGCAGGGGAGCGGCACACTGCCGGCCGGCTCTTCTCGGGGGCTGCACAGGTGTTCCTTCAGCTAGATGTTCCCCTTAGATGTTCCCCTTAGATGTTCCTGGTGCATGCCGTCTCTCTCCTCCTTTATAGTCCTCCTCCACCAATCCTAACTCGGCTGCCCACACGCCAAGTACGCTGCTCTCCTCCAATCAGGAGCAAGTCCTACAGTTTATTAGCTGAACTGGAGGCAGCTGTGCGGAAGCTGTTTACTTCTCTCCCAGCGCCATACTGTGGGAGAGCAGATGCATAGAATAAGTCTTAATTCCAGTAACTCAGTCTAGTCCGGATTGCTCCCCACAAGACGTGGCTTAGAGAGAGGCAAGGATGTCGGGGAAGGAAGAGGTGGAGTGAGGAAACGGAGGCTGAGGAAGAGCAGAGATCCACACCGTGGCCCCCAGGCCATCCTCTCAGACTGGCCATTGCTGCCTCGCCAGACAGAGGGAAAAGCCCCCAGGCCCCAGAGTCACAGGAAGCGCAGTCACTGACCAGCACGGCTCTCAGACCCTCCCCCAGACACGACCTCCACTCTCCATGTTAAAACCAGACATCTGCAGAAGGGTTCTCTTGAACAGGGAGGCTACAGCTCAACAATTAGAAGACACTGTTCCAATCCAATAATATCTGACAGCCTGAAACGGAAGCCCAGGGGAGGCTGTGACTTTTCTGAGGTCATCCAGAGCCAAGGCTGAATCCCAGTGCCTGGGGCTTCCTAAGGGCACAGCCCGATGGCCGGGCTGCTCTCGCTGACCTGGCTTTTCCTGAGGCCGGGGATGAGGAAGTCGCAAATACCAGCGACTATGAATGTTACAAGACCCTGTATTCTGGATTAATACGAGAACAGCAAAAACTCTCAAACTTTGTAAGTAAAACATCAGCCCCATCTATTTTACAGATGTGGAGAGAGAGGCCCAGAAAGCTTGAACAGTTTGCCTTACATTATATCCCTAGCAGAGGGAAAGGGAGCATTCACACCCAGAATCCTTGACCAGTATCTAACACTCCCTTCCACCATCTTCCATTGTCCTCTGGATCCCCAACCCCCACCCCCCATTGCCCCTTAGCCCCCGAGCCCCCAGCAGCCTGGCCAGCCAAGACTCACATCCTCAGTTGAGTGACAACCCTGAGAAGTGGTTGTCTCAGGGCTACTGCCGTTTTTAAGGCAGGAGGCCGGAGACGAGGTCTGAGGCTGGGCCGAGGAGCCCCAGGAGCCAATGGCCCAAAGTCACCCAGGGGCGACAAGCCAGGGCGGGGGCTGGGTGCTGAGGGGGCGGTGCTGGTTGAGAGGACTTGGGTGGGGGAAGCCAAGAAGTGCTGGGGCTCAACCCGAGTGTCTGAGGAGCCACACAGACCCCGCCACGGACCGGCTGTCAGAGGGGCAGTGGGCTGGGCCGGGGGGGCGCGACCCCAACGTTTTACCTTTTTCTTGGCCGCAGCCAGCTTGCTCTGTCTGGTTTCCTCCGACATCGCGGGGCGGGGAGGGGGCGAGGGAGGGGGGCCACATCACCACGATCCCGGCAACCAACGCAAGTTGCTCCCGGCAGCTACCGCGCAGGTGTGTGACTGAGCCAGGAGACGCAGGTTCAGGGCAGAACTCGGAGGGGCTGGGTGGGCGTGGTCGCCACACTTCAAGCCCGTTGGTCAGTGAGAAAGATGAAACAAAGAGGGGCGTGGTCCGAGGCGTCAAAATGGGAGCTGCACATGCAGCTCTGTCACCGCCCACTCTGGGGGCGGGGCGATTTCCCTTGGGTGCGGGCGCAGCTTTCTGGGAGCCTCTCATGGCGTCCGACACAGAATTCTAGTTAGTCTGCGGACGCCAGAGGCCGCTCTCCGGCCCGCGCCCTGGACCCCTTTTCTCCACAGGCGCCCCCGAACCGGGGCCCTCGGACCCCAGGGCTCAGGAGGTGGGCGCGGAGCGCAGAGCAGGGGACACTGCATCAGTTCACGACCCCTTTCTGACTCCTCCCAGATGTGCCCCAGACGTTCTCCTTTCAGAAATCCCCTCAGGGTCCCTTTCACGTCCTCCAGACACTGCCCTCTCACACCCAGCCCTTCCTCGAGGAGCCCCACGCTGACCCCGCCCAGCTGGATCCAGTCGGGCATGCCCAGGTCCTGGCGGCTCCTCCTCCCGCACCCCCACGGGCCCCCTTTCCCCTCAGAGCAGCTCCGGGGCCTCAGCCTCTCCCACGCTTCCCTCCAGGGCTGAGCAGGACCCGGCCGCAGCTGCCTCGGGACCTTCCGGTCACGGTGAGTAGCCCGCGCCCCCCGACCCCGTGCGTGTGCCTGCGCCCCCCCGACCCGTGCGGATGGTTGCGGACCCCATCCCGTGAGGGTGTCTGTGCCCCCGACCCGTGAGCGTGCCTGCACCTCCCAACTCCATGAGTGAGCCTGCGCCCCCCCTATCCGTGAGGATGTTTGCGCTCCCGAACCATGAGCATGGCTACGGACCCAGACCCCGTGAGGATGCTAGCACCTCCCGACCCCGTCATGGTGGCTGCACCCCCCCGACCCGTGAGGAAGTCTGTGCCCCCAGACCTCGTGCGTGTGCCTGCGTTCCCAGATCCACGCGGATGTCTGCGCCCCCAACCAGTGGGGGTGCCTGCGCCCCCTGACTCCGTGCATGTGCCAAAGCCCCCAGACCCTGTGAGGATTTCTGTGCCTCCCGAACCGTGAGGGGGCCTGCGCCCCCCGACCTGTGAGGAAGTCTACGCCCCCCCAACCCCATGAGTGTGCCTGAGACCCCCGACCAGTGAGGATGTCCAGGCCACCGAGCCGTGAGCATGGCTGTGGACCCCAACCCCGTGCGGGGGGCTGCAGTAGACATCAACCCCGTGAGGGTGCCAGCACCTCCCAACCCTGTGAGGGTGCCAGTGCCTCCCAACCCCATGGGGGGCTGCACCCCCGACCTCTTGAGGTTTCCTGGGCCCCTCGACCCATGAGGGTGCCGGCATCCACCGATCAGAGAAGATGCCAGCACCCCAACCCTGTGAGTGTGCCTGGGCCCCCAACACTGTGAGAATGCCCGTGCCCCCCGACCCATGAGGGAGCCCGTGCCCCCCAACACATGAAGTTGCCAGTGGCCTCCAATCCGTGAGTGTGCCAGCACCCCCAATTCTGTGTGGGTGCCAATGCCCTCCATCCCGTGAGGATTTCTGAGCCCACCCAATGTGGGGAGGATGTCTGCGTGCCCCCCCCACACAGTGGCATCATGACTACCCCCAGCCCTCCCCCACCCCAACCACAGCCCACAGGTGGGCCTTCCTCAGTCTTCCTGAGGAGACAAAAGGAAACCTGTTGAAGTGAAATGGACACTATGGGAAACGGTGACTTGATCAGCATAGCCCTGACTGTTAATGAACAACTTAATACATTATCCCTCTTAGTAGTTTTTTTGTCTGTTCTACTTAATATGACCGGTTTAATTCTGTAATTAATACACAGTTATTCTTAAGTGTTGAAAATTAACTGAAATGTGATCCCTGTTAAACATAAGAGTGGGAATAAGAGAGGGAAGAGATGTATAATTTGGGACATGCTCAAGCTGACTTGCCCCAAATGGTAGAGTTAGAAACATACCAGGGGATTCCAATTCAATCCCATCAAGGTGGCATGTACCAATGCCATCTCACTATTCCAAGTGATCAATTTCAGTTCACAATTGATCATAATGAAAGGACTAAGAGTCAAAGGGAGCACATAAACAAGCCTAGTACCTGCTAACACTAACCGATAGAATAAATAAAGGGGAGAGTGATCCAACATGGGAAGTGAGATACTCAGCAGACTCATAGAATGGCAGATGTCCTAAATAGCACTCTGGCCTCAGAATCAGCCCTAAAGGCATTCGGAGCTGGCTGAAAAGTCCATGAGAGTATTTCAGGCATGGAAAGCCAAGACACTCTGGCAATAGATCTCTGTGAGTGAGATCCCTGTGGAAAGAACAGGTCATCAAAGAAGGAGGTACCTTTCTCTGAAGGGAGGAGAGAACCTCCACTTTGACTATGACCTTGTCTAAACAAGATAAGAGTCGGAGAACTCAAGGGGCTTCCATAGCCTTGGAAACTCATGACTGGTGCATAGGGAGATTACTGATGCCATAGACAGGAGTGTCAATTGGTAAAGTCAACAACAGGAGTCATTGTGCACTTACTCCTCATGTAGGATCTCTGTCCTTAATGTGCTGTGCATTGAGATTTAATGCTATAACGAGTACTCAAACAGTATATTTCACTTTGTGTTTCTATGGGGGTGCAAACTGTTGAAATCTTTACTTAATGCATACTAAACTGATCTTCTGTTAAAAAAAAAAAGAAATTATCAATTCCCAACTTGACTCTCACTGGGATTAAACATGACAATAGGTCTGATCTGATTTCATCATCATTTAAAAAAATCATCTATTATTTTTCACTTTATGTTTCTGTGTGGGAGCAAACTGTTGAAATCTTTACTTAATGTATACTAAGCTGATCTTCTGTATATTAAGATAATCAAAAATGAATCTTGATGTGAATGGAAGGGGAGAGGGAGCAGGAAAGGGGAGGGTTGTTGGTGGGAGGGACGGTATGGGGGGGGGAGCCATTGTAATCCATAAGTCGTACTTTGGAAATTTATATTCATTAAATAAAAGTTAAAAAATAATTTAAAAAATTTAAAAAAATATGGTTGAGGGTCCTATTAATATCGTTTCTGATAGCTTGTATGTTGTTAATGCTGTTAAGAGGCTAGGCTCCCCTTCGCTAATATCCAAAAGTTCTACAGTGTTTCCTTATTTTGAGCTTGTTCAGCACGCTTTATTTAGGAGATAAGATCCCATTTTTATCACCCATATTAGAGCACATACCTCTCTGCCAGGTCCTCTCACCGCGGGAAATGCCCTTGCTGATCAACATTCCCGCTTCCTTTTAGCTTGCACTGCCATGGAACAGGCAACGGAATATCACAAACTTTGGCATGTTAATAGTAAGACCTTAAGGATGAGGTTTAATATCCCTATTCATAAAGCTAAATCTATTGTCCAAAATTGTGAAAAATGTGTTATTCATCAGCCTGTTACTATGCCCACTGGAGCTAATCCCCGGGGCCTTTATCCATGTCACATTTGGCAAATGGATGTAACGCATATCCCTGCCTTTGGCAAGCTATCCTGTGTCCATGTTACGGTGGATGCTTACTCAGGAGTAGTTATGGCTACCACCACCACCAAAGAGTCTGCCTCCCATGTAATGCAACATATGTTACAATGTTTTGCTTCTTGGGGAATTCCTAATATAATAAAAACTGATAATGGACCTGCTTATACTTCTAAGGCTTTTGCTGAGTTTTTAGCAACTTTTCATATCTCTCATTTAACCGGCATCCCATATAACCCTACTGGACAAGCCGTTGTGGTGGCACTAATCTGTATCTGAAAAATTTTGTATTAAAACAAAAAGGGGGAATAGGGGCACTATCCCGTTCCCCTTAAAGACATTCTCAACCTCGCCTTACTTACCATAAATTTTTTAAATAAAAAAGCTGATGGTCTCACCCCGGCAGAACGTTATGTAATCTCGGAACAGACCCCCAATAGTAATAAACCCCATGAACCGACAGAAGCTCAGCCACCCGTTAGAAAAATGATTATGTGGAAAGACCCACAAGATAACAAATGGAAAGGCCCATACCCATTAATAAGAAGGGTATGAGGTTCTGTTTGTTTTCTCCCACAGGAAGAAAAAAATCCAATCTGGACTCCAGAAAGACTGACAAGAACAATAGAGTAGCGAGATGATCGTGATTCTACTCCTACTAATAATGACACAACTGTCACCGATGATGGCCAAGCTGGATGAGTATTGGGGTCTCTTGAGAGCCCTACCTCTCCTTCTACCTGTTTCTAATTCTTCTAACCTTCTGCCAGTTGTGTATTTGCATAACTCTACCATAGGTGAAAGATTCGGAGTGCCTTACAACAGTCTTGTCAATTCTTCCCATCAGGGCCAGGTTAACTTACCCATCCACCTTTCGGGAGCGCTATGCTTCCATAAGCCCAAGTTTGGTACAGATCTTTGTGGTTATAATTATACCGGCTTTCCTATGCCATGTATTAATTTGGCCACTTATTCCATGGGAGATGTTATCAACTGGAATGAGTCAGGTAGTTCTTACACAGCCAATATTATAGGGGAACTTATAGCCTTTTGATCTGAGTCACTACCTCTCAGGTGCCAGGAGTGTCACAGACCATTTGCTCCTTACCCTCCTACCAATCCACTTCCTTCTTGCACTCCTCAGGCACCCCCAATTCTCCAGATGCCTGTCCACCTCTGATCGATTCCCTGTTGCTCCTTAATGTTAATTTCTTTGCAGCTTCTTGATTTGCCTTTTCATCACCCAACGAAACCCATGTATCATCCGCTGTTTGCCTTCAGCCTCCCTTCTTTTGGTATTGCTGTAATGCTACTAATAATACTTGCACTACAGGAGTTATTTCCTCATGTGTTAAAGGAAAATTAAATGAAGTGGAAACACTGGTGGTTGTGCGGATTCCCATTTGGGTTCCTGTACCAGTTGCGGTGCCTGAGAAGGACTTCTCAATGGCTGTTCGACACAGGAGAGACTTCGGAGTCACCGCGGTCGTCGTTGCAGTAATTGCGGCATTATCAGCTGGTGCGGCCGCTATTGGCATGGCTGTGAGCCAAACCTCCACACTGTCCACACTTGATAGCATCACAAGATCTACTGCCCAGGCACTTGATGATATACTGCTATTCAGCTGTTAACTCAATGAACGGATTTATTGCAAGATCAGGCCTGGCTGGCATACCCTGTGTTATTCGATCTACTGCAGTTTGTGTTACCGCCTACCCCTACAACCACTTCTCATTTGCCGCTAATCAGTCCCATCTTTTGGGTAGCATGTTAAATGGTAGTTGGAATCCAATTGAATAATGGGCCGCTATTTTAGGGCTGGCTCTTGTGCTTATAACAGGATCAATTATTGTTCGGATCTTGCAAGGGCTGCTCAGGTGTCAGCGTAATACACAAATGGTGGTTAAATAAGCCATGCTAACATTCAATAACCAGTACCCCATGCAAAATGGACAGATTCAGGTGTGGCTGAATCTGCTGGACCGGTAGTCAAAGACGGGTAAGTTCTGAGAGGTCTTCAAGGCAACCTAAGACAGGGCATGAACGCTCCCTCCACACCTCATGTTCATGTGCCAATGATGGGTAAGCCCAATAGATGCTCTTGGTCACCTAAGACAGGCACAGTATCACTCCATTTTGCAAAGAAATAAGGGGGAGATGTTGGGGAATGGGACAGCCTGGCCAGCTGTGCCCCTCCCGACATGTACAAGCACAAGAAGTTTAGTGCTGGGCTTTTTCCACCCTGCCCGTTGCTAACCGCAAGATCCTCTTTTGACTGTAAGCATCCTGTTATTGCATGTTTCCCACATTTACTAAGTTTTGTTTCTTGCTGATTTGGTAACATGTTTTCCGTGAATCATATATAAACAGGTGGACGGTGGGAGGGGGATATATAAGAGGGTTGGAGGAGGCGAAGACAGTGGGTGTTCACGACATGTAACCCGAGTCCGAGTCTGCTAAAAAATAAAGTGGAAGCTGAAAAGCCGATAAACACATCTGGTGTCTCTGAGGTCTCTCTGGCATTAACCTATCTGGAAGGTGCACACCTGCACCTCATCTTTTTAAAAAAATTTTATTTCATGTTTCAGTTCTGATATTTCTGTCTTCTAACTCTGGGATTTTCTTGCTTTTTGCGGTCCTTGAGGTGCATTGTTGTGTTTGTTGCACTTCCATTTCTTAGGCCATCCTCTGCTACTTTCCCAGGTGCATCAGCAGGGAGCTGGATCAAAAGTGCAGCAGCTGGGATTTGAACCGGCGCCCATATGGGATGCCGGTGCTGCAGGCAGAGGCTTAACTTGCTACACCATGGTACTGGCCCCTCAAATCCATTTTTCAAAGTTCATTCTGATGCGCCCTAACCTCTGCTGCTGCCTGGAGGTGCTCGCAGCCTGAGCCCTGAGGGGCCGTGTGGCATCCTGGCCAGCCTCGAGCACCCTTGGTATGGCTTTGGCTCACAGCTAGTTAAATGCCCTTGAACTTGTCCCCCATGTACACAAAAATTATCTAGGGGCTGGTGTTTGTGATGTAGCAGGTAATGCTGCTGCCTGTGATGCCAGCATCCCATATGGGCACCAGTTCAAGTCCTGGCTGCTCCACTTCCAGTCCAGCTCCTTGCTAATGCACCTGGGAAATTAGTGGAGGATGGCACAAGTGTTTGGGCCCCTGCAGCCATGTGAGATCTGGAAGAAGCTCCTGGCTCCTGGTTCTTGACTTTGGTCATGGCCAGCTTCAGCCATGAGGCCATTTGGGTAGTGAACCAGTGGATAGAAGATCTGCCTCTCTCCCCCCCTCTCCCTATAACTCTGCCTTTCAAATAAATAAAAATAAATCTCTAAAAGATTATCAAAAATATGTTGATACTGAGATCACATACAGCATCCTAAATATATAGCCCCTTAGTCTGAGTCAATGCCACCTACAATAGCATACACAAATTCTGCTCCTGTGTGCCTTGGTCCAATACTGCTTTTCTTGTTATTGATAACATAGTCATGCCTTGTGTGCACAAACTTGCCTGTGTATAATTAATTTTATGTAATTCCCTCTTAAGTGTTGTAGGAGTAAAAGGTGGATTCCTGGGGCAGCAATAAGTCACCTCTTGGTGTCTACATCCCACATAGGATTTCCTGGGTTTACATCTGGTCCAGTCCTGATTTCAGCTTCCTCCTGATGTGCACTGTGGGAGACAACAAGTCTCACAAGGGCCCAAAACACAGCCCACAGTTCTTTGTGGGCTCCAGTGTTGGAGTGTGGGTGGGCGTGGATGATACGGGACTTTGCTTGTCATGGAATGGGAGCTGGAAACACATCTGCTTAGAAGCTGACAACCAAGGCACAGAGATGAGTCTGAATCCCATTGTTTCAAGCATGTGGGGGCAAAACCCCCAAGCTACTTCTTGGAATCCGTGCCACCACTAGGAGAAGTACTAGGCTAAGACTGCCGGGGGGTGTGTTTGGGAATTTGTAATTTGCCGGAGGATACAGACATGCAGGCAGTTTACAATAGACCCTTTCCGGGCCATATTCAGGAGTGGGAGATGATTTCCCTCAGATGAGAGTGTGAGTTTTCTACATGAGTGCAGATTTGTGTTAGCCAATATAGTATATCTTCTCCTAGACAAGCCCTTGTTCACCCCTCACACATACTGCTCTGCACAAAGGTACCTTGCCCAAGAACTCCTCTTCACTATTCCTCCCTGTGAGAAGTAAACACTTGGTGCATTTTCAAAGTAAGAATGGTAGATTCCGTGCACATGAGTTTTTAGGAACCCAGGAAGGTTGTGGCCAAACAGCTGAAGCAAATGCCAGGAAGATTGTCACGCTGTTGTTACTCAGCCAATGAGGAACTGGGGGAGAGATCTGCTTGCTAGGAAATAAATAGCTTTCTGGAACCTGCTCCCAGTGTGCTGGCACAAAGCGTTGCAAGATCGGAAGTTGGGTCTCGCTCTTGTTGCACTCGCTGAGTCGAGTCCATCGCTTGAGTGAATGAGTGAGGCTGTTTCTCACACAGACCAAGCTTTAGGAATCATCTGTCAGCCAATGGAGGGCTGCCCGTGGTGTGTGTGTGTGTTCCCCGAGAGGCAAACATGCGTGGTCTTGCCTTCATTATGTGCCTGTGGTTTCCTGGGCTGTCCTGAGCTTCAAAGACCCCCAGGGATGAGAGAAGGCAGGGACTGCAGTTTCCTTGCTGTGGGAACTGAGGTGATGCCCGTGAAAGCATACATTTTGCCCACATGAGAGGGTTGTTTGGAGAAGGCTGCACATCTAGCAGCTAGCAGAGCTGCTTCCTGAGTTCAGGAAACTTGGCCCTGGTTGCAGTGCTGGTCACAATGGGGTGAGGGTGAGGGACTGAGCTAGAGCTCAGGGCTCCGCTTCAGGGGGCTGTGCTTAGTCTGAAGTTTTACTCTTTCTGCTGATGCCTTTTTTTATGTATTTGAAAGAGTTACACAGAGAAGGAGAGGCAGAGAGAGGCAGAGAGAGAGAGAGAGGCAGAGGCAGAGACAGAGAGGCAGGCAGAGACAGAGAGGGAGATGTCAGTCTTCCATCCGCTGGTTCACTCCCCAGTTGGCCATAATGGCCAGAACTGTGCTGATCTGAAGCCAGGAGTCAGGAGCTTCTTCTGAGTCTCCCATGCAGGTATAGGGGCCCAAGGACTTGGGCCAGCTTCTACTGCTTTCCCAGGCCTTAGCAGAGAGCTGGATCGGAAGTGGTTCAGCCAGGTCTTGAACTGGCACCCATATGGGATGCCGGCATTGCAGGTGGCGGCTTTACCTGCTATGCCACAGTGCTGTTCATCCTTATGACATTGTTGTGCTTTTTTTTTGAAGATTTATTTATTTGAAAGTCAGAGTTTTACACACACACACACACACACACACAGGTCTTCCATCTGCAATTGGCCGCAACGGCTGGAGCTGTGCTGATCCTGAACCCAGGAGCTTCGTCCAGGACTTGGACCATCTTCCTCTGCTTTCCCAGGCCATAGCAGAGAGCTGGATCAGAAGTGGAGCAGGCGGGTCTTGAACCAGTGCCCATAGGCATGCTGGCCCTTCAGGCCAGGGCATTAAGCCGCTGCAGCACAGCGCTAGCCCCTGTCTTGTCTTCTGATTCCTGGTGTTTCCAAACTCTCCATCTTCCTGTCCTCCAGTGAGCCCCTCCCCTTGCCTGTCTTTTTCACCCCTTCTCCCCTCCAGCCCTTCCTCCTCCTGTCTGCCTATGCATATCAACTGTTATGGCTGTGAATGCAAAGGCCTGCCTTACTCCTGGTGTTTCATTTCATGTTTGATTCTAGTATGAAAGGTGATTTTATGTAATGACTGGACTGGGCCACCAAGTGCCCACACATTTGGCCAGGCATAAATTTGATGTTTCTGTGTGGGTACTTCTGGCTAGGTTTAACATTTGTAGACTTTGTCAGGGAAATCGCCCTTCCTGGTCAGGTTTGAGTAGAGCAAAAGGGCTACTCAGTCCGTGAGCAGGAGCGGACCCTCCTACCTTAGTGCCTTAGATAACTGACCAATACTCTGATAGTGTCCTAGAATTGAATGAATGGCTCTCCTGGGTCTCCAGATGGGGACATGGACATGTTGGTCCCTGGGATCCTCCCCAAATGACTCAGGAGTGTCAGTAGCTGTATAATGCATCTTTCTTTGCCAATACAGGCAAATGCCAGATACATAGAGGGATGAATGGATGGTTAAATAGATTCAACAGATGCACATACATGGAGACTTCTGCATTCTGTTGTTTCTACTTACATTGGCATTTCTGGTTAATTTCCACAGAAATCTTGAGGATCTGAATTATGCTAAGGTGTCAGGCAGTGTGGTTTTGTAAAGATGAAAGAAACGGCAGTGTACCCTGAATGCACAAGCTTGGTGGGTAGATAAAGCAAACTCACCTAAGAAGACAAAGAACAAATCAAAGTAGAGCACAGGGAGATGCTTTGTCTCGCAGAACAGGAGCACAGTTGAAATGTGTGCCTGTGTAATCCGCAATGAGGCCAATTGTGGTCAGAATAAAATTAACTCACCTGTTTCGGGGATCGGTAGGAGCAGTAAGACACCCTGGTTTTTCCTTAGATGAGCTGGTTCCTCCACGTTGGCTGTCTATCAGCCACACCTGGGTAGACCCCTGAGCTGTGATGACCCGAAGATCTCAACACGTTTCAGCCTTGCCTGAGCCTGTGAGTCTGGACAGGCATTAGATTCCCTCCTTGCAAAATGCCCTGCATGGTGCTGAAATAGTTTGTCCAAGCTCTCTGTCTGATGGCTGAACTGCTAGTGGTGATGTACTAGTGTGTTCTCATCCCAGATTAGATCCGTGGTCACAGCTTCAGTGAGATACTCTTGGAATGGAGGAGCTAAATTGTTCATGCTCCCCTGGGACCTGTCTAACCAAATCTAGTTGCAAATGATACAGTAGCTTCTCTGGGGAAGGAAGATTGTTTCTTTGGTTTCTAGGAATAATCTATTGTTACACCTAGAAGAAGAGTCTTTGGGTGGAATCCAAAACTCCCCAGCCAGCTGTCTGGTGAGTGGCAGAAACAGTGTGAGAAACAGCCTCACCCATCCAGTCAAGCGATGGAATCTGGAAGTGCACCAAAATTGAGACTGGATTATCTGCCTTCAAGACTTCATGCTTGGTAGGCCAGCACACGAGGGGAAGTTTAGTGCGACCTATTTATTACCTAGCATGCAGATCCCTCCCCTGGTTCCTCATTGGCTGAGTTACAGTCTTTGAGTTAGAATCCTCATTGCCTGAGTTACAATTGGCTGAGGTCACAATCTTCCTGGCATTTGTTTCATCTGTTTGCCTAAAAGCTTTCAGGTGCACATAACCTAGCAGTCTTACTTTAAAAAAGTCAATCATTGTATTTGAAAGGCAAAGCCACACAATTTGGGGAGAGAATGTGTCTTTGGCCTGCTGATTTACTCCCTAGATCAGCACTGTAGCCTGGGCAGAATCAGGCTAATGCCAGGAGCCCAGAACTCCATCTGGTCCTGCAAATGGTGGCAAATACTCAGTGTTTGAGCCATCATCTGCTGCATCCTGGTTGCACAGCAGTGAGCTGAATTGAGAGCAGAGCAAATGGAGTGTTCACATCTCAAATATTCAAGAGAGTCAGCTCCAGGCCAATCCACAGCCCGAAGTTGAGAACTATGTGGTATCTCCCACGTAGTTCTTCAGCCATCACATACTGCTGTCTGTCAGCTACATCATTGTGAAAAACAATCTGTAGCCATAGCTGTGACTAGAGCCCAATGCCCTCAGCTACAGGGAGGTGCTTGGTGTCATGACATTGGCTTTGAGCCCTTCCCAGAAGAACAGACCCAGGTGGGAATTTCTGCTAAGGGAAAAGACCTATCACTTCAACCCAATTCACCTGGCTTCTGCTCAGAAGAAATACAGTGAGAAGGGATTGCAAGCCCTTCTTGCATGTCCGCCTGACCTCCCAAGCAAAGCAATGCAGAGCCTTCTTGCCAAAACTGTTAGCATAAGCTACACAATGGAGACGAAGCCAAACATGGACAGGAGTGCACCTTAAATGAATCATGAGTATCTGACTATGCAGTCAATACAAACCAAACTGAAAACAATGTTGCTCCCTCATGTATCTCTCCTATTAATCTGGCTTTGTGGTAAAGAACTCTCAGAGAAGCATCTTATTCCTTTGGTCAAGAGGTCCCCAATATACACAGCTGTATGGTAAAATTGCCAGTGTGAGAATATGCTTTCTCGTAGGATTAATAAGGATGGGAAGCTAGAAATTCCGGGAGATATGTTGGTGCTTTTCACAACTATGACTAGCCCCTGCCTGGATCATGCAAGTCAGATCAAGGTTGTGTTGTTTATGTGACTTTGATATCCCCAAGGTTTTCCAGACCTCACACATTTCATGTAACCAGATGCATTGTTAACTGTTTGTCACCATCTATCAGGCAGCGAGGGTCAACTAACTTACTTAAGTGACATTCTCATGGGCCTCCGTCAACAGTCCCCAGTAAATCACCCCATGAGTCCACTTGGTGTTTGTGACTGACATCAGCCCTTTATATTATCTCCAGTGTACAATCAATGTGTGGGAAAGTATTAATTGTATACACGTATCCTATCCCTTGGTTGAGAGGTATCACAAAAGTCACCCAGGAAACTATTCTACCAAAAAAAAAAAAAACCTGATAGGGTTTAAATAGCACTGTGGTTTCAAAGTGTCCATTAAAAGTTGATGGTTTGGGCCGGCGCTGCGGCTTAATAGCCTAATCCTCCACCTGCGGCACCAGCACACCAGGTTCTAGTCCCAGTCGGGGCACCGGATTCTGTCTCAGTTGCTCCTCTTCCAGTCCAGCTCTCTGCTGTGGCCTGGGAAGGCAGTGGAGGATGGCCCAGGCCCTTGAGCCCTGCACCCCATGGGAGACCAGGAGGAATCACCTGGCTCCTGGCTTTGGATCAGCATGGTGTGCCAGCTGCAGCGGCCATTGGAGGGTGAACCAACGGCAAAAGGAAGACCTTTCTCTCTGTCTCTCTCTCACTGTCCACTCTGCCTGTCAAAAAAAAAAAAAAAAAGAGTTGCCAACTTACACTTTCATGAAAACAGCTGAAATGGTGGACTTACATTCTGGGAAAAAGAAAAAAGTTCATGGTTTGGAACTTTAATTATTCAACGGGACAGTTTTTGGACATGGCACCTAGTAGGAAGTGTGTCAGTTATAGAAGTGGAGCCTCGATAAATGAATTAAGGTCTTTTCCCCAAGAGGGAGCTCTTGTTCTTACAGAACTAAATTTGCAAGTGTGAGCCAGGCGTGATTAGCCTGCTTCACACCAGCAGAAGCCAATTCATCCAAAAGTCGTTAAAGATATTTGAGAAGCATCACCAGCAACAGCAGACACAACTGTTGTATTGGTTATTTGCTCGAGTGGTACTGTATTTATTTCCTGTGTGCTCCATTCAAAATCTCTGTTTTTTAAAGATTTATTTATTTATTTGAAATTCAGAGTTACATAGAGAGAGGAGAGGGGGAGAGAGAGAGAGAGAGAGAGAGAGAGGTCTTCCAACCACTGGTTCACTCCCCAATTGGCCGCAATGGCTGGAACTGCACTGATCCAAAGCCAGGAGCCAGAAGCTTCTTCCTGGTCTCCCACATGGGTGCAGGGGCCCAAGGACTTGGGCCATCTTCTACTGCTTTCCCAGGCCATAGCAGAGAGCTGGATCAGAAGTGGAGCAGCCAGATCTTGAATTGGTGCCCTTAAGGGATGCCGGTGCTTCAGGCCAGGACATTAGCCCACTGTGTCACAGTGCCAGCCCCTCCAAAATCTCTTTACACTCTGTTGATTGAATCAGTTGTAGAAGTGTCTCATTTTAATTAAATTTGAGCTTAGAAAACTAATTTGATGACAATGCAATTTCTGTCTACCGAGTATATTTTCATAAATTTCTTAGAAAGATAAGCTTAAATCCTCTCCTCTGTTTCAAACATAATATTCTTATTTGACTTTAATGTCAACTACTGCTATAGCAGCAGTGTCCAAATCATATTCATAAACAAGGAAAACAGAAAGATGCTGAAATGATGGGCTTGTTGTGATGTAATCTGGTTTAAAAAGTATTCTTGGCCGGCGCTGTGGCTCAATAGGCTAATCCTCCGCCTGCGGCGCCAGCACACCAGGTTCTAGTCCTGGTCAGAATGCTGGATTCTGTCCCGGTTGCTCCTCTTCCAGGCCAGCTCTCTGCTGTGGTCCGGGAGTGCAGAGGAGGATGGCCCATGTCCTTGGGCCCTGCACCCACATGGGAGACCAGGAGAAGCACCTGGCTTTGGATCAGTGCAGCGGCCACTGGAGGGTGAACCAATGGAAAAAGGAAGACCTTTTTCTCCTCTCTTTCTCACTGTCCACTCTGCCTGTCCAAAAAAAAAAAAAAAAAAGCATTCTTAAAATCCTTAAAATCAAGCCTATTCCTTTGTACTTTGACAAGATTATGTTAAGAATTACTACATCTATATTCTCTTCTGGATTCAAGATGGTATTCAGAGTGCATTAAAATTTATAAATCTCAGGCAGAATTTTAGAGTTTGAAAGAACCTCAGGGTTTTCTATTATCAGTTCATCAGCATCTTCGGGACAAATTACAAAGCTTCAGAGAAATGGCTGTGACTTGCTCAGGGTTCCCAGCAGTAATGGAAGCATGGCAGGGACAAGGCTAGAACAAGGTCTTGTGGGTGTTTTGGGGTTTTTTTAATGTATTTTTTGAGAGGCAGAGAAAACAAGCTCCTGTCTGCTAATCCAACTCCTCAAATGCCAGAAATTACCAGGTCTGGGCCAGGCTGAAACTGAGAGCCAAGAACTCCATCCAGGTCTTGCCTGTGGGTAGCAGGAACCTAACTACTTGACCCATGACCTGCTGCCTCCAAGGGTGCACATTAGCAGGAAGCTAGAATCTGAAGCTGTGCCTGGACTTGAACCCAGACGTTCCAATATGGAATATGGGCATCCCAACCAGTGTGTTAACCAGTAGGCCTGTCCTGGACCAAGGCTTGCTAGTTCCAAACTCTGCTCCATCTCCAGTGTCTGGATTGCAGTCACAGCCTTCTATTGTTGCTCCCCCTCTTCGTGGAGGAACGACACTAAACCCTGCCTAGGCTTCATATCCGAGTCACGGCACCATTATGTCGCTCCCCCTCTTCATGGAGGAACGACACTAAACCCTGCCTAGGCTTCATATCCGAGTCACGGCACCATTATGTCGCTCCCCCTCTTCATGGAAGAACGACACTAAACCCTGCCTAGGCTTCATATCCGAGTCATGGCACCATTATGTCGCTCCCCCTCTTCGCGGAAGAATGACACAGGACCCTGCGCTGTGCTTTTGTCTGCTTGGCCCTCCCCGGGTTTGCTGCTGGTTCTTCCTGGGTTGGCTGCTGATCCTTCCACCTCCGTGGAAGGGCGGTGCCCCCTGCCACTTCTTTCCCCACTTCCGCGGGGGAGCGGCACACCGCCGGCCGGCTCTCTTGGGGGCTGCTCAGATGTTATCCGGATGTTCCCCTTAGATGTTCCTGGTGCATGTTGTCTCTCTCCTCCTTTATAGTCCTCTTCCACCAATCCCAACTCTGCTACCCACACGCCGAGTACGCTGCTCTCCTCCAATCAGGACCAGCTCCTACAGCTTGTCAAGTTGGTGAAAGGCAGCTGTGTAGAAGCTGTTTACTCCTCTCCCAGCACCATATTGTGGGAGAGCAGATGCATAGAATAAGTCTTAATTCCAGTAACTTAGTCTAGTCCGAGTTGCTCCCCACATTCTATGCCATTGCTCTATGCTCCAGTTTCTTCCTACCTCTGTAAATCCTTTATAAATGCTACCAGCCAGCTCTCCCATGTGTTTTCATCAAGCTATTCTCTGGTTGAGAAACCTAAAAGGATGGTGTAGATTTGCAGCATTACAAATTTTCTATATCAAGTCCAAGTTGGCTATTTTTTCCCCTGGTTTTGAGTCCTTCTTTGCTAAAACAAGTTCTTTTACCTCTGTGAGCCTCAGTCTTCTCACCCACAAAGTGAAGATAATGATGCCTGCACCTTGGGGATGATCTGAGAATGGAGTGAGGGACTGTGTGGATGATGATGGAAAACACTTACCTCATGCCTGCTTCCAATAGCCCACACTGACTCTGCTTGTTTCTCTCTTGGGTTCCAGATAAATATGAATTGGAATTATTCATCTGAAACAAAACAAAAACAAAATGTCAAACATGCACCTGCAATGGCTTCTCCACCAAGGAAACACCCAGCAGGGGGAATCCAATGCTCCTACTTCCTCAGGAGCATCTGGGACATTTCCCCTCCTTTCTCCACATTCAGAGATCCCTAGTATCTCTTTCAGTAGCATTCATGGTTCAGGACATCATATGGCTCATGTGCAAATGTGAAACAGTGCTTCTTGGAATCATTTGCCATCCCTAAGTTACATGCCAAGCAGCTCTGTTACAATGAACCTTTGCTGAAGAAGGCAAGCAGATAATGGTTCCTATGCTCAAATTTTGTGACATTCATACCCAGAATGGTGAGAGGAACCATCACCAGGAAAATGCAATGGCTGTCAGCTGTGTCAACTGGGGTGAGGTCTTTCACTTCCCTGCCCCTAAGTTCCCTCACATGTTCTATGAAGGAAGGGGGTGCCCTCTTGATCAGACTGTTCAGTCCTGTTGCTCTATTCAAGCCTCACCAGGAAGGGCAATTTCCTTTACAAACTCTATCTGTTCAGATGTTACACCTACCCAGAAATTCCCATATAGACACATCGAGAATGAGGCTGGGCCAAATGTATGGGCAGTTGGTGGTTCAGGCCAGTTATTATTTAAAATTAACGTTCATACTATGAGCACACAGAAAATAAAACTCCAAGATTAAGGCAGGATTTTGGCATTCATAGCCATAACCCTAGATAAGCAAAGACAGGCAGGAGGAGGAAGAAGGGTTAGGAAGGGGAGAACAGGTTCACAAGGGAGCTGAGGGAAGGATTTTACTAGGGAGCAGGAAAATGATGAGGCTGGAAAGGTGAATAGCCAAAGACAAACAGTCCCATAGGGTCAAGCAGAAAGTGTAAAACTCGAGCTGGCGCCGTGGCTCAATAGGCTAATCCTCCACCTTGCGGCGCCGGCACACCGGGTTCTAGTCCCGGTCGGGACACCGGATTCTGTCCCGGTTGCCCCTCTTCCAGGCCAGCTCTCTGCTATGGCCAGGGAGTGCAGTGGAGGATGGCCCAGGTGCTTGGGCCCTGCACCCCATGGGAGACCAGGAAAAGCACCTGGCTCCTGGCTCCTGCCATCGGATCATCGCGGTGTGCCGGCTGCAGCGGCGGCCATTGGAGGGTGAACCAACGGCAAAAGGAAGACCTTTCTCTCTCTGTCTCTCTCTCTCACTGTCCACTCTGCCTATCAAAAATAAAAAAAAAAATAAAAAAATAAAAAAAATGAAAGTGTAAAACTCTAGAGTGAGAGAGCAGTTTCCTAAAGCCTGAGCCCTTGTGGTTCAGGCTATCCAGCAGCTCATGTGCAAATGTGGCACACATCCTTTCTTGGGATCATTTTTCCTCCCAGTGTATATGCCAACTGACTCTGGTGTGATGAACTTTTGGTGAAGGAGGAAAGAAGACAATGGTTCACATTTTATAAGATGAGAAACAAAATGTTGTGAGGATCTGACCATCTAGAGAACACCATGCCTGCCTGCCAGCTGTGTCACTTGTGGCCATGGCTTTCACCACCCTGACCTGTAGTTCCCTCAAATGTTGCATGAAGCAGGTACATGATCTGGATTCACCTTGACTGTTCATTGTTCCAGAGAAAAAGTTTCAGAAGAAGCTTGTAATGACACATTGTTCTGCATGAGGAAGGGATTCGGGCTGGCCATTGGGAACCCCTGAAATTGGCACTCTAGCTACCTCCCAAAGCATTTTTAAAAAGTGTGATGTGTGAAGAACCCCAGGACCAGTGCACATTCAAGCATAGTGGCCATGTGTTTATTGTTAGAAGGAAAGTTGGAGAATCCAGATGACTGAGAACAAAGAGAAAAGATCAAGGTAACTCTGGGAAATCCCTGTAGCTCTGAAGGTGTTTCCTGAATGTAGAGAGGGAACAAAGTTTAATGCCACCATGAAAACCAACTACACCATGACCCTCCTCAGCTCCTGCTCTATTTGAGAGGATGGTGAATTGAGGATGGTTTTATAGTTGTCCATCCTTTCCTTTTATTTCTTATTACAATTAAAAGAGAAATACATAAACATAATTAGAAATAAGCATGTTAGTGCACAGAAGTTATAATAATGTTATCTTTGACCAAGAAAAAAAAGGGTTGGACTGAGGTGTATAGGAACATTGTCTTTGTGTGCTATTGCAGGTGGCATCAACTCAGGCTAAGTGGCTATGTATTCAGAATGTTATATATAATATACATTTGAGATTTTTTTACACATTTGGGGCATGCATCCTTACTGGTGCATTAACTAACAGGCCCAATTCCAACCCCATATTGTCTTCTTGACCCAGTAATTTTCCTCAAAATAATGTTCTTCTTTTTCTCCTATATTAATCTTGCCAAGGTAAGTATTGGTAATAAGAACAAAAGTATCCTAAACATGTACAAATAGGAAAATGAGAAGGGAATCAAAAGTGTCCACTACAAAATTCAAGGAAATGAAGAAAATGCTGTGTGGGTTGAAATGAGATAAAAATAGTCTAAGAGAGAACAAAAAGCAAATGTAAAATTTCAGAAGTAATGTCATAATTATTCCAATATAAATAGTGTCAACACTCTAATGAAAAAGCAGATATCAGAATGCTTTAAAACTAAACCCATCCATACACTGTCTACATAAAATCACTGTAGATTCAATAGAAAGGAGGTTCAAAGTGATGGACAGAAAAGGAAATGTAGAATTGTATCATAGGTAAAAATCCAACTGGTGTGGTTATACTACCATCAGACAATTATATGAGAGACAAAAATCATTGCAGGAGACAAAAAGGACATTACATATTGATACAAATTACTGTGTTAAGAACATATAATATGGAGGGGCCAGTGCCGTGGCGTAGTGGGTTAATCTTTCCACCTGCAGCACTGGCATCCCATCTGGTTGCCGGTTCTGGTCCTGGCTGCTCCACCGCCAATCCAGCTCTTTTCTCAGGCCTGGAAAAGCACTGGAAGATGGCCCAAGTCCTTGGGTCCCTGCACCCATGTGGGAGACCTGGAGGAAGCTCTTGGCCCCTGGCTTCGGATTGGCGCAGCTCTGGCCATTGCAGCCATTTGGGGAGTGAACCAATGGAGGGAAGACCTTTCTTTCCCGATTCTCCTTCTCACTGTCTGTAACTCTGCCTCTCAAATAAAATAAATAAAATGTTTTAAAAAAGAACATACAATATGGAATAGGCATTTGGCCTATTGGTTAAGATACCAACCAGTTAGGATGCCTAAGCACCATATGCGTATACTTGGTTTCTAGTCACAGTTATGGCTACTGGTACCTGTTCTGCTAATGTAGATCACAGAGAGCAGCATGTGATGGCACAGGAACCTGGGTCCTGGCCACCAATGTGGGATATAGCTGTAGAGTTCCAAGCTTCTGGCTTTAGGCAAGCCTGGACCTGACTGTATTGAGTATGTGGGAAGTAAACAATCACATTGCTTTGCTCCCCATCCAGCTCACTGCTGTGCAAATAGGAAGCAGAAGATGTGCGTTCCAATACCTGGGGTTTTGCCACCATTTTGAAGACCCTGAATGAGTTCTGTACTCTTGGCTTTGGCCTGATTATGCCCAGGCTACTGTGCTGATCTGGTGATTAAATCAGAAAGTCAAAGATATCTCTCTCTTTCCCTCCCTACCCCCCTCCATCTTTGCCTTTAAATAAGTACATCTTTTTAAAAATCACCAGAATCAAACTTGATTCTTTGACAAATGAACACATATTACAAACATTTAGATTACAAACGAGAGACTCAGAATCTTAACTCAGAAATGAAACATAGACTGTTACAAATGAATTCACAGAAACAGAATTATTAAGAGAAGTCTATGGAGAAGGAACTTCAAAAAACCAGATAATTAATATAGGGAGAAATTCCCTGCAAACATGAATGCCATTGAAATTCTTTACAGAATAATTAGTAATCATCACTGGCATAGTACAAAAATGATGGTTAAGAACAATGCCATGGCATTCATGTTTTATGTGTAGTATACCAGAGTTAAAACACAAATTTAACTGGTTGCGATCTCTGAGTTTTGTGTTGTAGAAGCAATCAAACCTTCCTACCATGGAGGATAGAACAGAAAAAGAGCTGTTGGTAGGAGAGGGGCTGCATCTTGGCCTCCCAGTGCAGCCTGTCGTTCTCAGCACAGAGAAGCTATTGTAGAATTGGTCAGCTGCAGCCACCACACTCAGTCAGCAACTGAAAAAAGAATCTTATGAATGGGAAAGATATGCCCATTTCTCATTTACTATTATGAAGTTAAATACTTCTCTAACTCCAGTTTCAATAACTGAAGATAAACCTCAGTTGCCAAAAGTGGGCAATTCTGTAGTCAGATGTTCCTATGTGTTTCTTTGTGCTTATTGTTGCTGGTGCTGCAGTTGGATATCTATGGCCTTCTCATCTCACATCAGTCAGCAGATCAACTATAGCATTGTGAGGGTAACAGGGGGATGCTCCTTGAGTAACTATCTTGTGAGAATGCAGTAAGTGAAATACCAGCAGAAAGATAGGAAAATAACGGGTTCTGGGATATAGAAGTGTCCTTTTTTCTTAAATAACTACAAGATACCAGGTTCTGGTGTCAGAGCAGACCACCACATTTTCAACCTGTCAGCAACAGTTTCCAACTATGGCATTTCTATAGTGATCAGTGAGGTAACGTCTTTCAACTCTTTCTACTCAGAAAGATGACATTCTCAGCTCATCAGAGACCAGGACCACTTCCCAGATGTATAGAATGTTCCAGATATTGGAAGCCAGATCAGACCTCAATAGAGAGATAACCTGGTCAGAGACAATGACCACTTCCTGAAATGTATGTAAGGAAGCCATTTCTCAATTCACCAGAAACCAGATTCTTGAAGAAAACATGCAAACATGAAACAAAGCAACAAAGCAGGCCCCGACATAGGCAATTGATCAATCAACAGGCAATCGCTAAATAAGCTGTGTTGTCCACAACCTTACTGGAACACTCCCTTGGATCCCCTCCTCAGCAAAACTTTACTTCTCCTTTTTCTCACACTCATTATCCAACCTGAAATAAAACCTGACTCAAACTCCTGCAACAATTTGATTCTGTAATTCTTTTTTTTTTTGATAGGCAGAGTAGACAGTGAGAGAGAGACAGAGAGAAAGTTCTTCCTTTGCCATTGGTTCACCCTCCAATGACTGCTGCAGCTGGTGTGCTGCAGCTGGTGCACCGCACTGATCCAATGGCAGGAGCCAGGTACTTATCCTGGTCTCCCATGGGGTGCAGGGCCCAAGTACTTGGGCCATCCTCCACTGCACTCCCTGGCCACAGCAGAGAGCTGGCCTGGAAGAGGTGCAACTGGAACAGAATCCGGTGCCCCAACCAGGACTAGAACCCGGTGTGCTGGCACCACAAGGTGGAGGATTAGCCTAGTGAGCCACAGTGCTGGCTTATCTTTTTCATATTCATTAAGATACTCCAAGATATTTTGCTTCTCCTTATCATACAGAAGCAAGATGTCAAATAGAATACATAAACTTATGTTCAGTAGTTACTGTTTCAGTACTTTATCTGGCTTAGAAAGGATCTAGACTCTACTCTAGAGAGAAATAATATTAAAGAAAGCTAGCCATTGTTTTCAGTAATTTCCTAGTAACTTTTTATAACATGTATGTATGAGGAGACAGAGCTACTATTATTAAGCCTATGATACTACTATTTTACTTACCAAAGATTTAAATACTCACAAGCATTTGAAAGCAATTTGTTTCCTTTATTTATTTCTTGGAGGTTTAGAAATATATATCTATATATTTTTTCATACATTAAACACAACTGTTCACGTGCTAACCAAGACTAGGAATACAGGGTTACCACATGCTCACAGCACCTTCAATAATGGTCAGCTTGTAGCCTACAAAAACACTCTACAAGCTCTAGTTTTTCAGAACTAAAGGAAGAATCAAGTGGCTTTTACCAGGTATCATGGGATAACCATTTATGCATGCCTTGCCAGTGAGGTAGCCTGCTGTCCATGACTCAGAAACGAACAAATCACGTTTCTGATCTTTGAAACAGGATTTCATTCACTTATGGAATAAAGCAGGAAGGCCACACAGCCGCCTCAACACAGCAAGTGCCAGAAAAACACCATCTCTGTGCTGGGCCATGACATTAAGACAGAGAGTTTCCAGAAACTGAGGCCAAAGAACTAATACTTAAAACCACTGGGGAAGTGACATTTCTAGGCTCATGCTCTATAAATGGAAATGCCACCCAAAGGTCTCTGACACACAACAGAGCAGAGCCACCATGCAGCAGAAGGCAGTGATGTTAGACACAGAAGCTGTATGGGTGGGCCAGGATCATTCAAGCACCAAAGAAATCTACTCAAGCTGCTCCACATTGTTGACTCCTCCACGGTTTCCACCACCCAAACCTGTAGCTTTGCTGTCACAGGAGCCATGGTCACTAAGAAAGAAGGGCTGGCCATATGAAGGAGGCAGCCCCAGCAGATGGCTCTGCAGTCGAGGCTAAGCACTGCCAATGCAGAAGCCAATGCAGCATGGCCTAGCTCCCTGCAACAGTAAATTTCCATGGCATTGTTTGCTGTGCCTCTGTCCTGCTACCTTGTTGCCTGCACGCAGTGGGCGAGGCTGCTTCCAGGGACACTAAGGGAAGTTCACACTGTCAAGTAAACCTATCGGCTCTAGTCCAGGCTGCTTAGCGGGACAACAGTAACACATACATTCATCTCCACTGCTGCTGTTCCTAACCAAAAATAGGCCTGAATTATAACAGGCATTCAAAGGAACCTGCAAAGCAATAACCTGGAGGAACAAATAGCTAGAATAATATACAGTTGGACTCCTAGAAGGCAAAGCAGACCAGAGAGAAGCATGAATTTATCACTGACCCAGGTCCAAATCACCAAGAAGCCAGACAGAGATGGAACATCCCCCAGAAACTCTCCCTCCACACCCTATTTTCTACAACACATGGTTTAACGTCTATCCACAGCAATGGACTGAGATTCAAGTTGTGATGTTTACAAAAAGCAAAGGAAAAAGCAGTCTGAAAATCAGAAACCAACACAGTGCTCTGATGTGCTTATGCTTTATACTGCAGAACTATTACTAGGCGTCAGCTGACTACATCTGAGCGGCTTCTCATGGCCACTCTGGAAACACAACTAATGGGAACTTGTGCTATTAAAACCATGCTTACACCAGAGAGGTGGGGAAATAAATAAAATCGAGCAAATGAAGGGAAAAAGGAAACTACCTCAAGATTATCTATCTCGGCCGGCGCCACGGCTCACTAGGCTAATCCTCTGCCTAGTGGCGCTGGCACACCGGGTTCTAGTCCCAGTTGGGGTGCCGGATTCTGTCCTGGTTGCCCCTCTTCCAGGACAGCTCTCTGCTGTGGCCAGGGAGTGCAGTGGAGGATGGCCCAGGTGCTTGGGCCCTGCACCCCATGGGAGACCAGGAGAAGCACCTGGCTCCTGGCTCCTGCCATCGGATCAGCGCGGTGCACCGTTCACGGCGGCCATTGCAGGGTGAACCAATGGCAAAGGAAGACCTTTCTCTCTGTCTCTCTCTCTCACTGTCCACTCTGCCTGTAAAAAAAAAAGATTATCTGTCTCTAATGTTAAAATGATCTCCTTAGGTTCACATTAAAATGAGTTTATGCTTTCATCCCTTCATGAATGACAGAGGGAACCTCATATAATGTTTGCAGTCAATAATGCAGAAGGGTTGGTATCCCAAAGAGCAAATGCAAATTCACAGAGAATAAAGAAATGACTGGAAGAATCAAGGATGAATAGATTTATTAATTCATTAACCAAGGCAATGTTCAAAAATAAAACTACTTTGGGCTGACATTGTGGTATAGCAGGTTAAGCTGCCGTCTGTGACGCTGGCATCCAGTATGGGCACAAGTCCAGGACCTGACAGTTTCACCTCCAGTCCAGCTCTGGGCTAATTTGCCTGGAAAAACAGTGGCAGACGACTCAAGTGCTTGGTCCCCTGCACACATGCAGGAGACTTGGGAAAGATCTCTGGGCTCCTGACTTTGGCCTGGACCAGTCTGGGCCATTGTAGCCTTTTGGGGACTGGGCCAGTAGATCTAAGACCTCTCTGTCTTTCTCTGTAACTCTCATATAAATTTTAAAATCTTTAAGAAAACTAAAAAAGAAAAAGTCACCTCTAAATCTTGAAATTTACAGTTAATATGGAGTGGAATTTGATCCTTCAACTCTCACAATAAGCAAGCTTCCTGGGTTTTCCAGTGACCATTTTTACATTCAGTGTTGCAAAGCTGACATAGAAACAGGAGCTCGCCCCACATGACCTTTCCTAAGGTTCTCCATGGAGATGGGAACTCAGTTTTGCTGCGACATAAATGTGCACGACTGCACTGCTCTGCAGGATGCACCACAAAGGGGAGGACTCTCCACACCTGTCCCGTGGCTTTAGGAACCCAGGGAGTCTCCACTGTAGAGGAAGGCAGTGGAGGGCAGAGCTGGGGATTGCCTCTGGGGATCTCAGATTCAGGGAATCCCCTTCCAGGCTTCTCTCACTTCCTACTTATCTCCCAGCGCAGATGTGCACTGTGTCCCCTGCAATCCATGGTCTCAGGGAAAAGATTGCACGCTGGGAAATGAGTGAAGATAAAAGTGGAAGGGAGGCATTTAGGGTCTGTGCCACTTCACACAGGCTCCAGGATATGCATAGACTGGAGAGGCAGGACATGTGCTTCTGATGGTGTCAGAGTACCAGGGAGAGACTTACCCGATGCCTATATGGGATGCTGGTACTACAGGTTGTGGTTTAACCCACTACACCACAGCACTGGCCCCAACTTTTATGTATTTTTACTAGAAAATCGCTCATGGCTTCTAGGTCTCCAGCTCTATGCCATGAGTTTCTCTTTTCTGACTTTCCTCACAATGGGCCTGGGGTTATGGGTTTTCAGGAAGTAGATCACAACAGTAATTTATTGCCCGTGGTCCTGGACAGTAGACAAAGATTGAAGCTCTGGAGATTTCTGGTGCAGACCTGCTCTTCACTGATGGGTCTGCAGCTGTGGCCTTGAATGGCGGGACGGTGAAACGGGCTCCCTCAGACTCCTTTTCTCTTTTTCTTTTTACATTTTTTTTCGCTTCCTTCCTTCCCTCCCTCCCTCCCTCTCTCTTTCTTTCTTGAGCTACAGTGACAGAGGGAGAGACAGATCTTCCATTCCCCAAATGGCGACAATGGTGGGGTGGGCCAAGCTGAAGCCAGGAGCCTGGAACTCCCCCAGTGCCGTTCATGGGCGTGGCACGGGTGCAAGACTCTGGACGCCACCCAAGGCTTTCCCAGGCACATCAGCGGGGAACTGGATTGGGAGTGCAGTAGCTTGATCTAAGCAGCGCCCACAGGGAATGCCGGCATTGCAGGCAGCCACTTAAGCCGCTGTGCCGCAACGCCTGACGCCCGAAGCCTCTGTTGGCCCTGTAAGAAGGACGGTGCACTGCTCGTGTGCATTCCACTTTCATTCCGGCCTGTGGATTCCACACAAGCGCCGTCTCCCACCACGCGTCGTGAGTTTCCACGCATCTGTGACAGATGTCCTGTCGTGCTCTGCACTCCACACTCTAGGGCTCCATCGTTCTGAGGATAACGCGTGTGTGTGTGTGTGTGTGTGCGCCCTCGGGGAACGCAGGGAGATGGAGTCCTTTGAAGCTTGCCGCTGGAGATGGAGTCTGAGGCGAGCGCCTGCAAGGTGTTCTGGGAGAAGCGGTCCTCTGACGTGAGCATCCTGCTAGGAACTCTGGGAGATGGCGTCTGAGGCAGGCGCTCACAGGACCCTGGAAAGTTAGTCTGAGATGAGCGCCCGCGAGGTGTTCTGGAAGACGTGGCCCTCTGACGCACAGTGAGAGCGGGGACCTCTGGGAGATGGAGTCTGAAGCGGGAGACCACCGTGCATTCTGGGAGACGCGGTCCTCTGACGTATGATGCCCGCGGGGACCCCTGGGAGATGGAGTCCTCCGAGGCTTGTCGCTGGCTGGGCTCTGGTAGTTGGAGTCGCGGGGGGCGCCCGCGGGGCTTTCGCAGATGGCTTTCTGAGGGTTTCATGCTCAGGGGGTCTGGAAGCTGGGGTCCTCAAAGAGGGCAGCCCAGCAGGGCCCTCCGTGAGACGGAGCCCTAGGAAGCTGGACACCCACGGGGCTCTGGGAGATGGAGTCTGAGGCAGGCGCCCACGGGGCTCTGGGAGATGCAGTCTGAGGCAGGCGCCCATGTGGCTCTGGGAGATGCAGTCTGAGGCGGGTGCCCACGGGGCTCTGGGAGGTGAAGTCTGAGGCGGGTGCCCACCGGGCTCTGGGAAATGGAGTCTGAGGTGCCCACGGGGCTCTGGGAAATGGAGTCTGAGTCCAGAGCCCGTGAGGTGTTCTGGGAGACGGGGTCCTCTGATGCGTGACACCCGCGGGGACCACTGGGAGATGGAGTCCTTTGAGGCTTGTCGCTCGCTGGCTCTGGGAGTTCGAGTCTGAGGCGCCCATGGGGCTCTTGGAGATGGGGTCTTAGGGATTTGCGCAGAGTGCTCTGGAAGACGGAAGACGGGCTCCTCAAAGAGGGCACCCCCGCAGGGCCCTCCGTGAGAGGAGTACTCGGAAGTCGGCTGTCCGCGGGGCTCCGGGAGATGCAGTCTGAGGCAGGCGCCCCTGGGGCTCCGGGAGATGGAGTCTGAGGCAGGCGCCCATGGGGCTCTTGGAGATGGAGTCTGAGGCAGGCGCCCATGGGGCTCTTGGAGATGGAGTCTGAGGCAGGCGCCCATGGGGCTCTTGGAGATGGAGTCTGAGGCGGGCGCCCACGGGGCTCTGGGAGATGGAGTCTGAGGCGGGCGCCCACGGGGCTCTGGGAGATGGAGTCTGAGGCGGGCGCCCACGGGACCCTAGGAAATGGAGTCTGAGTCCAGAGCCCGTGGGGTGTTCTGGGAGACGCGGTCCTCTGACGCAGGATGCCCGTGGGGACCACTGGGAGGTGTAGTCTGTGGCGAACGGCCGCGAGTCCTGTGCCGAGTCCTAGAAGCCACCAGAGGGCGCGCGAGCCTGCCTCTTCTGGCTGTAGCCATCAAGGGTGTGAGAAGTGCGCCAGGTCCCCAGCAAGGATGAAATCTCAGATCTGCACTCTGTAAAATGCTTCCAATCTCTGGCTGACAGGTCTTCAGAGTGCTGGACACAGAAAGGTCTTGGGGGACAGGGGGAGAAATTCCACCTAAAGCACAAGATATCTACCAATAAGATATCCATGGCCGGCGCCGTGGCTCACTAGACTAATCCTCCACCTGTGGCGCTGGCACCCCGGGTTCTAGTCCTAGTTGGGGCGCTGGATACTAGTCCCAGTTGCTCCTCTTCCAGTCCAGCTCTCTGCTGTGGCCCAGGAAGGCAGTGGAGGATGGCCCAAGTGCTTGGGCCCTGCACCTGCATGGGAGACCAGGAGGAGGTGCCTGGCTCCTGGCTTCGGATCGGCGCAGTGCTGGCCATAGCGGCCATTTGTGGGGTGAACCAATGGAAGGAAGACCTTTCTCTCTGTCTCTCTCTCTCACTAACTCTGTCTGTCAAAAAAAAAAAAAAGTTGGCCACTGAAACTAGTATGAGGCCTGGACAGTGACCTGTAATACTGACTTTTAGGTCCACATGATGACCTGTAATATGGTGTGATATCTGATCTCTGAAACTAACTTGATGTTCCCTGTGTGGCTTCCAGTATTACTCTATCATGTCTGCATAGTGACATCCTACAAGGTTGATTGGTTTGGCAGGTGGCTGCACTGGACTTGGTGGGCTTACTGTATTAAATAAAGTTGGATGGTCTCTGTTTTTCCTGCATGGTGTTGACATGATTGTTTTCAAAAGCAATTTCCTTCTCAAATCTACAGGGAGGGTGGGACAGTGATGAATGCAAGTTCTTATTGCAACTGCTACTGTTTCTTTTAAAAGATTTTAGCAATGGGCCAGGTACAGTGGCATAGTGGGTAAAACCGCTGCCTGTAGTGCCAGCATCCCATATAGGTGCCGGTTCGAGACCTGGCTGCTCCACTTCAATCCAGCTCTCTGCTACAGCCTAGGAAAGCAGTAGAAGATGCGGATGGAAGACCTCTCTGTCTCTGCCTCCTTCCCTCTCTGTGTAACTCTTTCAAATAAATAATCTTAAAAAAAGATTTTAGCTGTTTATAGATACACATTCTGATATTCCTGTTTTTAAAAGGTTTATTTATTTATTTATTTATTTGAAAGGCAGAGAGAGAGAGAGAGAGAGAGAGAGAGTTTTCAATCTGCTGGTTCACTCCCCAGATGGCTACAATGGCTGGAGCTGAGTCTATCTGAAGCCAGGAGCCAGGAGCTTCCTCCAGGTCTCCCACATGAGTGTGAGGGCCCAAGGACTTGGGTTATCTTCTACTGCTTCCCCAGGCCATAACTGAGAACTGGATCAAAAGTGGAGCATCCAAGACTCCAACGGGTGCCCGTATGGGATGCCAGCACTGCAGGCGGTGGCTTTACCTGCTACGCCACAGTGCTGCCCCCCTATTTTTTTAAAGAGACTTATTTATTTATTTATTTGAAAGGCAGAATTACACACACACACACACACACACACACAGAGAGAGAGAGAGAGAGAGAGAGAGAGAGAGGTCTTTCATCCACTGGTTCACTCCCCAGTTGGCTGCAAGGGCTGGAGCTGTGCTGATCTGAAGCCAGGAGCCAGAAGCATATTCTGGGTCTCCCATGTGGGTACAGGGGCCCAAGGACTTGGGCCATCCTTCAGCGCTTTCCAAGGCCACAGCAGAGAGCTGGATTGGAAGTGGAGCAGCTGGAACTTGAACCGGAGCCCATATGGGATTCTGGCACTGCAGGCAGCAGCTTTACCTGCTACACCACAGCACTGGCCCCGTTTCCCTCATGACAACTGTTGTCATAATTTCTTTTTTTAGGATTTAAGTATTTGGCTTGTTTTCACATTTGAGTATTTCTTAAGCAGCTAAGTTAGATAATTAATTAAAATTTATAGATATTCTAGTTTTTTGTGGTTACCCTAAGGACTTATAACCACATAAGTATAGGGTAGAGAATTATTATTGTGTTTATCTTCAGAGTATAAAACTGTATACAAGAACTTGATTTAGACATCAGTGAACTTGAACTGAGTTCTGAAAAGCCATATTTCAGATAGGTGAGATCTCACTGCCAGATTAACTATAGGGTAAAAAGTAGCATAAGAAGGGACTGGGATCAAGGATGGATTAGTCTCACAGTGGGGGAAGTGTTCACTGACATAGCTTGAATGGGGATGGGAAGAATGGAGAGAATAACCACAGATCAGGAAGCACAAATCAATTTGTTGGGAAGGTGTCCTCCTGATGAATTCACATTTCCAACTCTTGATTTTGCTTCTGTTTTTTTATATTGTTTTGCAGATTTTTTTTGAGGGGCAGCAAGACTGACAGACAGAACTCTCATGCACTGGTTCATGCACCAAGCGCCTGCAACAGACAGGCTTCGGCCAAGCCAAAGCCAGGAGCTGGAAGTTCAATCCAGGTCTCCCACACCCAAGTATTGGATCCCTTCTGAGAGTCTGCATTAGCTGGAAGCTGGAATTAGGAGCAGAGACAGGACTTCAACCCAGGCGCTCTGGTAGGCAATGCAGGTGTCACAAGAGGCAGTGTAGCCACTGAACCAAATGCCTATGCTGACGCTGATTTGATACTGTCAACTGATAAACATAATCTTGCAAAGCAATAGCTTGTGTTTTTATTGAATGTAATTACAAAATAGCTTAAATGTCTATCCATCTTCGGAGTGATATAATTTGAAAATCTTTGGAATTTTTTGAAGATTCGGTTATTTGAGCAATGTCTTCTCACCCAAATCTTGTTTCTTGTGATGTCAACAAGTACTGAACATTATGTAGGATAAAAAGTGTTGATAGAAATATTTATAGAGTCTGTATACAAGGGGGCTTCAAAAATTGTGGAAAAATAAAATTAAGATATGTATCTTTTGATGCAAAACTGTTTCAACTCCATGCATAGTTTTTTCAAAATATGTACTTTCTATGAATTTTTGAAGAGCCCCTCATATTTTTAGGTCAGTAGCTTTAGAGTTCTTTTGAAGCATAAAGTTCTCCATTTTGAATAATGTAGAATTAATATTTTCTGACTCTTATGCAGGAAATCAGCTACATTTGTTGCTGTGGATTCATTCTGAGAGGAGGAGCATGGTGGGGGCAAGAGGCGTGGAGTCAGCACACAGACCCCGGGAGTCAGGTGAAAGCAGGCCAGAGGCGAGCAGCCCACAGACTCGTCTATTTCAGTTGCAACAGCAGCTTAAATTGCCAAGAAAGCCTATCTGGTTAAGGGGTGGTTTATGCCCTAACCAATCACAGCCTGTTGCCAGGAAGTATCCAAAGCCATCCAATCACAGCCTGTTGCCAGTCATGCTCTGTTGCCGGGGGGTTCCCAGGGGGTTTCCTAAGCCACTGCTGAGTAACTGATGCTTGCTTGCCAGTGGCCATTTTGGCATGGCCTTCTCATTCCACCATACATGAACATCTTTCAACTATAATTTGTCTGAGAAACTGTTTTTAAAACATTTCCTTCATAAAATTTAAATGAAAATCAGTAGGAGTTTATGGGTAATCTACTATATAACTTAGTGTTCAGGCTATAGCCAATGCCACTACTGTAAAGGCCAAGTGATTTGACTTGGCCCCTGGTTTGATCTTGGGCTACCCTGCTTGCAAAGTCATTGCTCTTTCAGAATGCTATGAAGTTAGAAAACGCTAGGTGGGGGTGCTGGCATCATGGTGTAGCAGGTAAAGCTGCTGCCAGCAGTGCCGGCATCCCATATGGGTGACGGTTTGAGTCCAGGCTGCTCCACTTCCAATCCAGCTCTTTGCTATTGCCTTGGAAAGCAGTAGAAGATGGTCCAAGTCTTTGGAGCCCTGCACCCACGTGGGAGACTCAGAAGAAGCTCCTGGCTCCTGGCTTCGGATCGATGCAGCTCCAGCCATGGCAGCCAATTGGGGAATGAACCAGTGGATGGAAGACCTCTGCCTCTCCTTCTCTCTGTGTGTTATTTTCAAAAAATAAATAAATAAAAAGAAAATGCTAGGTGGGAAAACATGAAAAATGACTACATATCAGGCACTAAGATCAGAGAACACCATTTCAAGACAAACCTCAAAAGCAAGTAATCAATTCTTTTTAAGAAAACAGAGCTTGTGAAGGTTCCTCTGGCATTTTTGCAAAGGAATACAGAGTTTAAAATAAAGGCGGGCATAAATAAGCTTTAGGAAGATAAGCTAACAAGTTTTACTTCAAAAGAATCTGCTGAAGCCAAGAAAATGGTCATATTAGAAACAGATTATTTGAGAGGATAGTTGACACCTGTATTTTCCTAAGAAAGTCAATCATTAGAGATGAAATGGTCAAATATCAGAGAAAGTAAGACTGTGTGGTGATAGAAATAAATACTAAAGTGCTCTTTAGACTCAGAGCTTCTACACAGAACAAATAGGCTTACGATGGCCCCCACACAATCCAGTGAATGTAACTGTTGTGCAGGACAGAGAAACACAGAGTAGTGGTCTCAACTTGGGAGTCAAAGGGTTTCCTCTGATCTCTCCAGAGAGTGCAGACAGCATACTGCCAGAGTGAGGTGTTCAATTGGGAATAAAGTTCTACGGACAGTTTGTAGGACCGGCACTGTGGCACAGCAATGTGACCTGAAGCACTGGCATCCCATATGGGTGCTGGTTCAAGACCTGGCTGCTCCACTTCCAATCCAGCTCTCTGCTATGGCCTGGGAAAGCAGTGGAATATGGCCCAAGTCCTTGGGTCCCTGCACCCACATGGGAATCATGGAGGAAGCTCCTGGTTCCTGGCTTCAGATTGGCACAGCTCTGGCTGTTGTGGCCAATTGGGGAATGAGCCATCAGATGGAAGACCTCTCTCCCCCTCTCTCTGCCTCTCCTCTCCCTGTGTAACTCTGACTTTCAAATAAATGAATAAATCTTTTAAAAAGAGGGCAGTTGGTTTAGTTCCTTGTCATTACACACACATATAAATGCTATTTGAAATCTCCCTGCCCATCCAACAAAATCCCACAAACATGAACACAGGCACACATATGTCACATACCCTAGCCCACACTTGAATAGGCCTGAGCCACACAAATGGACACACCACAGTGCACATCTAACACACACACACACACATACATGTGCATAGTATTTGATGTGAGTGGGTATACACAAACATATATTTCATAAAGGTACACACACACTCATACACTTAACCTTCACACACTTACATAGTACACACAGATGAAGGTACACATGAAGATATACAATAGCAACACTAACAGAGATGTATACATATGTTAGACAAGCACACACATCACAGTGCATGCGTGTGAACACTAACATATACTCGTGCACATGTGCACACAGACACAGACACAGATGCACAATCAGAAGGTTCCAGAGAAAGTAAATTTATCTCTATTAAGATGTTTGAGAATTTTAAAATGAAGAAAAGGAGACACTAACACAAGAAAGGTGGAATAAACATATTCCCAAGCCTCTGAGAAACAGGGGTGCAGATATTAAAGCCTACATCTTACTGCTCTCTTGTGGTGGTTCTAAAGAACACCTTTCTGATCACTGAACAGTCTCTCCTTCCTTTCCCAAATGTCTAAAAAATAATAAGCCTCTCCAAATGTTTTGGAATCCACTATGAGAAACTGATGATATTTGACGATTATTACAAAACCAATAATGCAGTATCATTTGGTCAGAACTAATTACCTCCTGATGGCCATGTTCTGAATTCAAGGACAACCATATACCAAATGCTTGGGTTGGTTTACATTATTATCCCCTAAGAATTCCCTCACCATATTTGTTAGCCATTTGCATTTCTTCTTTAGAGAACTGTCTTCTGAGGTCCTTTCCCCATTTCTTAACTCGACTGGTTGTTTGTTGTTGAGTTTTTTATGTTGCTGATATATTCTGAATGTTAACCCCTTATCAGATGAGTAGCTCACAAGTATTTTTGCACTTTCTGTTGGATGTCTCTTCACTCTATGTTTTCCTTTGACATGCAGAAGCTTCTGAGTTTTGATATAATACCATTTGTCTAGTTTTGCTTTTGTTGTCTATGCCTTGGAGACCTTAACCAAGAAGTCACCATCTACACCAATGCCTTGAAGTGTTTCCCCTATATTATCTCCTAGCAAATTTAGTTGTAGGCCTTAAATTCAGGTCTTTAATGCATCCCCAGTAAGCTTAGGAGCCCCAAAATTATTCAGCTATCTGATGGTAATAAGGTATATAACATGCAATATCTTTTAAGATGATTTATTTACTTTATTTGCAAGATAGAGTTAGAGGAATAGAGAGAGAGGGGAGAGAGAGAGAGAGAGAGAGAGAGAGAGAGAGAGAGAGAGAGAGAGGTGTCTTCTACTTCACTGCCCAGATGGCTGCAATGGCCAAAGCTGGGCCAGACCAAAGCCAGGAGCTGGGAGCTTCTTCCAGGTCTCCCACATGGGTGCAGGGGCCCAAGCACTTCTGCTACTACCCCAGGTACGTTAGCAGGGAGCTGAATTGGAAGTGGAGTGGCCAGGACTCAAACTGGCACCTGTATGTGCTGCAAGCACCTCAAGCAGTGGTTTAACCCACTGCACCACAGTACCAGTCCCAAAATGCAATCCTATTGTAAATACATCCTTAAGATGAACATTTTCAGAGAAAGAAAACAACTAGGAAAAATATTTTAATTCGGTGCAATTGCAGCATACCACACAATGAAAAATGGCTCTCAGATGAAAGACAATCTTCCCTCATCAAAGCACAGACAAACCAAAGAGAAATTGTTTGTTGATATTTCTCATTTCTAAAGTAAGTGCACTCTGAAGTCCCTTGTATGTTGATTTTCTACCAGTGTCTCGCATCAATCTCTTTGCATGGTTTGAGCATCGTATGCAATGTTCATCTGTGAGACAAAACCTCTGCATCACATGTCTTTGTGAACACTTGACTCTCTTTTCAGCAGGAAGCATGGACTCGTGTGTATACTCTTGTCCATGCTTCTGCCATTCTTTCTTGGGCTCACCCTAATTGGGCATTTACCACCATTCTAGGGACACTTCCTGTATGGTCACTAACAACCATGAGTCCCATAGCGCCATCTCAGCTCCTGTCATGTCCAACCTGCTGCAGCCCTGGAGCTGATGCTAAACTCTTGGTTGCCTAATAGTAGCTATTGTAAAGGACTCAGCCTAGGTATTATCCATTGTGATCCAATATTGTTGTTTCAAGGTATTTGGTATAGCATTCCTTATGTTTTCCTTTAAGAACTCCCCCTCCTTCAGACCCTTTGAGTGCACTCATAGTCTATTATGACACATGTTCAACCATTGTGTTGCTCTACCATTCCCAAATGAACATCATTCTTTGCAAAGCCTGATTATTTTTGCTTTTGAGATTGCCATTGTCCTGGGGATATCACAGAAAACCTGGCCAGGTGGCCCAAGGCATCATGTTCTCTCCCAAGAGGCCCCTTCTTTTCCTACATGCCCCAGACAGGTTCCAAGAGGCCTGACTGCTGGCCTTGGAGCTGTCACTGAGATCATATGTAAAGTGGGGGCCAGGATGACCCCATTCTGGTCTTGAAGGTGCTGACCTTTTGAAAGGATGAAAGAGAGGTTGTTCTCTAGTCACTGAGCTGCAAGGGGCATCTCTACTCCTAGATTCCATTACTCCATAGCCCGGGGGAGAAAAAAAAAAACAATTTCCTGCAGCCTCAGGCCCCCATAGGCAAAAGTCTCTTCTGGCTCAGTCATCCTGCCCTCCCTGTGTACTCTCAGAGCCTCCAGAGGTTTTGTGGGGAGTCTCAGAATATCCTGATGCTGGTCCGTGGTGGTGAGGCAGGCCTGAGAATGGATCTTAGGCACCCAGGGTGTGGGGCTGTGTGAGTGGGCAGAAATGAGTGCAGGCATCCTCAACTCTAGCCAAGTACAAAGCACTAGAGAGAATCCTCTTCCTGGATCCAGGCCTTGGGGACCTCTGGGCTGGTCTATGTATCAGTGTGTGCAAAGCTCATGAGTATTCACGTGGGGCCCAAATCACCTCATCGTTAGAGAAGTAAGACCAGTAACTGGAACATCTCTTTTATGTGGTGTGGATACCTGTTCATTTGTCAGGCATCCCCCAAGTGGCACCTGGAGACCTGGCTTGGACTGGAAGCTAAGTACGAATTCTTGGTTAACAACATCCAGGTGCAGAATGCAGTTTCTTTCTGAATAAAGGAGAGAAGATAAAATTTGGATGGGGGAATGAAGTAGCAGGGTAAGACCCTTCAAGCTAATCAAGGGTGGGTTATCAGGTAACTAACAGGAGCCACCCTGCAGCTTCTCTCTGGCAGGTATGTTCCTGCAGGGCTCCTGGAGCTGCATCCAGGCCTGGCTGTCCTCAAAGAGGCGCCCCTGGGCCAGAGTGCAAATCTCGAGTTTTAATCCACATTCTGAGGCAGCCCCTGCTTCCCCCCGAACTTAATTGTTACTGTGGATTCGTTCTGAGAGGAGGAGCGTGGTGGGGGCAAGAGGTGCGGAGTCACCACACAGATCCCAGGAGTTGGGTGAAAGCGGGTGAGAGGCGAGCAGCCCGCAGACTCATCTATTTCAGTTGGTACAGCAGCTTATATAGTCGAAGCAGCCAATCCAGTCAAGGGGCGGTTTATGCCCTAACCAATAATAGCCTGTTGCCAGGAAGACTCCATTGCATGTGGTTTTGGAAGCCATCCAATCACAGCCTGTTGCCAGGCAGGCTCCATTGCCATGTGGTTTCCAAAGCCATCCAATCACAGTCTATTGCCAGGCAGGCTCCGTTGCCAGCAGCCATCTTGGCATGGCCTTCTTGTTCCACCACATTGCCCCCTTTTTGTTTATTTTTGAGCAATGGGAGGCATGATTCTTGGCCATACCATTGTTGACCCCATTTCCATGTGGTCTCCATTCATGGCTGTGCCTGTCTTAGGTTGTCCCCCAGGGGATCTTACCCATCATTGACTAACCAGCGCTCAAAATGGGAGACAATAGGAGTGCTTGCTCAGATGGGGGTAGGAATGAGGAACAATGGTAACCACATGCAGGCTGTGGGCCATTTGAGTGGCTGACCAGAGCTAGTGGGGATATAAAACAGTAGTGGATGTGGCTATGGGCAGTTCCTGAGGGTAGGATGATAGGGCAGCAGCTTGACAATTGGTAGCAGGTGCATCCACTAACAAGGTGGACTCTGTCTTGTTCAGCTGGTTCTGGTTGACTATCAGTTGCAGGCTTGATGTTTCTGGCTGGTACCCAAATGGGCTGTCCCACATTCTCTGGATAGACACAAGCATATCCTTGGCCCTTGGTCAGCAAAAGCCTTTCTATGGGTGTTGGAATCCAGGGCCTGAATTCCACATCTGCTCCTACATTTAGGGCAAACATGCAGATGGGATGGGGTCTAGCAGCTGCTCTGGGAGCCTGGGGTACCTGGGGACTGCCACAAACATGGGGATCCTCACTGGGTGCAGATGGGATGACCTCACATGGGTTATTGCCTCAAGGTCATCTAAGTTCATCCCATGGGTATCTGGGGGGTGTCTGACCAGGCATTGCTGCGTTGTCTGCTGACACGTCATTTTCACTGTCAGAGCGCTCTCTCCCTAAGTCATCAACTGATGTCTGTGAGACAGGGACCTGGAGTGACAGGCTCTCATCACTCACAGATTCATTATGTTTGGTCATCTCTGTGGGTTTCTGAGAGGGGGTATCTTTCCCATGTTTGAGTGCTTAAGAGTGGCACGGCACACCAACTCTAGCCAAAGGAAAGACACGCACAGCACTGCTGCCATAACAAAACAAATTCCTAGCACCTCAGTGGTTGATGGCATTATGCAGGGGTTCCCTACTTTAGACGGACAGACAGTGGTATATCAGGTCATATGTTGTCCTCTGCAGGGACTTCCTTGATTTGTTAGGTCAAGGCCGTATGCCCACATGGTGTCTCCGGAGCGTCAACTCTCTCAAGGGAGGGTAGATGACTTGGTTCCAAATTCTGGGATGATCAGTCCCTTATGTGAATTCACCAGGCGAACTGAAAATAAAAGGAGGAGCCGCGAAGCGGCATTAGGTTTCTGGGCAGTGTGTGCCTAACCTGGGGTCACTTAGACCGAGGACAAGGACAAGGAACGGGGCGTAGGAGGGGGTTCTGTGCTCACCCTCACAGAACCGAATAGCACACAAAACACCGAGGGGCCTACTTGCTGAAATCAAGGGGGGACCTCGCCGAGTCCGACACACTGTCTCTCAGTCACGTTGGTGCCAGATGTTGCTATGGATTCATTCTGAGAGGAGGAGTGTGGTGGGGGCAAGAGGCGCAGAGTCACCACACAGATGCTGGGAGTTGGGTGAAAGCAGGCCAGAGGTGAGCAGCCAGCAGACTTGTTTATTTCAGTTGGTGCAGCAGTTTATATAGCCAAGGCAGCCAATCTTGTCAAGGGGCGGTTTATGCCCTGACCAATCACAGCCTGTTGCCAGGCAGACTCCATTGCCAGGTGGTTTCCCAGGGAGTTTCTGAAGCAATTCCTGAGTAACTGATGCTTTCTTGCCAGCAGCCATCTTGGCATGGCCTTCTCATAATACCACATGATCCCTTGAGGGTGCAGGGGCCCCAACATGTGGTGCCAGTGCCCCCCGACCCATGAGGGTGCCAGCATCCCCAGCCCCATGAGTGTGCCTGAACTACCAACCCCATGAGGGTGGCTGCTGCCCGCCCTGGTGATGGTGCCCATGCCCCCGACCCGTGAGGGTGCCTCTGTCCCCCGACCCATGAGGTTGCCAGCGCCCGCCAACCCCTGTGATGCCAATGCCCTCCATCCCCCATGAGGATTTCTGAGCCCACCCAATTGGGGAGAGGTTGTCTACGTGCCCCCCCCACACAGTGGCATCATGACTACCCCCAGCCCTCCCCCACCCCAACCACAGCCCACAGGTGGGCCTTCCTCAGTCTTCCTGAGCAGACAAAACTCCGGGAGGCTCCCGAGCTGTCTTTCAGAATCCCTCTCAGTGGCCCCTGAGGAGCGTCAGCCAAGGTAGGTACCTGACACTCTGCCTGCCTCAGGACTGCATCTGCTGCACTGCACCAGCCCCACACTGGGGGGTGCCCCTGGGACCTCAGGCCCTTCCCTTTCCCTACTGCAGCGCCAGACTCCCTCATTCCTATTTCTTTCCTTGGGCCAGCTGGCTCTCTCCTCTCCCTTCCCAGGCAGCCTCGGGACTCAGTGTCGCTGCCCAGGGCCTCCGTGGCTGAGCCTGGGGGTTCTCTAGACAGGATCCGCACCACTGGCAGATGTGGGTGCCCTCTGGAGCTGTCAGAGAGGCCAGGGGCTTGTGGTTGATGGTGTAGGGGCTGGGAACTTGGGGGGTGTTGTTGTGGGACAGCCAGAAGCCTTTGAACTTCCTCCTGGGTGTGCCACACCTGCCCCAATCAGAGCTGTGCTGCTGGGGGCAGGGTGGTATCCTGCCCCCAGCCTGGGAGCCCCAGCACAGGCCAGGGTGACATGCCGGGGGTCACCTCGTCCCTTGGGTGTGCAGTTGAGAGTGGCCGGGGGTGAAGCCTTTGGTTGCTTGATGACCTCAAAGCCTGAGAATCCTCTGCACCCATCAGCCCAGGCGAGGCAGGGACGTGCAGGCCTCCTGCCTCCCTCCTGGGCATTGTCACACCTGCTACTGGCTGAAGGTGGGATCCTCAGCCCCGGATGAGGCCCCTTAGCCAGGACAGGTCAGCTACTCTGAGTTCAGCCCAGCCAGGCCTCAGAGTTGGCCCAGGGCCCCACCTGCCGCTCTTCGCTGGCCTCTGACTCTCCCCTTCTTCTGCTTTTCTCCAGCAGGGAGGGTCCTGCCTCGCCTCCATGACCTGCAGCCCCCCGACCAGCCGAGACTCCCCTCTTAGATTTTTGAGTTTATGGCCGCCTGCCGGCCCTCGCTCCCCAGGGTCCCCTCAGAGGACTCCTGGGGTTTGTGAGTACCCGAGGGGCCTCCAGCGCCCCCTCCAGCCACCCGTTTTAGCTGCGTGCTCCTGGTTCAAGCAGGGTTCTTCCTCCTGTCTTTCTCCATCAGGCCTTCTGGCTGCCACATGAGCCTCCCAGGCTAGTGCTGGCCCTGGCCCGTGGGTCCAAAGGCAGGGCCGTCAGGGAGGAGGGAAGTCTGAGAGGGCCAGGCTTGTGTCAGGACTGTGGCTGTGCTGCCTGGGTGCTGTGTGAGAGGTGGTGTGAGTGGCAGGGGAGGCCCTCTCCAGCCTCCACCCCGACTCCACGGAAGCTCTGGTCACCCACTCCAGCTCCTCCTCCCATCTTCCTTCCCCTTCCTGTCCATGGCCTTTTCCAGAAAGCTCACTCATGTGCCCACCTCCTGCTGCTTCCCACCTCCGCCCTGCCCACCAGTGCCATGGCCTGGCTGCTCTTGCCTTACCACCTGTCTCCCTCCTCTCTCTCCACTGTTCTCTCTGCTCTCTCTCCCACTGCCAGCTGATTGGGTCAGGCAAGGCCATCCCGTCCTGAGAGCCCCAGGCCTCCCTTCGACCTCTAACCAGATCCCTCCTCTTCCTCAGAGACCTCCCTTTCCAAGCCTGCCCGGACACCTGCTCTGTGATTTGACAAGGGCCCCTCAGCCCCAAAGCCTCCCCTTCATCTGTGACTTTCTGTTGTGTGGTGAGCTCATACCTCCAGGCGTGACCTTGGTGAAAATTTGTGCCCTTCTGGGGTCCTGCCTCTGCCCTGTTCTATAAATATCTATAAGTACTCATAAATACACACACACACACGCACACACACACACACATGTGGTAGTGCCCCTGGAGTCGCAGTGTAAGGAGACCAGCCTGGAAGAGGCCTCTTCACCCCACTGAATGCTCAGCACAGCACAGAGGCTGCCCACTGCTGGCAGGCCCTGCTGCCCTGTGCAGTGCCCACCCGCAGCACAGCAGACCCTGGACCCTGCGACAAAGCTGCTCCTCACGGGGCCAAGCAGTATGGCTCTATCTCTTTATTTCAAGATAATAACAGGAGCCACATCACCATGGTGCTTTAACCCTGTCTCCGCCTCTTTCCTGGGCCATAGACTGTCAATAAATGTTTCCCAGCCCCAAATAATTATTAAGGCCTCCTCCTCATTTGCGAGCTCCAGCCTCAGCTATGATACAGGGGAGGCCCTACCCCCAGCATATACAAAATATACACAAGTACAATATGTACGTGGGGGTGGGGGTGGGGAGGCCCACTGGAGGCAGCCTCTTCCCCTCATCAGGCCTAGAGTTAGCCCCAACTGTCCTAGGGCCTGACAGAATGCTGCCTACTGCCCTGCCCCAAAGTGCCTCCAAAGAAAAGGGAGTCCCCCGAATGCCTGCCTAGCCTGCCTCAGCCCTGCCTGGCTGGTGTGCCTCTCTTAGTAAGGGGACAGGCGCCCCTGCATCACCTGCCCCAGCCGACCCTTTGAGGGCTGTTGACCGTGCCTCCCAGCTGGCCTGCCTGGGGGCACAGGCACGGAGTGAAGAGCTGGACCAAGCTTGGCCTCCCATTAGCTTCAGCTTGCCTAGGCCACCCTGCGATTTGGGACCGGGAGCCTCCCTTAATAAGGGACTGCCCTCGCCCAGAGGACCCTCATCCTATTGTGCCCTCCTCGCCCATATACCCTTACCCACGATGCCCCTGGCCTGGAAGTGACCCTTGCCCATGATGATGCCCCTGCCCCAGAAGTGACCCCTGCCCAGTGATGCCCTTGCCCGGGTGCCCCCCACCAGCAATGACCCTCACTCAGATGCCCTCCTCTCCTGATGCCCTCATGTCTGTGCCTGCTGATGCCCCCACGTGATGTTCCCGGCCAGATTATGCTGGCCAGGCTGACAGTTAGCCCCAAGAGGGGTGATGAAAACTGCCTGGCTGACTTGCCCAAGTGGATGAGCACCCCCTGGTCTCGGCTGTTCTGGGGGCCACACAAATGCTGCCTGTGTTGGTCACGGCCTCTGAGGATGGAGCTGGAAATGAGGAGGCCCCAGGAGCCCCCGGGGTCCTCCAGAGAGGCAGCCTAAAGAGGCCTTTCTCTCCCCATCAGGGGTTCTGGCTAAGGAGGGAAGGGAACTGGGAAGGAACGGCAGGGGATAGGGTGGCTAGCAGGGGTGGAGTGGCAAGGATGGGGTTGGGGCTCCCCGGGCTGATGGCATCTGGTGTTAGATGATAATGTCGTCATGCTCGTCAGCCCAGTAGAAGAAGGGGATGCAGCGGTTGGTGCCCAGGCCTGGGCGCTCCCGGGGGTTCTGCATCTCCTGTGGCTGCTTCCTGAGCTGCTGCACAGTAGGGTTCTGCTTGTGTAGCACCTTCTTCTCAGAGTGCAGCTGTGTGTAGGCGGCCATGTGCTGCTGCAGGTGGAACAGGCACTGGTTGCGCTGTTGGTGCAGACCCTGAGCCTCCTGGCTCTTCAGCTCCATCTGCGGAAGACCAAGGCGGGTGGGGGGAGCATGAGGGCAGGTGGTGGCTTGCTAACTGATTCCATTGGTTGCAGGGGAGTGGCACAGAGCGCTGCGTCTCCTGCACCCAGCCTCACACCTCATCCCCTTCTTTCCCATCACTTTAACTTGAGGCCACACACGAGAGGGAAGGCATCATCTTTAGGGGAACACTCGTGCCTAATACTTTACATGCACAATCTCAGCTCATCCTCAACACCTGTATAAGGAAAAAATGCTAAGTTCCTTTGTCAGGAATCTGAGGCTTAGCAAAGGGTAGCTAAGGTGGGTGACACGCCTCTCGTGGGACAATGATGTCCAGGCCTGGGAGGAGCCCGGGGCTACCAGCCCTAAGAGAGGCAGGACAGTCGATATGGAGGTCACCTGTCACTCCAGACTGGAGCGGCCTCCCTCCTGGGCCTAGCACTGCCCTCCCCAGAGACTTGTACCCATGGCCCAGTCCTTCACAGTCGGGCTGAGTGTTACCGTTTCCTTCAGCTCCCCCAGCTTCTCCTGCAGCTGGCCGAGTTCCCTGGCCAGCTCGTTCTTGATGTGCTGCTCTGCCTGCAGCGAGAGGGTGAGCTGCATGTTGTCATTGCTCTGCACAGAGAGAAGCAATCCGTTGCCACCCAAAGTGGCTGCATCCGGATCCCAGCACCAGGTGCCCACCTCCCACAGTGCTGGGAGGGCTGGAAGCTCAGCCCCTCTCCTCCAACAGACATTTGAGCAGGGTCCTGGCTCACAGGGTGCCTGCCTAGGTCATCACCGTCCCCTTTGGTGGGGGGGGAGTGAAGGCCCAGAGGGAAGTGTTTTGTACCAGAGGCCTTGTCCAGGGAGGCCGAACATACCAGTCTCACTAAGCCATCCTGCAGCTTGGCCAGCTGCTCCTTGAGCTCCCGGTTCTGCAGGAGCGCACGGCTGATGGTCACGTGGTCGCTCTGCTTGTGCTCCTCAGCCTGGCTGCCCCACAGCTCCGCCTCCCGCTCCAGCTGCAGCAGCCGCTGTTCCTGCTGCTGGTTCTGGCGACTCAGGCCTGCATTGTCCTGCACCTGGGCCTACAGCTGTCCCGCCAGGCTCTCCAGCTCCTTCTGCAGCTGCTCAGCCTGCGCCTGCAGCTGCTGTTCCACCGCCGACAGCCCCGCAGGGGAAGCTGGGGACTCTGGGGTGGGAGGCTCAGCTGAGAAAGGAAGCAGCCATCAGGGGCCCCAGCCTCTGGGTTTTCAAAAAGCTCCTGTCTTGGTCCTTAGCTCCTCAGGCCAACGGCTTGCCCCCACCCCGGTGCTGGCTTCTTGGCTAACAACTTTCCATATTCAGATGGTCATTACCCTTCCAAGTCAGGACACAGAGTGCTTGAGCGTGCATGGTGGACAGTGGGTGCGCCACCCCTATTTACAGATGAGGTCACCTGTGCTCAGAGAGATGACAAGACTCGCCATCCACCAGCACAGACCTGCTTCCCTCTGCCACAACACCACTCACCGGGGCACCCAACACCCATCCTGCTCCCAGGCCACCTCTGCCCCTGCTTACCCATCTGGCTCTTGAGCTCGGCCAAGGTGATCTCCAACTCCCACACCTGACTCAGGCTGCACTCCTTTTCCTCCCTCAGTGTGCAGAGCTGCCCAGAGCACAGGGAAAAGAGCCATGAGCAGGGGCCACTGCCTCCCTCTAAACCGATGCTGCTGTTGTTTCTGTGGGGAGAGTCAAAGAAAGGAAGGTGACTAAGGATGTCCCCTCTACTCCACTCCCAGAGCAAGAGGGGGTGCACAGGGGGCCAGAGCGGGATTGGCACATTCTCAGACCCTATGGGCACAGGGCCTGTCCCGAGGCTCCCAAGGAAAGAGCATGTGGGTCTTTGCTGGTTTTTGCTCACAGCTATGGAACTGCGTCTGAATCGGGATTCTTCTTAGGGGACAGTAAGGTGAGCCTCCAGAAACAGAATGTGAGAAAAGACAGGCCTTCCGCAAGGTTTGGATTTACATGGGTGTGCGCATCGTTCAAAAGCTCAGCACGTGCTACATAGGGGTTGGGGCTGCTCTTAACAGCGGGGATACAGGAATGAAAAGCACAGGTAAGATCCCTTCTCTCCCTGAGGTTGACGTCCCAGGGAGCCTGGAAATCTTGGATTCTTAGAGCTAAAAGAGACTTTTGACAACTGCCATTTCAACCTCCTTGGGAAACTCAAGCCCAGGGTGGAGAGGCGCTTGTCCAAACTCAAAGCTCAGGTCAGGGCCTGAGTCAGGGTGGGGACATGAGTCTCATGGCCAGCGCTGAATGAGAGGCCACAATCCCAGGGCTGTGTGGCCAGGGTGCAAGCAGGGGTGTCTGGAGAAGAGAGGAGGTGGAGAGGGCAGCAACAGGATGAGAGCCATGCTGCATGCTCCATGCTCTGGGGTCCCTCCAGCTGAGACCTGGCCCACCCAGCACCCCACTCTCCCTCAGCACCAGGGGCCCCCAGCCCCTTTCTTCAGAGCCCACGGGGAAACAGAAGCCCAGGGTGGGCAGCATGGAATCAGGGGACCCCACTGGGCTCTTACCAATTCCCCTATGGTGTTACTGAGTTGTTTGTTTGTTAGATAGCTGGAGTCTGGGGCTACTGCCAGCTCTTGGTACTGGCTCTGAGGTGCATGCAGAGAGGAGGAGTTGCAGGAGGGTTTGAGGAGAGGCAGAGAGAGCAGTCATTAGGGCTGGGGGGGCACGGGCTGTCTCAGCTGGCAGCAGGGCACTCAGCCCCTGCTGTGGGAGAAGAGGGGGGCTGGCCCTGCAGAGCCACTCACCTCCAGATCCTTCATGTAGGAAGATGTGAGGCCCTCTCCACCGATGTAGGACATTGACTAGAAGAGACAAGAGCTCCCATGGAGATGCTACGCCCTCCACCGCCAAGTCCCTACCCTCAGACTACCTCTCCCCCCCCACCTCCACCTGGCAACTCTTCGCCCAGCCTGGCCTCTTCCTCTCATCTATGCCTACCCTCAGACTACCTCCCCCCCCCACCTGGCAACTCCTCTGCCCAGCCTGGCCTCTTCCTCTCATCACCCTCTATGCCTACCCTCAGACTACCTCTCCTCCCACCTCCACCTCCACCTGGCAACTCCTCTGCCCAGCCTGGCCTCTTCCTCTCATCACCCTCTATGCCTACCCTCAGACTACCTCTCCTCCCACCTTCACCTGACAACTCCTCTGCCCAGCTTGGCCTCTTCCTCTCATCACCCTCTATGCCAGCTTCTCCTGGGTCTCATCACCATCCCCCTCCCTTCCTGAATGATGCTCTCCCAGTGCTTCCTGCGCTGAGATACATGGTCACCGTTCTCATGGCCACGTCCTTCATCTGTATGGCTTCCAAGAAGAAGCCAACACCTAGCCTGCCCAACACAGCCCAGCAGGTCAGTCTCTCCCAGGATCTCCCCATCTCTCAGGAATCCCAGCCTCCATTTCTGTCCTTTCCTCTCTCTCCTCTCTTCCTGAGTCCCAGTGTCTGGGGTACCTCGGAGACAAGACCATTGAGCTGCCGAGCAGGTTGACGCAGGCTCTCCGTGGAGGACAATGTCCTAGGGACAGGCACGCAGAGGTCAGGGGTGCAGGGGCTTGATGCAAAAGAGGTCCTTGGGCCGTGGCCTGCCCTCATTCCCATGGCTTAGGGAATGCTGCCCACACAGGAAGACACTCACTTGGTTTCATCTATGAGGACAGGGCCATGGTCAGCATCATGGATCTGAGGGAGAACAAAGAGACAGTGATCACCTGATTTCCAGTAAGAACCACTCAGGGTGGCAGGAGCCCATCTCCTTCCAGCAACCTGCCACTGCCACAAGCTCAAGAGAAAGCCCTGTCTTGGCCTGCCCCCCCCCCCCAGTGCTGGGAAGGGTGCCTGGCACTGGGAGCCAAGCTGCTGGAAGAAAGGAGAAGAGAAGGCACAGCAGGCGCAGTCCTCTGGGAAGGGAGATGGTACAAGCATATGGGGTAGCAGGCACAAGGACAGAGGCAGAAACCCGAGTTGGTGTCATGCTAGGTAGACTAGCACCAGGGGGCGCTACACCACCAGGTAACACAGTGGCATCAGCAGAGGGTGGTGCAGGAGCAGTGCAGTCTTTGGGCGCCTGTCAGGGAACAGAGCAGGGGGTTAGGGGGCCATGCAGGAGAGGAGGTGCCTCGCTGCCATGGACACAAGGGCACAGAGCAGGTAGGAAGATGTCGTAGCAGTCAGAGTGACAGTCATACATGCTGGGAACCACAGGGGTTGTGGGAATGGCTTGCCCAGGCTTGGGGACACGTGGCATCTTTTCAGGTGGCCAAAGCTCAAAGGAAGGGGGCTATGACCTCTGTGGACACAAGGTCCTGATTCTCCCTGGACCTCAGCAAGGGCTCTGACCTCTGGCAGCTGCAGCAGGCAGAAGGAACGGGCACCAAGATCAAGCAGCACGGCAGTGTTCTTCCAGAAAGCCAGTCTCTGCTGCACAGTGACCCTAACTCTAGGCCCCTGCTGGGCCGAGGCTGCTGGTGGTGACGGGGCTCCCTCCAGGTAGTACTCTGCTGCTGCCCTCTCCTGCTCTCTGCCCTTTCTCCCTGCCCTCCTCTCTGCCTCAACCATCAGCTGTATTTCTCTGATTCAGGCCTTTCCAAGGAGAAATGTTGTCCAAGAAGCCCCTCCCTGCTTTCTGGAGATAAAATCAACCACAGCCGCCTCATGGGCATACCTCTCAGCCCCATCTCGCAGCTCCAGAAACACCTACTCTACCAAAAGAAGCCAGGAAATCACAGGTAAGATGTCTGCTCTTTGATTTGGCACATGGAGGTCATGGTGCCTCATTGCCAGAAAAACTGCTAGGGAACAATGCGGGGATCTAGTGCTTGGAGCCGTGGAGAAGCCTCTCCTCCTTCTTCCCCAGTGGGACCCCCTCCCTCGGCCAGCCCCATCCAGCTTCTCCCCAGGCTCAGGCCTAACTCTCGGTCCAAGCATCTGGCTCTAAAGACCACCTCATGTCAGCAGGCCAGACGGCCGCATACAGCCAAGATGGCTGAACAAGTGACAGCAGCCAGAGGAGCTGAGTGGAGGCAGGGAGTTGCTGCCTGCTCTCTGAACCCTTCAGCCCTGGCCTCTGAAAACTCCAATTGGCTGCCTCCTTAGAGTCCAGGCTGCAAAGCCTATAGATGAGGAAAAGGCGTGCTGACTCTGCACTTATATCTTTGGAGAGTGGACCAGGGGATGGACTACTTCTCTCTCCCCCTCTCCCTCTCTCTGTCTCTCTCTCTCTCTTATCTCTGCTTCTCTATAACTGAGTTTTCAAATACATAAATAAGTAAATAAAAATTGAATCTATCTACTGTGATTACTTTGTGAACAACCAGGTCATAATTCTACGTCTGAAGCTGGAGCTTCGACTGGGTGTCAAGAAACCAGATGAGAAGCCTGCCCCTCACTTTCAGTCTGAAGGCGCAGCTTCCCCACAGCGTCAGGACACCAGATGAGAAGCCTGCACCTCGCTTAACAATGATGGTGAAGCTTCGCCTGGGTGTCAGGACACCAGATGACAAGCCTGAACCTGCCTTTCAATCTGAAGATGGAGCTTCGCCTGGTTGTCAGGACACCAGATGAGAAGCCTGCACCTGGCTTCACATCTGGAGGTGGAGTTTCCCAGGGTGTCAGGCCACCACATGAGAAGCATGCACCTGGCTTCACATCTGGAGGTGGTTTCCCAGGGTGTCAGGGCACCAGATGAGAAGCCTGCCCCTCACTTTCAGTCTGAAGGCGCAGCTTCCCCACAGCGTCAGGACACCAGATGAGAAGCCTGCACCTCGCTTAACAATGATGGTGAAGCTTCGCCTGGGTGTCAGGACACCAGATGACAAGCTTGAACCTGCCTTTCAATCTGAAGATGGAGCTTTGCCTGGTTGTCAGGACACCAGATGAGAAGCCTGCACCTGGCTTCACATCTGGAGGTGGAGTTTCCCAGGGTGTCAGGCCACCACATGAGAAGCATGCACCTGGCTTCACATCTGGAGGTGGTTTCCCAGGGTGTCAGGGCACCAGATGAGAAGCCTGCACCTGGCTTTCAGTCTGAAGGTGGAGCTTCACCTGGTTGTCAGGACACCAGATGAGAAGCCTGCACCAGGCTTTCCGTCTAAAGGTGGAGTTTCGCCTGGGTGAAAGGACACTAGATGAGAAGCCTGCACCGGGCTTTCAGTCTGAAGTTGGAGCTTCGCCTGGGTGTCAGGACACGAGATGAGAAGCCTGCCCCTCGCTACACATCTGAAGGTGGAGTTTCCCAGGGTGTCTAGACACCAGATGAGAAGCCTGCACCTGGCTTCCAGTCTGAAGGTGGAGCTTCGCCTGGGTGTCAGGACACCAGATGAGAAGCCTGCACCTCGCTTTCAGTCTGAAGGTGGAGCTTCTCTTGGGAATCAGGCCACCAGATTAGAAGCCTGCACCGGGCTTTCAGTCTGAATGTAGAGCTCTACTGGGTGTCAGGACACCAGATGAGAAGCCTGCACCTGGCTTTCAGCTTGAAGGTGGAGCTTCATCTGGGTGTTAGACACCAGATGAGAAGCCTGCACCTCGCTTTCAGTCTGAAGGTGGAGCTTCTCTTCGGCATCAGGCCACCACATTAGAAGCCTGAACCTGGCTTCACATCTGGGGGTGGAGCAATTCCAGGGTGTCAGGACACCAGATGAGAAGCCTGCACCTCGCATCACGTCTGCGGGTGGAGCTTCTCCTGGCTTCACATCTGGAGGTGGTTTCCCAGGGTGTCAGGGCACCAGATAAGAAGCCTGCACCTGGCTTTCAGTCTGAAGGTGTAGATTCGCCTCGATGTCAGGACACCAGATGAGAAGCCTGCACCTCACTTTCATCTGAAGGTGGAGCTTCACCAGGCTGCCAGGACACCAGATGAGAAGCCTGCACCTCGCTTTCAGTCTGAAGGTGGAACTCCTCTTCTGCATCAGGACACCAAAATAGAAGACTGCACCGGGCTTTAAGACTGAAGGTGGAGCTCGACTGGGTGTCAGGACACCAGATGAGAAGCCTGCACCAGGCTTTCCGTCTGAATGTGGAGCTTCACCTGGGTGTCAGAACACCAGATGTGAAATCTGCCCCTAGCTTCACATCTGTATGTGGAGGTTCGCCTGGGTGTCAGGACACCAGATTAGAAGCCTGCACCTCACATGACGTCAAAAGGTGGAGCCTCAACTGGGTGTCAGGACACCAGATGAGAAGCCTGCACCTGGCTTTCAGTCTGAAAGTGGAGTTTCGCCTGGGTGTCATGACACCAGATGAGAAGCCTGCACCTGGCTTTCAGTCTGAAGGTGGAGGTTAGCCTGGGTGTCAGGAGACCAGATGAGAAGCCTACACCAGGTTCTCAGTCTGAAAGTGTTGCTCACCTGGGTGTCAGGACACCAGAGGAAAAACCTGACCCTCACTTTCAGTCTCAAGGTGGAGCTTTGCCTGGGTGTCAGGACACCAGATGAGAAGCCTGCACCGGGCTTTCAGTCTGAAGGTTGAGCTTCATCTGGGTATAAGGACACCAGATGAGAAGCCTGCCCCTCGCTTCACATTGAAGGTGGAGCTTTGCCTGGGTGTCAGTACACCTGATGAGAAGCCTGCCCCAAGCTTCACATCTGAAGGTGGAGGATCGCCTGGGTGTCAGGACACCAGATGAGAAACCAGCACCTGGTTTTAAGTTTGAAGGTGGAGCTTCGCCTGGGTGTCAGGACACCAGATGAAAAGCCTGCACTTGGCTTTCAGTCTGAAAGTGGAGCTTCGCCTGGGTGTCAGGACGCCAGATGAGAAGCCTGCACCTGGCTTTCAGTCTGAGAGTGGAGTTTCACCTGGGTGTCAGGACACCAGATGAGAAGCCTGCACCTGGCTTTCAGTCTGAGAGTGGAGCTCACCTTGGTGTCAGGACACCAGATGAGAAGCCTGTACCTGGCTTTCCGTCTGAAAGTCAAGCTCACTTGGGTGTCTGGACACCAGATGAGAAGCCTGCACCTTGCTTTCAGTCTGAAGGTGGAGCTCACCTGGTGTCAGGACACCTGATGAGAAGCCTGCCACCAGTTCACATCTGAAGGTTGAGCTCACCTGGGTGTCATAATACCAGATGAGAACCCTGCACCTGGCTTCACATCTGGAGTTGGAGTTTGCCAGGGTGTCAGAACACGAGATGAGAAGCCTGCTCCTCGCATGAAGTCAAAAGGTAGAGCTTCGCCTGGGTGTCAGGACACCAGATGACAAGTCTTCACCTGGCTTTCAGTCTGAAGGTGGAGCTTTGCCTGGGTTTCTGGACACCAGATGAGAATCCCGCACTGTCTTTCAGTCTGAAAGTGGAGGTAACCTGGGTGTCAGGATACCAGATGAGAAGCCTGTACCTCGCTTCCAGTAAGAAGGTGGAGCTTCGCTTGGAGTCAGCACACCAGATGAGAAGCCTACACCAGGCTTTCAGTCTGAAGGTGGAGGTTCACCTGGGTGTCAGGACAACACATGAGAAGCCTGCACCTGGCTTTCAGTCTGAAGGTGGAGTTTGGCCTGGGTGTCAGGATACCAGATGAGAAGCCTGAACCTGGTTTCACGTCTGAAGGTGGAGCCTCGCCTGGGTGACAAGACACCAGATGAAAAGCCTGTACCGGGCTTTCAGTCTAAAGGTGGAGCTCGGCTGGATGTCAAGACACCAGATGAGAAGCCTGCACCTGGCTTTCAGTCTGAATGTGGAGCGCTGCTGGGTGTCAGGACACCAGATGAGAAGCCTGCATCAGGCTTTCAGTCTGAAGGTGGAGGTTCGCCTGGGTGTCAGGACAGCAGATGAGAAGCCTGCACCTGGCATTCAGTCTGAATGTGGAGCGCTGCTGGGTGTCAGGACACCAGATGAGAAGCCTGCACCTCGATTTCAGTCTGAAGGTGGATCTTCGCCTGGATGTCAGGACACCAGATGAGAAGCCTGCAAGTCACTTTCAATCTGAATTGGGAGCTTCAACTGGGTGTCAGGACACCAGATGAGAAGCCTGCACCTGGCTTTCAGTCTGAAGAGGGAGCTTTGACTGGGTGTCATTACACCAGATGAGAAGGCTGCATCAGGCTTTCAGTCTGAATTTGGAGTTTCGCTTGGGTGTCAGGACACCAGATCAGAAGCCTGCACCTGGCATTCAGTCTGAAGGTGGAGCTTCACCTGGGTGTCAGGACACCAGATGAGAAGCCTGCACCTGGGTTTCAGTGTGAAGGGGGAGCTTCACCTGGTTGTCCGGACACCAGATGAGAAGCCTGCCCTTCGCTTCACATCGGGAGGTGGAGCTTCGCCTGTGTATCAGGACACCAGATGAGAATCCTGCACCTGGCTTTCAGTCTGAAGGTGGAATTTTGCATTGGTGTCAGGGCACCAGAAGAGAAGCATTCACATGGCTTTCACTCTGACAGTGGAGCTTCACCTGGATGACAGGACACCAGGTGAGAAGCCCGCACCTGCCTTTCAATCTGAAGGTGGAGCTTCGCCTGTGTATCAGGACACCAGATGAGAAGCCTGCACCTGATTTCACTTCAGGATGTGGAGATTTGCCAGGGTGTCACGACAGTAGATGAGAAGCCTGAACCTCGCATCACGTGTGCAAGTGGAGCTTTGCCTGGGTGTCAGGACAGCAGATGAGAAGCCTGCCCCTCACTTCACATCTGAAGGTGGAGCTTCTCCTGGGTGTCAGGACACCAGATGAGAAGTCTGCACATCACTTCCCGCCTGAATGTGGAGCTTCGCTGGGTGTCAGGACACCAGATGAGAAGTCTGCCCCAAGCTTCACATCTGCATGTGGAGGTTCGCCTGGGTGTCAGGACACCAGATGAGAAGCGTGCACTTCGCATCATGTCTGAAGGTGGAGTTTCGCCTGGTGTCAGGACAACACATGGGAAGCCTGCACCTGGCTTTCAGTCTGAAGGTGGAGTTTCGCCTGGGTGTCAGGACAACACATGGGAAGCCTTTACCTGGATTTCACTCTGACGGTGTTGCTTCGCCTGGGTGTCAGAACGCCAGATGAGAGGCCTTCACCTGGGTTTCAGGCTGAAGGTGGAGCTTCGCCTGGGTGTCAGGACACCAGATGAGAAGCCTGCACCTGGCTTTCAGTCTGAAAGTGGAGCTCACCTGGGTGTCGGACACCAGATGAGAAGCCTGAACCTGGCTTCACGTCTCAAGTTGGAGCTTTGCCTGTGTATCAGAACAACAGATGAGAAGCCTGAACATCGCTTTCAGTCTGAAGGTGGAGCTTCGCCTGGGTGTCAGGACACCAGATGAGAAGCCTGCACCTGGCTTTCAGTCTGAAGGTGGAGCTTTGCCTGGGTGTCGACACCAGATGAGAAGTCTGCACTTCGCTTTCTGTCTCATGTGGAGCTTCGCCTGGGTGTCAGAACACCAGATGAGAACCCTGCACCTGGCTTCACATCTGGAGTTGGAGCTTTGCCAGTGTGTCAGGACACCAGATGAGAAGCTGCACCTGGCTCTCATTCTGAAGGTGGAGCTTCCCCTGAATATCAGGACACCAGATTAGAAGCCTGCACTGGATTTCAGTCTGAAGGTAGCGCGTCACCTGGGTGTCAGGACACCAGATGAGAAGCCTGCTTCCAATAAGAAGGTGCAGCTTCGCCTGGGAGTAAGGACACCGGATGATATCCTGCACCTTGCATCATGTCTGAATTGGCACATCGCCTGGTTGTCAGGACACCAGATGAGAAGCCTGCACCAGGCTTTCAGTCTGAAGGAGCAGCTTGGCCTAGGTGTGAGGACAGCAGATGAGAAGCCTACACCTGGCTTCACATCTGGGGGTCGAGCTTCGCCAGGGTGTCAGGACACCAGATGACAAGTCTTCACCTGGTTTTCAGTCTACAGGTAGAGCTCACCTGGGTGTCAGGACACCAGATGAGAAACCTGCACCTGGCTTCACATCTGGAGTTGGAGCTTTGCCAGGGTGTCAGGACACCAGATGAGAAGCATGCCCCTCGCTTCATGTCTGGAGGTGGTGCTTCGCCTGATGTCAGGAAACCAGATCAGAAGCCTTCACCTGGCTTTCAGTCTGAAGATGGAGGTTCGCCTCGGTGTCAGGACACCAGATGAGAAGCCAGAACCTCACTTTCAGTCTCAAGGTGGAGCTTTGCCTGGGTGTCAGGACACCAAATGAGAACCCTGTACCTCGCTTCCAGTAAGAAGGTAGAGCTTCGCTTGGGTGTCAGGACCCCAGATGAGAAGCCTACACATGGCTTTCAATCTGAAGGTCGAGCTTCGTCTGGGTGTCAGTACACCAGATGAGAAGCCTGCCCCTAGCTTCACATCTGAAGGTGGAGGATCGCCTGGGTGTCAGGACACCAGATTTGAAGCCTGCACCTGGTTTTCAGTCTGAAGGTGGATCTTTGCCTGGATGTCAGAACACCAGATGAGAAGCCTGCACCTCGCTTTCAGTCTGAAGGTGGAGCTTCTCTTGGGCATCAGGACACCAGATGAGAAGCCTGCACCTGATTTCACATCAGGATGTGGAGATTTGCCAGGGTGTCACGAAAGTAGATGAGAAGCCTGAACCTCACTTCACATCTGAAGGTGGAGCTTCGCCTGGGTGTCAGGACACCAGATGAGAAGCCTGCACCTGGCTTTCAGTCTGAAGGTGGAGGTTAGCCTGGTTGTCAGGAGACCAGATGAGAAGCCTCCACCAGCTTTCAGTCTGAAAGTGTTGCACACCTACGTGTAAGGACACCAGATAAGAAGCCTGCACCTCACTTTCAGTCTCAAGGTGGAGCTTTGCCTGGGTGTCAGGACACCAGATGAGAAGCCTGCACTGGATTTCAGTCTGAAAGTGGAGCTCACCTGGGTGTCAGGACACCAGATGAGAAGCCTGTACCTCGCTTCCAGTAAGAAGGTGGAGCTTCGCTTAGGTGTCAGGACACCAGATGAGAAGCCTACACATGGCTTTCAGTCTGAAGTTCGAGCTTCATCTGGGTATCAGGACACCAGATGAGAAGCCTGCACCTGGATTTCAGTCTGAAGGTGGAGCTTCTCCTGGGTGTGAGGACACCAGATGAGAAGCCTGCACCTCGCTTCATGTCTGAAGGGGGAGCTTCGCCTGGATGTCAGGACACCAGATGAGAAGCCTGCAAGTCGCTTTCAATCTGAAGTGTGAGCTTCAACTGGGTGTCAGGACACCAGATGAGAAGCCTGCAACTGGCTTTCAGTCTGAATGTCGTGCTTCGCCTGGGTGTTAAGACACCAGATGAGAAGCCTGCCCCTCGCTTCACATTGAAGGTGGAGCATCACCTGGGTGTCAGTACACCAGATGATAAGCCTGCCCCTCCTTCACCTCTGAAGGTGGAGGATCGCCTGGGTGTCAGGACACCAGATGATAAGCCTGCCCCTCCTTCACCTCTGAAGGTGGAGCATCACCTGGGTGTCAGTACACCAGATGATAAGCCTGCCCCTCCTTCACCTCTGAAGGTGGAGGATCACCCGGGTGTCAGGACACCACATGAGAAGCCTGCAGCTGGTTTTCAGTCTGAAGGTGGAGCTTCGCCTGGGTGTCAGGACACCAGATGAGAAGGCTGCACCTGGCTTTCAGTCTGAAGGTGGAGCTTCACCTGTGTGATAGAACACAAGATGAGATGCCTGCCCCAAACTTCAAATCTGAATGGGGAGGTTCACCCGGGTGTCAGGACACCAGATGAGAAGCCTGCACCTGGCTTTCAGTATGAAGGTGGAGTTTTGCCTGAATGTCAGGCCACCAGATGATAAGCCTGCACCTGGCTTTCTGTCTGAAGACGGAGCTTCACGTGGGTGTCAGCATACCAGATGAGAAGCATGCACCAGGCTTTCAGTCTGAAGGTGAAGCTTCACATGATTGTCAGAAGACCAAAAGAGAAGTCTGCCCCTAGCTTCACATTCTGTATGTGGAGGTTCGCCTGGGTGTCAGAACACCTGATTTGAAGTCTGCCCCTAGCTTCACATGTGAATGCGGAGGTTCACCCGGGTGTCAGGACACCAGATGAGAAGCCTGCACCTGGGTTTCAGTCTGGTGGTGGAGCTTCGCCTGGGAGTCAGGACACCAGATGAAAAGCCTGCACCTGGCTTTCAGTCTGGTGGTGGAGCTTCGCCTGGGAGTCAGGACACCAGATGAAAAGCCTGCACCTGGCTTTCAGTCTGAAGGGGGAGCTTTGCCTTGGAGTCAGGATGCCAGATGAGAAGCCTTCACCTGGGTTTCAGTCTGAAGGTGGAGCTTCGCCTGGGTGTCAGGACACCAGATGAGAATCCTGCACGTGGCTTCCAGTCTGAAGGTGGAGTTCGCCTGGATGTCAAAACACCCGATGAGAAGCCTGCAAGTCGCTTTCAATCTGAAGTGGGAGCTTCGTCTGGGTATCAAGACACCGAATGATATCCTGCACCTCGCATCACATCTGAATTGGCACATCGCCTGGGTGTCAGGACACCAGATGAGAAGCCTGCACCTGGTTTTCAGTCTGAAGGTGGAGCTTCACGTGGGTGTCAGGACACAAGATGAGAAGCCTGCACCTGACTTTCAGTCTGAAGAGGGAGCTTCGCCTGGATGTCACGACACCAGATGAGAAGCCTGTAAGTCGCTTTCAATCTGAGGTGAGAGCTTTGCCTGGGTGACAGGACACCAGATGAGAAGCCTGCACCTCACTTTCAGTCTGAAGAGGGAGCTTCGCCTGGATGTCACGACACCAGATGAGAAGCCTGTAAGTCGCTTTCAATCTGAGGTGAGAGCTTTGCCTGGGTGACAGGACACCAGATGAGAAGCCTGCACCTCACTTTCAGTCTGAAGAGGGAGCTTCGCCTGGGTGTCAGGACACCAGATGAGAAACCTGCACCTGGCTTTTAGTCAGAAGGTGGAGCTTCCACTGGGTGTCATTACACCAGATGAGAAGCCTGCATCAGGCTTTCAGTCTGAAGGTGGAGTTTTGCCTGGGTGTCAGGACACTAGATGAGAAGCCTGCACCTCGCTTTCAGTCTGAAGGTGGAGATTTGCCTGGGTGTCCGGACACCAGATCAGAAGCCTGCCCTTGCTTCACATTGGGAGGTGGAGCTTCACCTGTGTATCAGGACACCAGATGAGAATCCTGCACCTGGCTTTCAGTCTGAAGGCGGAGCTTCCCGTGGGTTTTAGGATACCAGATGAGAAGCCTGCACCACGCTTTCAGTCTGAAGGTGGTGCTTTGTCTCGGTGTCAGCACACCGCATGGAAAGCATGCACCTGGATTTCAGTCTGAATGTGGAGTTTCGCATGGGTGTCAGGACACCAGATGAGAATCCTGTACCTGGCTTTCAGTCTGAAGGGGGAGCTTCACCTGGGTGTCATGACACCAGATGAGAAGCCTGCACCTCACTTTGAGTCTGAAGGTGGAGCTTCGCCTGGGTGTCAGGACACCAGATGAGAAGTGTGCACCTGGCTTTCAGTCTGAAGGTGGATCTTTGCCTGGCTGTCGACACCAGATGAGAAGCCTGCACCTGGCTTCAGAATGCCTTAGTCCGATTCCTAGCTCCAGCTCTGACTGCAGTCCTCCTCATGCCAGCCCTTGGAGACCCTGTGATGGCTCAAGTACACTGAGCTACTCGAAGTCAAATTTCAGCTGTCAGGACTTCTCTGTGCCTGGGCCCTGCCCAGACTATGTCATTTGTTGTCTCCTCTGAGGCTGCAGAGTGAGTCATGGCCCCTGGCCAGACCTTCCTGGGTGGGAGCCGCCATGATGGTCGACCAGCCATCTGTCCCTTTCCCTAGGCCCATCCCCAGATCAGCCCTGCTACACTGGCTGGGCTGAAGGCCCTGGGGCAGTTAGACAGGAAGTGCCAACATTATCTGCAGGTTATGGCCTACCTAGCCCCGTGTGCCTGTGCCCTGCCCCTCCCCCAACTCAGGCTCGCTGCAGCCCTGGAAGGTGTTCTATGACCTCACTATGCTGCCTATGACCTCATCGCTCCCTCTGCCTCCCCCACTCGCCACGTGGATGAATATTACCCACCTTTAATCTTCACACTGGCCTCAAACGCCACCTTTTCCAGCCACAAGTCCATTCGGAACCCACCTCCCTCACCTAGCCATGCAGCTGGCCTATTGCCGCCTTTCCCCTGCCCCCTCAGAGCACTCTGCCACCCCCATGGCACCTCCTGTCTTGTTCTACTTCCAGCACTGTGCATCCAATGCCTTTGCCATCCACGGGCCCAGTGAACATGGTTGAGTGCCCCATCTGATTTGTCAAAGAGACGAGGGGCAGGCAGAGTGTCCTAGCACTGGTCTGTCTGGGTAGCCTCACATCCTTGCCGGTTAGTTCCTCTGAAAAGCTAACCTCCATCCTTGTGATTATAAAGCCAATTCATTTTCTCTTAATTCTATCTTCTCACTCTCAAACCAAAATGGAATTCATCAAGTTGAAAAATCACTTACTTCCATCTGGTCTACTTGCCCAGAGGGCAAAATGTAACAGCATTTGTATTTTTTCAAATCTCTCCTGGTCTAACTGCACTGGACATTCAAAGCCCAAAACCCTACAGACCTGCTCTGAAAGTTATTCCCAAATTACTGAATCTTTGAGGTGTGCCTTACCCTCTCCAAGATGATAAAAGACACAAGGGAAGGGAAAAATGCAATTAACCAAGCAGGGGAGGAAGCAGACATAAGCAGGCCGAGGGTTAATGGCAGCAACTTAAAACAAGCCAGAGGCAGTCTCCACCATATGAGACAAGCCTCAGGGACATGCACACCTGGGAGGCAGCAAGCCAGAGAGGGGGTCTTGGCACTGCCTCCCCTTCCACTTGTCCTATGGGGCAGCGCTACCCCATTGGAATGGTTAAGGTCAGACGCCAGCACCTTCAGTATGTCCTGCATCTAGAGATGGTGAAAAGGGGAAAACAAGGGCAGGAGAAGACACAGAGACGTTGTCGCTCCCCCTCTTCGTGGAGGAACGACACTAAGCCCTGCCTAGGCTTCATATCCGAGTCACGGCACCATTATGTCGCTCCCCCTCTTCGTGGAGGAACGACACAGGACCCTGCGCTGTTCTTTTGTCTGCTCGGCCCTCCCCGGGTTTGCTGCTGGTTCTTCCCGGGTTGGCTACTGTCCCTTCCACCTCTGTGGAAGGGCAGTTCCCCCTGGCCACATTCCCCACTTCCGCAGGGGAGCGGCACACCGCCGGCCGGCTCTTCTCGGGGGCTGCACAGGTGTTCCTTCAGCTAGATGTTCCCCTTAGATGTTCCCCTTAGATGTTCCTGGTGCATGCCGTCTCTCTCCTCCTTTATAGTCCTCCTCCGCCAATCCTAACTCGGCTGCCCACACGCCGAGTACACTGCTCTCCTCCAATCAGGAGCAAGTCCTACAGTTTATTAGCTGAACTGGAGGCAGCTGTGCGGAAGCTGTTTACTTCTCTCCCAGCGCCATACTGTGGGAGAGCAGATGCATAGAATCAGTCTTAATTCCAGTAACTCAGTCTAGTCCGGATTGCTCCCCACAGATCCCCCTTTCTTTTTATTTTTGGCGTTGATACGCGCCTGTCTTCGGTGCCCCGTGGCACACACTCTGCTCTGCTTGCTAGAGTTGCCACAGGTTCTTACAAGTCCTATCAATCAGGCAAACCGAATCCGGGTCCTCTCTTCGCCATGTTGTGAGGAGGTTTTTAGGCGCTGATGCGTGCCTGTGTTCGGTGACCTGCGGCTCATACTCTGGTCGAGCCGCCTGCTGGCGCTTACCGCCTTAATCAGGCAGACCGAATCCAAGCCTCCTAATTGTTGTATTGTGGGGAGGCCTTTCTGATGTTAATTCGTGCTTGTCTTCGGTGACCTGCGGCGCATAAGCTGCTAGCCGCCGCAGGTGCTCATCGCCTCACTTAATCAGGCAGACCGAATCCAAGCTCTCTCACTGCCATGTTGAGGGGAGGCCTTTCTATTTCTCTATTTCTCTATCTCCGGGCATTCCTACTTCTCCCATTTTACTTCCATCTTCCAGCATTCCTATTTCTCTCACTTTACTTCTAAACTTCTATTTCTCCTATCCCTGCAGCTTCCCGGCACCTCGCCCTGCCGGCGGCTTCCCGGCACCTCACCCCGCCAGCGGGCTCCGCCCCGAGGCTGCTTCTCGGCGCCTCGCCGGCTCTGAGCCGCTTCAGCCCACGCCTCTCTCATCTGCACGGCTCGGCTTTGCGCGCACACTCCGCGGTCTCGCATTTAACCCTTTCGCGTCTGAACCACGGCCTCGCGCCAGCCCCGCGTTCCCTATGTACTTGAGCCCCGCACGCTCTGTCTGCGCGCGGCAGCCTCCGCGAGTCACACAGCATAGCTTACGTGTCCGCCACTAGCATTCAATCTAAGTTCCCCAGGCTAGCCTGGCGAATTCAACCCAGCTTACGTCTCCGCCCCACGGTTTGGCTTCCCGTCCTTTGCTCCCCGGGCTAATCAGACGGATCCCAATCTGGCTTACGTTTCAGCTTCTGGTTTCAACTTTTCGCCCCCTATTCCCGGGCTAACTTGAGAATCCCAAAGTGGCTTTCATTTCCGCCTCGGCCTGCCCCCCGCGGCTTCAATTTCCCTAACATTTTTTTCTACCCGGTATGTTTCCCCAAGCTTTCTTCCAACAATACTCCTCCCTCATTTCTCCTGGCCTCTCCCCACAGTCCGCATCCGAGTCTGTTTGTTCTAGCTTTCACTTTCGCTTTCGACCTTAGAGATTTCTCCCAGTTTCCCCCCGTAGTCCGTATCTGAGTCTATGCCTAGGCTTTCAATAGCTTCTTCCGGCACCTCTTTCGTCCGGCTTTTCCCTAGGCTGTTTGCTAGTCTCTCTCTCCGATATTTTCCACTTCTTCCCGTTTCTTCCCTCCTAAGTTTCATATCCATCCTAAGTTTCCTATCCGAGTCACGGCACCATTATGTCGCTCCCCCTCTTTGTGGAGGAACGACACAGGACCCTGCGCTGTTCTTTCGTCTGCTCGGCCCTCCCCGGGTTTGCTGCTGGTTCTTCCCGGGTTGGCTACTGTCCCTTCCACCTCCGTGGAAGGGCAGTTCCCCCTGGCCACATTCCCCACTTCCGCAGGGGAGCGGCACACTGCCGGCCGGCTCTTCTCGGGGGCTGCACAGGTGTTCCTTCAGCTAGATGTTCCCCTTAGATGTTCCCCTTAGATGTTCCTGGTGCATGCCGTCTCTCTCCTCCTTTATAGTCCTCCTCCACCAATCCTAACTCGGCTGCCCACACGCCAAGTACGCTGCTCTCCTCCAATCAGGAGCAAGTCCTACAGTTTATTAGCTGAACTGGAGGCAGCTGTGCGGAAGCTGTTTACTTCTCTCCCAGCGCCATACTGTGGGAGAGCAGATGCATAGAATAAGTCTTAATTCCAGTAACTCAGTCTAGTCCGGATTGCTCCCCACAAGACGTGGCTTAGAGAGAGGCAAGGATGTCGGGGAAGGAAGAGGTGGAGTGAGGAAACGGAGGCTGAGGAAGAGCAGAGATCCACACCGTGGCCCCCAGGCCATCCTCTCAGACTGGCCATTGCTGCCTCGCCAGACAGAGGGAAAAGCCCCCAGGCCCCAGAGTCACAGGAAGCGCAGTCACTGACCAGCACGGCTCTCAGACCCTCCCCCAGACACGACCTCCACTCTCCATGTTAAAACCAGACATCTGCAGAAGGGTTCTCTTGAACAGGGAGGCTACAGCTCAACAATTAGAAGACACTGTTCCAATCCAATAATATCTGACAGCCTGAAACGGAAGCCCAGGGGAGGCTGTGACTTTTCTGAGGTCATCCAGAGCCAAGGCTGAATCCCAGTGCCTGGGGCTTCCTAAGGGCACAGCCCGATGGCCGGGCTGCTCTCGCTGACCTGGCTTTTCCTGAGGCCGGGGATGAGGAAGTCGCAAATACCAGCGACTATGAATGTTACAAGACCCTGTATTCTGGATTAATACGAGAACAGCAAAAACTCTCAAACTTTGTAAGTAAAACATCAGCCCCATCTATTTTACAGATGTGGAGAGAGAGGCCCAGAAAGCTTGAACAGTTTGCCTTACATTATATCCCTAGCAGAGGGAAAGGGAGCATTCACACCCAGAATCCTTGACCAGTATCTAACACTCCCTTCCACCATCTTCCATTGTCCTCTGGATCCCCAACCCCCACCCCCCATTGCCCCTTAGCCCCCGAGCCCCCAGCAGCCTGGCCAGCCAAGACTCACATCCTCAGTTGAGTGACAACCCTGAGAAGTGGTTGTCTCAGGGCTACTGCCGTTTTTAAGGCAGGAGGCCGGAGACGAGGTCTGAGGCTGGGCCGAGGAGCCCCAGGAGCCAATGGCCCAAAGTCACCCAGGGGCGACAAGCCAGGGCGGGGGCTGGGTGCTGAGGGGGCGGTGCTGGTTGAGAGGACTTGGGTGGGGGAAGCCAAGAAGTGCTGGGGCTCAACCCGAGTGTCTGAGGAGCCACACAGACCCCGCCACGGACCGGCTGTCAGAGGGGCAGTGGGCTGGGCCGGGGGGGCGCGACCCCAACGTTTTACCTTTTTCTTGGCCGCAGCCAGCTTGCTCTGTCTGGTTTCCTCCGACATCGCGGGGCGGGGAGGGGGCGAGGGAGGGGGGCCACATCACCACGATCCCGGCAACCAACGCAAGTTGCTCCCGGCAGCTACCGCGCAGGTGTGTGACTGAGCCAGGAGACGCAGGTTCAGGGCAGAACTCGGAGGGGCTGGGTGGGCGTGGTCGCCACACTTCAAGCCCGTTGGTCAGTGAGAAAGATGAAACAAAGAGGGGCGTGGTCCGAGGCATCAAAATGGGAGCTGCACATGCAGCTCTGTCACCGCCCACTCTGGGGGCGGGGCGATTTCCCTTGGGTGCGGGCGCAGCTTTCTGGGAGCCTCTCATGGCGTCCGACACAGAATTCTAGTTAGTCTGCGGACGCCAGAGGCCGCTCTCCGGCCCGCGCCCTGGACCCCTTTTCTCCACAGGCGCCCCCGAACCGGGGCCCTCGGACCCCAGGGCTCAGGAGGTGGGCGCGGAGCGCAGAGCAGGGGACACTGCATCAGTTCACGACCCCTTTCTGACTCCTCCCAGATGTGCCCCAGACGTTCTCCTTTCAGAAATCCCCTCAGGGTCCCTTTCACGTCCTCCAGACACTGCCCTCTCACACCCAGCCCTTCCTCGAGGAGCCCCACGCTGACCCCGCCCAGCTGGATCCAGTCGGGCATGCCCAGGTCCTGGCGGCTCCTCCTCCCGCACCCCCACGGGCCCCCTTTCCCCTCAGAGCAGCTCCGGGGCCTCAGCCTCTCCCACGCTTCCCTCCAGGGCTGAGCAGGACCCGGCCGCAGCTGCCTCGGGACCTTCCGGTCACGGTGAGTAGCCCGCGCCCCCCGACCCCGTGCGTGTGCCTGCGCCCCCCCGACCCGTGCGGATGGTTGCGGACCCCATCCCGTGAGGGTGTCTGTGCCCCCGACCCGTGAGCGTGCCTGCACCTCCCAACTCCATGAGTGAGCCTGCGCCCCCCCTATCCGTGAGGATGTTTGCGCTCCCGAACCATGAGCATGGCTACGGACCCAGACCCCGTGAGGATGCTAGCACCTCCCGACCCCGTCATGGTGGCTGCACCCCCCCGACCCGTGAGGAAGTCTGTGCCCCCAGACCTCGTGCGTGTGCCTGCGTTCCCAGATCCACGCGGATGTCTGCGCCCCCAACCAGTGGGGGTGCCTGCGCCCCCTGACTCCGTGCATGTGCCAAAGCCCCCAGACCCTGTGAGGATTTCTGTGCCTCCCGAACCGTGAGGGGGCCTGCGCCCCCCGACCTGTGAGGAAGTCTACGCCCCCCCAACCCCATGAGTGTGCCTGAGACCCCCGACCAGTGAGGATGTCCAGGCCACCGAGCCGTGAGCATGGCTGTGGACCCCAACCCCGTGCGGGGGGCTGCAGTAGACATCAACCCCGTGAGGGTGCCAGCACCTCCCAACCCTGTGAGGGTGCCAGTGCCTCCCAACCCCATGGGGGGCTGCACCCCCGACCTCTTGAGGTTTCCTGGGCCCCTCGACCCATGAGGGTGCCAGCATCCACCGATCAGAGAAGATGCCAGCACCCCAACCCTGTGAGTGTGCCTGGGCCCCCAACACTGTGAGAATGCCCGTGCCCCCCGACCCATGAGGGAGCCCGTGCCCCCCAACACATGAAGTTGCCAGTGGCCTCCAATCCGTGAGTGTGCCAGCACCCCCAATTCTGTGTGGGTGCCAATGCCCTCCATCCCGTGAGGATTTCTGAGCCCACCCAATGTGGGGAGGATGTCTGCGTGCCCCCCCCACACAGTGGCATCATGACTACCCCCAGCCCTCCCCCACCCCAACCACAGCCCACAGGTGGGCCTTCCTCAGTCTTCCTGAGGAGACAAAAGGAAACCTGTTGAAGTGAAATGGACACTATGGGAAACGGTGACTTGATCAGCATAGCCCTGACTGTTAATGAACAACTTAATACATTATCCCTCTTAGTAGTTTTTTTGTCTGTTCTACTTAATATGACCGGTTTAATTCTGTAATTAATACACAGTTATTCTTAAGTGTTGAAAATTAACTGAAATGTGATCCCTGTTAAACATAAGAGTGGGAATAAGAGAGGGAAGAGATGTATAATTTGGGACATGCTCAAGCTGACTTGCCCCAAATGGTAGAGTTAGAAACATACCAGGGGATTCCAATTCAATCCCATCAAGGTGGCATGTACCAATGCCATCTCACTATTCCAAGTGATCAATTTCAGTTCACAATTGATCATAATGAAAGGACTAAGAGTCAAAGGGAGCACATAAACAAGCCTAGTACCTGCTAACACTAACCGATAGAATAAATAAAGGGGAGAGTGATCCAACATGGGAAGTGAGATACTCAGCAGACTCATAGAATGGCAGATGTCCTAAATAGCACTCTGGCCTCAGAATCAGCCCTAAAGGCATTCGGAGCTGGCTGAAAAGTCCATGAGAGTATTTCAGGCATGGAAAGCCAAGACACTCTGGCAATAGATCTCTGTGAGTGAGATCCCTGTGGAAAGAACAGGTCATCAAAGAAGGAGGTACCTTTCTCTGAAGGGAGGAGAGAACCTCCACTTTGACTATGACCTTGTCTAAACAAGATAAGAGTCGGAGAACTCAAGGGGCTTCCATAGCCTTGGAAACTCATGACTGGAGCATAGGGAGATTACTGATGCCATAGACAGGAGTGTCAATTGGTAAAGTCAACAACAGGAGTCATTGTGCACTTACTCCTCATGTAGGATCTCTGTCCTTAATGTGCTGTGCATTGAGATTTAATGCTATAACGAGTACTCAAACAGTATATTTCACTTTGTGTTTCTATGGGGGTGCAAACTGTTGAAATCTTTACTTAATGCATACTAAACTGATCTTCTGTTAAAAAAAAAAAGAAATTATCAATTCCCAACTTGACTCTCACTGGGATTAAACATGACAATAGGTCTGATCTGATTTCATCATCATTTAAAAAAATCATCTATTATTTTTCACTTTATGTTTCTGTGTGGGAGCAAACTGTTGAAATCTTTACTTAATGTATACTAAGCTGATCTTCTGTATATTAAGATAATCAAAAATGAATCTTGATGTGAATGGAAGGGGAGAGGGAGCAGGAAAGGGGAGGGTTGTTGGTGGGAGGGACGGTATGGGGGGGGGAGCCATTGTAATCCATAAGTCGTACTTTGGAAATTTATATTCATTAAATAAAAGTTAAAAAATAATTTAAAAAATTTAAAAAAATATGGTTGAGGGTCCTATTAATATCGTTTCTGATAGCTTGTATGTTGTTAATGCTGTTAAGAGGCTAGGCTCCCCTTCGCTAATATCCAAAAGTTCTACAGTGTTTCCTTATTTTGAGCTTGTTCAGCACGCTTTATTTAGGAGATAAGATCCCATTTTTATCACCCATATTAGAGCACATACCTCTCTGCCAGGTCCTCTCACCGCGGGAAATGCCCTTGCTGATCAACATTCCCGCTTCCTTTTAGCTTGCACTGCCATGGAACAGGCAACGGAATATCACAAACTTTGGCATGTTAATAGTAAGACCTTAAGGATGAGGTTTAATATCCCTATTCATAAAGCTAAATCTATTGTCCAAAATTGTGAAAAATGTGTTATTCATCAGCCTGTTACTATGCCCACTGGAGCTAATCCCCGGGGCCTTTATCCATGTCACATTTGGCAAATGGATGTAACGCATATCCCTGCCTTTGGCAAGCTATCCTGTGTCCATGTTACGGTGGATGCTTACTCAGGAGTAGTTATGGCTACCACCACCACCAAAGAGTCTGCCTCCCATGTAATGCAACATATGTTACAATGTTTTGCTTCTTGGGGAATTCCTAATATAATAAAAACTGATAATGGACCTGCTTATACTTCTAAGGCTTTTGCTGAGTTTTTAGCAACTTTTCATATCTCTCATTTAACCGGCATCCCATATAACCCTACTGGACAAGCCGTTGTGGTGGCACTAATCTGTATCTGAAAAATTTTGTATTAAAACAAAAAGGGGGAATAGGGGCACTATCCCGTTCCCCTTAAAGACATTCTCAACCTCGCCTTACTTACCATAAATTTTTTAAATAAAAAAGCTGATGGTCTCACCCCGGCAGAACGTTATGTAATCTCGGAACAGACCCCCAATAGTAATAAACCCCATGAACCGACAGAAGCTCAGCCACCCGTTAGAAAAATGATTATGTGGAAAGACCCACAAGATAACAAATGGAAAGGCCCATACCCATTAATAAGAAGGGTATGAGGTTCTGTTTGTTTTCTCCCACAGGAAGAAAAAAATCCAATCTGGACTCCAGAAAGACTGACAAGAACAATAGAGTAGCGAGATGATCGTGATTCTACTCCTACTAATAATGACACAACTGTCACCGATGATGGCCAAGCTGGATGAGTATTGGGGTCTCTTGAGAGCCCTACCTCTCCTTCTACCTGTTTCTAATTCTTCTAACCTTCTGCCAGTTGTGTATTTGCATAACTCTACCATAGGTGAAAGATTCGGAGTGCCTTACAACAGTCTTGTCAATTCTTCCCATCAGGGCCAGGTTAACTTACCCATCCACCTTTCGGGAGCGCTATGCTTCCATAAGCCCAAGTTTGGTACAGATCTTTGTGGTTATAATTATACCGGCTTTCCTATGCCATGTATTAATTTGGCCACTTATTCCATGGGAGATGTTATCAACTGGAATGAGTCAGGTAGTTCTTACACAGCCAATATTATAGGGGAACTTATAGCCTTTTGATCTGAGTCACTACCTCTCAGGTGCCAGGAGTGTCACAGACCATTTGCTCCTTACCCTCCTACCAATCCACTTCCTTCTTGCACTCCTCAGGCACCCCCAATTCTCCAGATGCCTGTCCACCTCTGATCGATTCCCTGTTGCTCCTTAATGTTAATTTCTTTGCAGCTTCTTGATTTGCCTTTTCATCACCCAACGAAACCCATGTATCATCCGCTGTTTGCCTTCAGCCTCCCTTCTTTTGGTATTGCTGTAATGCTACTAATAATACTTGCACTACAGGAGTTATTTCCTCATGTGTTAAAGGAAAATTAAATGAAGTGGAAACACTGGTGGTTGTGCGGATTCCCATTTGGGTTCCTGTACCAGTTGCGGTGCCTGAGAAGGACTTCTCAATGGCTGTTCGACACAGGAGAGACTTCGGAGTCACCGCGGTCGTCGTTGCAGTAATTGCGGCATTATCAGCTGGTGCGGCCGCTATTGGCATGGCTGTGAGCCAAACCTCCACACTGTCCACACTTGATAGCATCACAAGATCTACTGCCCAGGCACTTGATGATATACTGCTATTCAGCTGTTAACTCAATGAACGGATTTATTGCAAGATCAGGCCTGGCTGGCATACCCTGTGTTATTCGATCTACTGCAGTTTGTGTTACCGCCTACCCCTACAACCACTTCTCATTTGCCGCTAATCAGTCCCATCTTTTGGGTAGCATGTTAAATGGTAGTTGGAATCCAATTGAATAATGGGCCGCTATTTTAGGGCTGGCTCTTGTGCTTATAACAGGATCAATTATTGTTCGGATCTTGCAAGGGCTGCTCAGGTGTCAGCGTAATACACAAATGGTGGTTAAATAAGCCATGCTAACATTCAATAACCAGTACCCCATGCAAAATGGACAGATTCAGGTGTGGCTGAATCTGCTGGACCGGTAGTCAAAGACGGGTAAGTTCTGAGAGGTCTTCAAGGCAACCTAAGACAGGGCATGAACGCTCCCTCCACACCTCATGTTCATGTGCCAATGATGGGTAAGCCCAATAGATGCTCTTGGTCACCTAAGACAGGCACAGTATCACTCCATTTTGCAAAGAAATAAGGGGGAGATGTTGGGGAATGGGACAGCCTGGCCAGCTGTGCCCCTCCCGACATGTACAAGCACAAGAAGTTTAGTGCTGGGCTTTTTCCACCCTGCCCGTTGCTAACCGCAAGATCCTCTTTTGACTGTAAGCATCCTGTTATTGCATGTTTCCCACATTTACTAAGTTTTGTTTCTTGCTGATTTGGTAACATGTTTTCCGTGAATCATATATAAACAGGTGGACGGTGGGAGGGGGATATATAAGAGGGTTGGAGGAGGCGAAGACAGTGGGTGTTCACGACATGTAACCCGAGTCCGAGTCTGCTAAAAAATAAAGTGGAAGCTGAAAAGCCGATAAACACATCTGGTGTCTCTGAGGTCTCTCTGGCATTAACCTATCTGGAAGGTGCACACCTGCACCTCATCTTTTTAAAAAAATTTTATTTCATGTTTCAGTTCTGATATTTCTGTCTTCTAACTCTGGGATTTTCTTGCTTTTTGCGGTCCTTGAGGTGCATTGTTGTGTTTGTTGCACTTCCATTTCTTAGGCCATCCTCTGCTACTTTCCCAGGTGCATCAGCAGGGAGCTGGATCAAAAGTGCAGCAGCTGGGATTTGAACCGGCGCCCATATGGGATGCCGGTGCTGCAGGCAGAGGCTTAACTTGCTACACCATGGTACTGGCCCCTCAAATCCATTTTTCAAAGTTCATTCTGATGCGCCCTAACCTCTGCTGCTGCCTGGAGGTGCTCGCAGCCTGAGCCCTGAGGGGCCGTGTGGCATCCTGGCCAGCCTCGAGCACCCTTGGTATGGCTTTGGCTCACAGCTAGTTAAATGCCCTTGAACTTGTCCCCCATGTACACAAAAATTATCTAGGGGCTGGTGTTTGTGATGTAGCAGGTAATGCTGCTGCCTGTGATGCCAGCATCCCATATGGGCACCAGTTCAAGTCCTGGCTGCTCCACTTCCAGTCCAGCTCCTTGCTAATGCACCTGGGAAATTAGTGGAGGATGGCACAAGTGTTTGGGCCCCTGCAGCCATGTGAGATCTGGAAGAAGCTCCTGGCTCCTGGTTCTTGACTTTGGTCATGGCCAGCTTCAGCCATGAGGCCATTTGGGTAGTGAACCAGTGGATAGAAGATCTGCCTCTCTCCCCCCCTCTCCCTATAACTCTGCCTTTCAAATAAATAAAAATAAATCTCTAAAAGATTATCAAAAATATGTTGATACTGAGATCACATACAGCATCCTAAATATATAGCCCCTTAGTCTGAGTCAATGCCACCTACAATAGCATACACAAATTCTGCTCCTGTGTGCCTTGGTCCAATACTGCTTTTCTTGTTATTGATAACATAGTCATGCCTTGTGTGCACAAACTTGCCTGTGTATAATTAATTTTATGTAATTCCCTCTTAAGTGTTGTAGGAGTAAAAGGTGGATTCCTGGGGCAGCAATAAGTCACCTCTTGGTGTCTACATCCCACATAGGATTTCCTGGGTTTACATCTGGTCCAGTCCTGATTTCAGCTTCCTCCTGATGTGCACTGTGGGAGACAACAAGTCTCACAAGGGCCCAAAACACAGCCCACAGTTCTTTGTGGGCTCCAGTGTTGGAGTGTGGGTGGGCGTGGATGATACGGGACTTTGCTTGTCATGGAATGGGAGCTGGAAACACATCTGCTTAGAAGCTGACAACCAAGGCACAGAGATGAGTCTGAATCCCATTGTTTCAAGCATGTGGGGGCAAAACCCCCAAGCTACTTCTTGGAATCCGTGCCACCACTAGGAGAAGTACTAGGCTAAGACTGCCGGGGGGTGTGTTTGGGAATTTGTAATTTGCCGGAGGATACAGACATGCAGGCAGTTTACAATAGACCCTTTCCGGGCCATATTCAGGAGTGGGAGATGATTTCCCTCAGATGAGAGTGTGAGTTTTCTACATGAGTGCAGATTTGTGTTAGCCAATATAGTATATCTTCTCCTAGACAAGCCCTTGTTCACCCCTCACACATACTGCTCTGCACAAAGGTACCTTGCCCAAGAACTCCTCTTCACTATTCCTCCCTGTGAGAAGTAAACACTTGGTGCATTTTCAAAGTAAGAATGGTAGATTCCGTGCACATGAGTTTTTAGGAACCCAGGAAGGTTGTGGCCAAACAGCTGAAGCAAATGCCAGGAAGATTGTCACGCTGTTGTTACTCAGCCAATGAGGAACTGGGGGAGAGATCTGCTTGCTAGGAAATAAATAGCTTTCTGGAACCTGCTCCCAGTGTGCTGGCACAAAGCGTTGCAAGATCGGAAGTTGGGTCTCGCTCTTGTTGCACTCGCTGAGTCGAGTCCATCGCTTGAGTGAATGAGTGAGGCTGTTTCTCACACAGACCAAGCTTTAGGAATCATCTGTCAGCCAATGGAGGGCTGCCCGTGGTGTGTGTGTGTGTTCCCCGAGAGGCAAACATGCGTGGTCTTGCCTTCATTATGTGCCTGTGGTTTCCTGGGCTGTCCTGAGCTTCAAAGACCCCCAGGGATGAGAGAAGGCAGGGACTGCAGTTTCCTTGCTGTGGGAACTGAGGTGATGCCCGTGAAAGCATACATTTTGCCCACATGAGAGGGTTGTTTGGAGAAGGCTGCACATCTAGCAGCTAGCAGAGCTGCTTCCTGAGTTCAGGAAACTTGGCCCTGGTTGCAGTGCTGGTCACAATGGGGTGAGGGTGAGGGACTGAGCTAGAGCTCAGGGCTCCGCTTCAGGGGGCTGTGCTTAGTCTGAAGTTTTACTCTTTCTGCTGATGCCTTTTTTTATGTATTTGAAAGAGTTACACAGAGAAGGAGAGGCAGAGAGAGGCAGAGAGAGAGAGAGAGGCAGAGGCAGAGACAGAGAGGCAGGCAGAGACAGAGAGGGAGATGTCAGTCTTCCATCCGCTGGTTCACTCCCCAGTTGGCCATAATGGCCAGAACTGTGCTGATCTGAAGCCAGGAGTCAGGAGCTTCTTCTGAGTCTCCCATGCAGGTATAGGGGCCCAAGGACTTGGGCCAGCTTCTACTGCTTTCCCAGGCCTTAGCAGAGAGCTGGATCGGAAGTGGTTCAGCCAGGTCTTGAACTGGCACCCATATGGGATGCCGGCATTGCAGGTGGCGGCTTTACCTGCTATGCCACAGTGCTGTTCATCCTTATGACATTGTTGTGCTTTTTTTTTGAAGATTTATTTATTTGAAAGTCAGAGTTTTACACACACACACACACACACACACAGGTCTTCCATCTGCAATTGGCCGCAACGGCTGGAGCTGTGCTGATCCTGAACCCAGGAGCTTCGTCCAGGACTTGGACCATCTTCCTCTGCTTTCCCAGGCCATAGCAGAGAGCTGGATCAGAAGTGGAGCAGGCGGGTCTTGAACCAGTGCCCATAGGCATGCTGGCCCTTCAGGCCAGGGCATTAAGCCGCTGCAGCACAGCGCTAGCCCCTGTCTTGTCTTCTGATTCCTGGTGTTTCCAAACTCTCCATCTTCCTGTCCTCCAGTGAGCCCCTCCCCTTGCCTGTCTTTTTCACCCCTTCTCCCCTCCAGCCCTTCCTCCTCCTGTCTGCCTATGCATATCAACTGTTATGGCTGTGAATGCAAAGGCCTGCCTTACTCCTGGTGTTTCATTTCATGTTTGATTCTAGTATGAAAGGTGATTTTATGTAATGACTGGACTGGGCCACCAAGTGCCCACACATTTGGCCAGGCATAAATTTGATGTTTCTGTGTGGGTACTTCTGGCTAGGTTTAACATTTGTAGACTTTGTCAGGGAAATCGCCCTTCCTGGTCAGGTTTGAGTAGAGCAAAAGGGCTACTCAGTCCGTGAGCAGGAGCGGACCCTCCTACCTTAGTGCCTTAGATAACTGACCAATACTCTGATAGTGTCCTAGAATTGAATGAATGGCTCTCCTGGGTCTCCAGATGGGGACATGGACATGTTGGTCCCTGGGATCCTCCCCAAATGACTCAGGAGTGTCAGTAGCTGTATAATGCATCTTTCTTTGCCAATACAGGCAAATGCCAGATACATAGAGGGATGAATGGATGGTTAAATAGATTCAACAGATGCACATACATGGAGACTTCTGCATTCTGTTGTTTCTACTTACATTGGCATTTCTGGTTAATTTCCACAGAAATCTTGAGGATCTGAATTATGCTAAGGTGTCAGGCAGTGTGGTTTTGTAAAGATGAAAGAAACGGCAGTGTACCCTGAATGCACAAGCTTGGTGGGTAGATAAAGCAAACTCACCTAAGAAGACAAAGAACAAATCAAAGTAGAGCACAGGGAGATGCTTTGTCTCGCAGAACAGGAGCACAGTTGAAATGTGTGCCTGTGTAATCCGCAATGAGGCCAATTGTGGTCAGAATAAAATTAACTCACCTGTTTCGGGGATCGGTAGGAGCAGTAAGACACCCTGGTTTTTCCTTAGATGAGCTGGTTCCTCCACGTTGGCTGTCTATCAGCCACACCTGGGTAGACCCCTGAGCTGTGATGACCCGAAGATCTCAACACGTTTCAGCCTTGCCTGAGCCTGTGAGTCTGGACAGGCATTAGATTCCCTCCTTGCAAAATGCCCTGCATGGTGCTGAAATAGTTTGTCCAAGCTCTCTGTCTGATGGCTGAACTGCTAGTGGTGATGTACTAGTGTGTTCTCATCCCAGATTAGATCCGTGGTCACAGCTTCAGTGAGATACTCTTGGAATGGAGGAGCTAAATTGTTCATGCTCCCCTGGGACCTGTCTAACCAAATCTAGTTGCAAATGATACAGTAGCTTCTCTGGGGAAGGAAGATTGTTTCTTTGGTTTCTAGGAATAATCTATTGTTACACCTAGAAGAAGAGTCTTTGGGTGGAATCCAAAACTCCCCAGCCAGCTGTCTGGTGAGTGGCACACAGGGAGGTGCACAATGTACCATAGTGATTCTTTTTTATGATTTATTTTATTTATTTGAAATAGGTAGAGACAGAGAGGTCTTCATCCACTGTCTCACCACCAGATGGCCACAATGGCCAGAGCTGTGCTGATCTGAAGCCAGGAACCAGGAGCTTCCTTTGTGTCAGGATCTCCCCCTTCGGGAAATGGCCAGGTTACCACGAAGGAAGAGTTGAGGATTCTGAGGAAGGTCAAGCTAAACACACTTTATTGATACTCTAGGCGACTAGGAGGAGAGATCGCTCAAGCCTACTCCTGCGGACGTTAGGCAGTACGGACCAGGAGCTTCTCCCCGCGGGCACTAGGCACTACGGACCCGGGAGAGAGGCTGAGCAACCTCTGGTTTACAGCAGCTGAGGGTCCCTTTATATAGTTTCTAGAGGCTAGCCCTGCCCACATTCCCACCCCCCAGGGTCCCATCATCATGGCAATGACAGTTTGTGGTTAGGCCCTCTAGGCCATCGGTTTTCAAATCTTACCAGCTAGGGTGGCTACTACTCTACGTTTCCTTCAAGCTGGGCGCGACTGCGACTGCGACTGCGGCTGCACAGTTATTTTCTTTCAAAGGGTGCTACAGTTACTTTCTCCATGAATGGTTCCCTAACAGTCCTCCCTTTTCTTTTCTTTAAATGTGCTCGTAGCCCTGCAAAGCCCATTGAGCTGCTGGGCCAAGGGGATGAACATTCTTGAGCATATTCTGGATTGATTTCCAGATTCGGGATCTTCCTTTTCTTCTATTTCTGGTGGGCTGGGTTCCTTTCGGAGGGCTTGTGTAGGCATCCTAATATCAGACAAAATAGACCTTAATAAAAAAACTTGAGACAAAGAAGGGCACTGTGTAATGATTAAGGGATCAATTCAATAGGAAGATGTGACTATTATAAACGTATATGCACCCAATTTCAGGGTACCTGGCTATTTAAATAAATGTTAAGGAATCTAAATGGAGACATAGACTCAAATGCAATATTAATGGGGCACTTCACACCACACTTAAGCAATGGATAGATGAACCAGACAGAAAATCAGCAAGGAAACAGCAGAGGTTATTGATACTATAGACCAATGGACCTAACAGATCTCTCTCTCCAGTGTATGGAACTTTCTCTAGTATCAGCCACATGCTAGGCAATAAAGCAAGTCTCACCAGTTCCAAAGAGTCATCATCATACCATGCATCTTCTCGGACCATCATGGAATGAAACTGGAATTCAGCAACTCAGTAATCTCTAGAACATATGCAATCACATGAAGACTGAACACCATGCTCCTGAATGAGCAGTGGATCTCAGAAGAAATCAAGAGATTTTGACTGAGCACCAAAAAGGAAACCTGTTGAAGTGAAATGGACACTATGAGAAACAGTGACTTGATCAGCCCTTGTCCTGACTGTCGGGGAACAACTTAATACTTTATCCCTTTTAGGTTTTTTTGGTTCTACTTAATACTTAATACTATTGGTTGAACTCTTTAATTAACACACAATTCTTCTTAAGTGTTGAAACTTAACTGAAAAGTCATCCCTGTAAAATATAAGAGTGGGAACAAGAGAGGGAGAAGATGTACAATTTGGGACATGCACAAGCTGGCTTGCCCCAAATGGTGGAGTTAGAAACGTGCCAAGGGATTTCAACTCAATCCCATCAAGGTGGCATGTACCAATGCCATCTCACTAGTCAAAGTGATCAGTTTCAGTTCACAATCAATCATAATGAAAGGATTAGAGTCAAAATGATCACATAAACAAGCCTAGTGTCTGCTAATACTAACTGCTAACATTAAAAAGGAGAGAACGATCCAACATGGGAAGCAGGATACACAGCAGACTCATAGAATGGCAGATGTCCTAAATAGCACTCTGGCCTCAGAATCAGCCGTTAAGGCATTCAGATCTGGCTGAAGAGCCCATGAGAGTATTTTAGGCATGGAAAGCCAAGACACTCTGGCAAAAAAAAAAAAAAAAAAGAAAAAAGAAAAAAACTAAATGAAAGATCTCTGCAAGTGAGATCCCAGCGGAAAGAATGGGCCATCAAAGAAGGAGGTACCTTTCTCTGAAGGGAGGCGAGAACTTCCACTTGGACTACGACCTTGTCTAAATAAGATCGAAGTCGGAAAACTCATAGGCTTCCATAGCCTTGGCAACTCACGACAAGAGCCTAGAGTGATTACTGACACTATAAACAAGAGTGTCAATTTGTTAAGTCAACAACAGGAGTCACTGTGTACTTACTCCTCATGTAGGATCTCTTTCCTTAATGTGTTGCACAATGTGAATTAATGCTATAACTAGTACTCAAACAGTACTTTACACTTTGTGTTTCTGTGTGGGTACAAACTGTTGAAATCTTTACTTAGTATATACTAAATTGATCTTCTGTATATAAAGAGAATTGAAAATGAATCTTGATGTGAATGGAATGGGAGAGGGAGCAGGAGATGGGAGGGTTGCAGGTGGGAGGGAAGTTATGGGGGGAAAAAGCCACTGTAATCCAAAAGCTGTACTTTGAAAATTCATATCTGTTAAATAAAAGTTTAAAAAATAAGAAGTAAAAAAAATTCTGAAAGCAAATGATGATGACAATACAACATACCAAAACTTATGGGATTTAGCAAAAGAAGTGTTAAGAGGAAAGTTTATAGCAATTGGTGTGTACACTACATAAATGAGCTGTCAATGCATCTCAAGTACCTAGAAAAACAGCAGGAAACCAAACTCAAAACTAATAGGAAAAAAAATTAAAGTGAGAGGAAATCAATAAAATTCAAACAAAAAATACAAAAGATAAGCAAAACAAAGAGCTGTTTTTTCATGCAATAAACAAAATTGGCAGAACATTTTTCCCACTAGCCATCAAGAGAGAGAGAAGACCCAAATCAATAAAATTAGAAGTGAAAAAGGAAGTGCAACAAAAGACACCACAGGAAAAAAAATCAGAAATTACTCGAGAGAGCTCTATGCCAACAAACTGGGAAACCTACAAGAAATGGACAGATTCCAGGCCACATACAACCTTCCTGAGTTGAGCCATGAAGACATAGGAAACCTAAACAAACCAATTACCCAGTCATAAATTGAATCAATAATAAAGAGCCTCGCAAAAAAGAACAGCCTGTGACCAGATGGCCTCACTGCTGAATTCTACCAGACATTTAAAGAACTAACTGCAATTCTTCTCATGTTATTCAAAACAATTGAAAGGGAGGGAATCCTCCCAAATTCTATGAAGCCAGCCATCACCTTAATCTCTAAACCTGAAAAAGATGCAACTGAAACAATGAATTACAGATCAATTCCCCTGATGAACATAGATGCAACAATACTGAACAAAATTCTAGCCAATCAAATTCAACAACATATTAGAAAGATCATCCACCCAGATGGACCAAGTGGAATTTATCCTTGGTAAGCAGGGATAGTTCAACATTTGCAAATCAATCAATATGATACACCACATTAACAAACTGCAGAACAAAAACCATGTGATTGTCTCAATAGATGCAGAGAAAAATTTGAAAAAATACAACACCCTTTCATGATGAAAACTCTAAGCAAACTGGGTATAGAAGGAACATTCCTCAACATAATCAAGGCAATTTATGACACAACCACGGCCAGCATCCTATTGAATGGGGAAGACTTGGAAGCATTCCCACTGAGATCCAGAACTGGACTAGGATGCCCACTTTCACCATTGATGTTTAATATATTCCTGGATGTTTTAGCCAGAGCCATTAGGCAAGAAAAAGAAATCAAATGGATACAAACTGGGAAGAAGGAATTCAAACTATCCTTATTAGCAGAAAATATTTCTATATAGGGGATCCAAAAGTCTCTACCAAGAGACTATTAGAACTCATAGAAGAGTGTGGGAAAGTAGCAGGAAATAAAATTAATACAAAAAATGGCCTTTGTATACACAGAGAATGCCAATACTGAGAAACAACCTCAAAAATGAATCCCATTCACAATAACTACAAAAAAATCAAATACCTTGGAATAAATGTAACCAAGGTAGTCAAAGATCTGCACAATGAGAATTAACAAATATGAAAGAAAGAAATAGAAGCAGATACCAAAAAAATTGGAAAAATCTTCCATGTCCATGGATTGGAATTATCAATATCATCAAATGTCCATTCTCCTGAAAGCAATTTTCAGATTCATTGTGATACCAATCAAAATACCAAGGACTTTTTTTCAAATATAGAAAATATGATGCTGAAATTCACAGGGAATCACAGGGGACTTTGAATAGTTAAAGCATTCTTTAACTATTCTCATAGTGGCCAGGGAGTGCAGTGGAGGATGGCCCAAGTGCTTGGGCCCTGCACCCCATGAGAGACCAGGAGAAGCACCTGGCTCCTGCCATCAGATCAGCACGGTGCGCTGGCCGCAGCGGTCATTGGAGGGTGAACCCACAGCAAAAGGAAGACCTTACTCTCTGTCTCTCTCTCTGTCCACTCTGCCTGTCAAAAAAAAATGCTCAGGATCACTAGCCATGAGGGAAATGAAAATCAAAACCACAATGAAGTTTCACCTCACCCCAGCTAGAATCTTGATTTCTGAATGAAATCCACATGGGAAGCCTGAATGATGCCCCTGTCTCTGGGCTTCAGTCCCTCAGTCCGAGCCAGTCTGGGCTATTGGAGCCACCTGGGGAGTGAACTGGCTACCAGAAAATCTGTGTGATTCTGCCTTTCAATCAAAATCAAAGTTTAAGAACCAAAATAATCACAGTGGGATGAGGTGCACATTGTGAATGTTTTAGACCAAACAGGAAACATGTTTTGATAGAGGAAATGCCCTTATGAATTTTCTAGGGAACTCAATGCAGAATTCCACCTATAACGAAGTAAAAGAAGAGCTTATTCCTCACAGTTCTGGAGGAAGGGTTACAAAGAGCACACTAAGGGCAGGTATCATTTCTTCTGGCCTCTCTCCTTGTTTGCAGATGGCTGCCTCCTCACACTGTCCTCACCTGGCTTGCCGTCAGTGCACAAAGCTCCCCACTGCTTCTCTGAGTGTGTCCTGATATTCCTTTCTTCAATGAACACTCCAGCTGGATTATGGCTGAGCGATCTCATTTTAATTCAACAGCTCTGCTAATGCCTAATAAATATCTTTACATTTGAAATCCTGGGATGTTGAGCTTCAACATGAATTTGTGTCTGGAGAGAACTGCAATTCCATTTAACATGCTTTGGAAATTCCGAGATGACTTTGGGAATAGAGTGATAGAATTTTTGGAATGTAAGGCCTGAATTCATCTGACAGGTTGATCTGCTCAAAATAGTTTGTTTCCTAAACAAAAATGTTTTGCCCAATAGCCACAGAGCCTCTGGGTCACCTGGCCAGGCATTCTGATTGCAGAATGCCCATATTTTACTAATGATGCATTTCTAGGGGTTAAGGAGTCTTTGGGTGAAAACAGACATCAGATTGCACTCATCTGAATGACCTCAGCCACACATGTTAGACCCATTTTCATAATCAAAAGTACATTCATGGTAACATCACTAAAAATTCCCAAGCAGGGAGATCTAGTGCTCCATTGTGCCCCCGCAGCAACAAAACCTAGAAAATCCACAGGAATCAAGTTTCCAGAACCTGGGATGGATTTACCACCTTACAGCAGTCAGGGGAGGGATTCATACAGAAAGCTGCAGCTTTAAGGAAGCGCTGCTGCAGTTTAAATCCCTGCCCGATGTTCCATTCTCAGGTGAGCGGCAGTGCTAATGGCAGCAATACAAACTCCGGACACAAGCTACTCAGACCAGAAGGGGCAATGCCGACATCAGTCTCAAAGACCACGCTTCTCCACTGGACTGTGAGAAGGTCTCTGAGGTGTGGCACGGAGGCTGCTTGCCTCTGGTGTGCCCAGCTTGAAGCCTTTCCAAGGATGTGATAGCTTCTCAGGCGACATTTGCAGAAAGTCCAGAAAGGCACAGCATTGGCCCCAGAAGGCTGAGGGACCAGAGATCAGATGGGATGAGCCACAGATACTCTGAAGAGGGGTAAGTGAGGGGATGGGTCAGGAGCTACTTGGGATAGCAGGACATTTAAACTTCCTGTGTATGCCTTGTAATCACGGACACTACCACATCTGTGAGGTGGGCTGCGTGCACAGGAGATGGGAGAAGTGTCCCAAGATTTCAGCTCTGGCTGATGTGCAGGATGCACACAGGAGGTGTTGAGTGTGGCACAGAGGACAAGTTGCTGAAAAGCACTGAAGGAGTAGAGCAACATGGAGTCAATCTGCAGGACTGGAAAAGGATTTTCTTTACCTCAGTTTCCTTTGACTTAAAGAATTTTAGGAACAGAAGCTGAACACTTCAGTAGACACAGAAAACATAAGACAGACATTCCAAAAAGAGATGATAAAAGAAAATGAACACATAGGCCCACAAAAAATTGGAACAATGAACCTGAGGTGGGGTTGGGGCAGAGATGACGAGAGCTATATGTCTTGGGTAAGAAATTGTGTGCCATGCAAAGAAACACGAAAGCAAGTCTCTTTTACAAGAAAGTGAAAACATAGAAATATTCTACAAGGACAAAAAGAAGTCAATTTTTTTAAAACTTTTATTTAATGAATATAAATTTCCAAAGTACAGCTTATGGATTAAAATGGCTTCCCCCCCATACCGTCCCTCCCACCCACAACCCTCCCCTTTCCCGCTCCCTCTCCCCTTCCATTCACATCAAGATTCATTTTTGATTATCTTAATATACAGAAGATCAGCTTAGTATACATTAAGTAAGGATTTCAACAGTTTGCTCCCACACAGAAACATAAAGTGAAAAATAATACATGATTTTTTTAATGATGAAATCAGATCAGACCTATTGTCATAACAAGTCAATTTTATTTTGCACAAAAATAATCAAATCAGAAAGATCTAGAGCAAATTGGGAAAACCACACATGACCAAAATAAGAATGTCTTCAAAGAAACAAATTTTAAACAGGAAGCAAATAAATTCTAGAGCTGCAAAGCAGAACTGAAATGAAAACAAAAAACAACTGACTGAACACCAAAAAGGAAACCTGTTGAAGTGAAATGGACACTATGGGAAACGGTGACTTGATCAGCATAGCCCTGATTGTTAATGAACAACTTAATACATTATCCCTCTTAGTAGTTTTTTTGTCTGTTCTACTTAATATGACCGGTTTAATTCTGTAATTAATACACAGTTATTCTTAAGTGTTGAAAATTAACTGAAATGTGATCCCTGTTAAACATAAGAGTAGGAATAAGAGAGGGAAGAGATGTACAATTTGGGACATGCTCAAGCTGACTTGCCCCAGATGGTAGAGTTAGAAACATACCAGGGGACTCCAATTGAATCCCATCAAGGTGGCATGTACCAATGCCATCTCACCAGTCCAAGTGATCAATTTCAGTTCACAATTGATCATAATGAAAGGACTAAGAGTCAAAGGAAGCACATAAACAAGTCTAGTACCCGCTAATACTAACTGGTAGAATAAATAAAGGGGAGAGTGATCCAACATGGGAAGCGAGATACTCAGCAGACTCATAGAATGGTGGATGTCCTAAACAGCACTCTGGCCTCAGAATCAGCCCTAGAGGCATTCCGATCTGGCTGAAAAGCCCATGAGAGTATTTCAGGCATGGAAAGCCAAGACACTCTGGCAAAACAAAACAAAACAAAACAAAACAAACAAACAAACAAACAAAAACCCTAAATGAAAGATCTCTGTGAGTGAGATCCCAGTGGAAAGAACAGGTCATCAAAGAAGGAGGTACCTTTCTCTGAAGGGAGAAGAGAACCTCCACTTTGAATATGACCTTGTCTAAACAAGATAAGAGTCGGAGAATTCAGAGGGCTTCCATAGCCTTGGAAACTCATGACTGGTGCATAGGGAGATTACTGATGCCATAAACAGGAGTGTCAATTTGTAAAGTCAACAACAGGAGTCACTGTGCACTTACTCCTCATGTAGGATCTCTGTCCTTAATGTGCTGTACATTGGGACTTAATGCTATAATGAGTACTCAAACAGTATATTTTGCTTTGTGTTTCTATGGGGGTGCAAACTGTTGAAATCTTTACTTAATGTATACTAAGCTGATCTTCTGTAAAAAAAAAAAAAGAAGAAATTATCAATTCCCAACTTGACTCTCACTGGGATTAAACATGACAATAGGTCTGATCTGATTTCATCATCATTTAAAAAATCATCTATTATTTTTCACTTTATGTTTGTGTGGGAGCAAACTGTTGAAATCTTTACTTAATGTATGCTAAACTGATCTTCTGTATATAAAGAGAATCAAAAATGAATCCTCATGTGAATGGAAGGGGAGAGGGAGTGGGAAAGGGGAGGGATGCGGGTGGGAGAGACGATATGGGGGGGAAGCCATTTTAATCCATAAGCTGTACTTTGGAAATTTATATTCATTAAATAAAAGTTAAAAAAAATCAAACAAATCTTAAAAGTGGATTTGAGTGTGATGAAGAATAGTGAGCCTAAGTGCCAGATAATTGAGATGTCCCAGTGCAAGGAACAGAGGAAAAATAATGAAGAACAGAGTTTAAAAGCAGTGAAACTGTATCAAATGTACCATGTCTTGTACAAGATAAGCTGCATAAGAAAAGGAGACTTTAAGAAGCAGAAACAATAATGACATAAACACTATCTGAAAAGTTACAGGTGGAGGAAAAGCTTGAGCCTACACCTTGAAGACACACAACAAATCCATGGCAGAATAAACCTCAAAGACATCCAAATTGAGATATTTTATACTCAAATTATAAAAAAATTGGGGAACCATATCTGCCCATCTCCATAAGATGCCAATGAGCACACCCCCATCCCACATCAGAGCATGTCTTCAGCTCTGACACTTAGTCTTTGACCTTGATGCTTCTAGGTAGATTCCTGGAATTCACAAATGTGAATTCTCCCATTTGAAAATGTCAACATGAAGTAGGGGAGAGATAGTAATTCCCTTACCTGCTTTGTTTTATCCAGGACTAAACAACCAGAGTCAAACACTAGGAAGTACTCCAGATGACACCCTGAGAAATCTGCCTTCTAGTGGAGACCTTAGATCAGCACTCAGAAGGATGCCCTACTGCTGTCCCTGAAGGGTGCCCCATTTAGCATGAAGCCATCAGTATGGTAGCAGTCCCCGTATCCCTAACTGCAGTTAGGGTCCATTCTTCTGGGTGGGGAGGGGGTGGTAATGTGAGGAGGTATTTGAAAGAACAGTTAGGTCAGTTCCCCACTGAAATGGGGAAAGAGGATGTCCCTTTAAGCATGGACAAGACCGTTAGCAAAACTGATGAAATCTTTACTTAATATATACTAAGTTGATCTTCTGTATATAATTAAAAATGAATCTTGATGTGAATGAATGGGAGAGGGAGTGGGAGATGGGAGGGTTGCAGGAGGCAGGGAAGTTATGGTGGGGAAAAAGCCATTGTAATCCATAAACTGTACTTTGGAAATTTATATTTACTAAATAAAAGTTTAAAAAAAAAAGAAAAAGACCGTTAGCAAGACAAAAGTGCCAATTCCATGATTCTGGGTCTCTAGTTTTTTTTTTTTAAATTTATTTGACAGCAAGAGAGACAGAGAGAAAGGTCTTCCTTCTGTTGGTTCACCCCTCAAATGGCCATGACGGCTGGAGCTACACTGAAGCCAGGGTCCAGGTGCTTCTCCTGGTCTCCCATGCGGGTGCAGGGGCCCAAGCACTTGGGCCATCCTCCACTGCCTTCCCGGGCCACAGCAGAGAGCTGGACTGGAAGAGGAGCAACCAGGACTAGAACCTGGCTCCCATATGGATGCCAGCACTGCAGGCGGAGAATTAACTGAGTGAGCCATGGCACCGAACCCCTGGGTCTCTAGTTTTATCATGAGAATATAAGTTTACTATTGCATACTTCTGACAGCTTTTGTATTTTATCGTGAGCAGTCTATAGGGGACTGCATTTCCAGGCTTGAGTTGGGCCCTTACCATCTGTTACCTGAAATCCTGTACCTCAACTCAATTGTACTAAAGGACCCATCTGTCATTTCCAGAATTTTCTTCTCTCTTGGAGGCCCCTCCTGATCTCTGTGGAAAGAGCATCCTGACTTAAATACATCTTGCTTGCCACAGGTATGGAAGTGCACACACACACATACACACAGTAGGTTAACAAAGATGTCAAAAAGAGATTGCAAAACACTTAGAATTTTAATTTCAATGAAAACAAAATACAATCACCTAATGGATGAAGTAAAATCAGGGCCTAGAAGAAAATTTATACCTACAAGCAACTACAATAAAAAACAAATATCTGAAATCAATCAATTCTTTGAACATATTTAAGAACAAGCAAAAAAGAACCTAAATCCATCAAAAACTAGCAGAAGAAACAAAAGTAGAGACACAAAGTGCCACACAGTAAAACAACTTTAAGAAATCATTACCAAGACAGAAACTGAATCAGTAATAAAGACCCTTCCAGCAAAGAGTAGCCCACGACTGGATGGCTTTACTGAATTCTAACAGGAATTTGAAGAAGGTCCAATCCTTCTCAAGCTATTCAGAAACTATTGAAAGGGGGGGGGGGATCCTCCCGAATTCATTCTATGAAGCCAGCATCACCTTAATTCATAAACCTGAAAAAGATGCAACAGAAAAAGAGAACTACAGACCAATTTCCCTGATGAACATAGACACAAAAATCCTCAAAAAAATGTTAGCCAATTGAATCCAACAACACATCAGAAAGACCATTCAGCTGGACCAAGTGGGATTTATTCCTGGTATGCAGGAATAGGTCAACATTCACAAAGCAAACAATGTCAAACATCACATTACCAACCTGAAGAACAAAAACCATGTGATCCAATGGCTGCAGAGAAGCCATTGGATAAAATACAACACCCTTTCATGATGAATACTCTAAGAAAATTGGGTAAAGAATCAACATTCCTCAATACATTCAAGGCATTTTATGACAAACCCACAGCCAGCATCCTATTGAATGAGGAAAAGTTGGAACCATTCCCACTGAGATATGGAACCAGACAAGGATGCCCACTCTCAACATTTCTATTTAAAACATTCCTGGAAGTTTTAGCCAGAGCCATTATGCAAGAAAAATAAGTCAAAGGGATACAAAATGGGAAGGAGGAAGTCAAATTATTCCTATTTGCACATGACATGATTCTATATAGAGAATCCAAAAGACTCCACTAAAAGACTATTGGACCTCATAGAAAAGTTAGGTAAAGTAGCAGGATATAAGGTCAATTCAGAAAAATCAACAGCCTTTGAATACACAAAGCCACGGCTGAGAAAGAACTTTTAAGATCAATTCCATTCATAATAGTTCCAAAAAAATCATACCTTGGAATAAATTTAACCAAGGATGTCAAGGATCTCTATGATGAGAATTATAAATATTAAAGAAATAGAAGATACCAAAAAAATGGAAAAATCTGCCATGTTCATGGATTCGAAGCATTAACATCAAAATGTCCATTCTTCCAAAGGTAATTTACAATTTCAATGCAGTTCCAATCAAATACCAAGGATAAAAAGTGATGCTGAAATTCATATGGAAACACTGGAGACCTCAAATAGCTAAAACAATCTTATACAACAAAAACCAAGCTGAAGGCATCACAATACCAGATTTCAAGACATACTACAAGGCAGTTGTAAGCAAAATAGCCTGGTTCTGGTACAAAAACAGATGGATAGACCAATGGAACAGAGTAGAATTGCCAGAATTCATTCCAAGCATCTACAACCAACTTATATTTGACCTAGGATCTAAAACCAATCCCTGGAGCAAGGACAGTCTCTTCAACAAATGGTGTTAGGAAAATTGGATTTCCACATTCAGAAGTAGGAAGCAGGATCCCTACCTTACATCTTAACCATCCACTCAACATAGATTAAGGACTTAAATCTGTGACCCGATACCATCAAATTATTAGAGAACATTGGGGAAACCCTGTAAGACTTTGGAACACGCAAACCATTCTTGGAAAAGACCCCAGAGGCACAAGCAATCAAAGCCAAATTAACAAATGGGATTATATCCAATTGGGAAGTTATGCAGTGCAAAAGAAACATTCAACTATTTGAAGAGCAAATGACTGCATGGGAGAAATTATTTGCAAACTATACAACTTATAAAGGTTTAATAACCAGAATATATAGGCCAGCGCCGCGGCTCACTAAGCTAATCCTCCGCCTAGCGGCGCCGGCACACCGGGTTCTAGTCCCGGTTGGGGTGCCGGATTCTGTCCCGGTTGCCCCTCTTCCAGGCTACCTGTCTGCTGTGGCCAGGGAGTGCAGTGGAGGATGGCCCAAGTGCTTGGGCCCTGCACCCCATGGGAGACCAGGAGAAGCACCTGGCTCCTGGCTCCTGCCATCGGATCAGTGCGGTAAGCCGGGCACAGTGCGCCAGCCGCGGTGGCCTTTGGAGGGTGAACCAACGGCAAAGGAAGACCTTTCTCTCTGTCTCTCTCACTGTCCACTCTGCCTGTCAAAAAAAATAACCAGAATATATAAAAATATCAAGAAACTCCACAACAACAAAGCAAGCAACCCAGTGAAGAAATGGGCAAAGGTCTTAGACATTTTTTCAAAAGAGGAGATCCAAATGGCCAACAGACACAGAAAAAAGGCTCAGGATCACTAGCCACCAGAGAAATGCAAATCAAAACCACAATGAGGTTTCACCTCACCCCAGTAAGAATGGCTTCCATACAGAAATCAACAAATGCTGGGGAGGATGTGAGGATAAAGGTACCCTAACCCACTGTTGGTGAGAATGTAAACTGATAAAACCACTGTGGAGGACAGTATGGAGATAGCTCAGAAATCTGAATATAGATGTACCATATGTCCCAGCCATCCCATTCCTGGGGATTTGCCCAAGGGAAATGAAATCAGCATATGAGAGTTATCTGCACCCCCCCCATGTTTATTGCAACTCAGTTTACACTAGCTAAATCATGGAAGCAACTCAAATGCCCATCAACTGAAGACTGGATAAAGAAATTATGGGATATGTACACCTTGGAATACCACACAGGGGTTATAAAAATGAAATCTGATCATTTACAACAAAATGAATGAATGTGGAAATCATACTTACTGAAATAAGCCAGTCCCAAAGGGACAACTACCATAAGTTCTCCCTGATCTGTGACAATAGAACACCTAAAAAGAAATCTGTAGAAGAGACACAATGACTCTAACAGCCCTTGTCTTATTGTTGAGGAATTTTTTTATACTATTTGTCAAACTCTTAACAGTTTAACATATGTGTATATAGTCAATTGAAAATAGATCTCAGTAAAAAGTAAGAGTAGGAATAAGAGGAGGAGGAAGAGGGGTGGGAGTATGGGCATGAGGGTGGGCACAGTGGGAAGAATCACCATGTTTCTAAAGTTGTAATTATGAAGCATGTGGAGTTTCTAACTCTAAAGCTGTATAGTTCTGCATACTTTCCCACGGACTTACTTGCAGTTTAAATACTTGCCATGGGATCTCAAATACCATTAAACTGGGTGGTAAATATATCATCTTAAATGTTAAATTGATCATATGGGTAGGATTAGGGGTCTTGTAATAATTAAAAAGGAATGGATGTTCCAACATGATTAGCAGTCCACACAGCAGACTCAGAATCTGAATAGCTTCTGATAGACAATCCCTTTAAGTAGCACTCTGACCTCAGAATCAGCCCTTTAAGTCTTCTTGGTCTGAAAAGTCCATGAGAGCATTTCAGGCATCAAAAGCCAGACACTGTGCAAAAAATATCTGACAAGAAGGAACTTCATGGGCAAGAGCTCAGTGGAAAGAAGTGGTCATCAAAGAAGGAGGTACTTTTCTCTGAAGGCAAGAGAGGACTTCCACTTTGCTTATGGCCTTGTCTAAATGCTGATGGAGTTTGTGGATTGAAAAGGCTTCCATAGCCTAGGGAGCTCATGTCAAGGGCCTTGGGTGGTTACTGACATTATACATAAGAGTTTTAACTGTTTTTTTTTTTGACTGGCAGAGTTAGACAGTGAGAGTGAGAGTGAGAGACAGACAGAAAGGTCTTCCTTCCATTGGTTCACCCCCCAAATGGCCACCATGGCCTGCATGCTGCACTGATATGAAGCCAGGAGCTTCCTCCTGGTCTCCCAGGCCAGTACAGGGCCCAAGGATTTGGGCCATCCTCCATTGCCTTCCCGGGCCACAGCAGAGAGGTGGACTGGAAGAGGAGCAACCGGGACTAGAACCCTGGGTACCGGCGCTGCAGGCAGAGGATTAGTCAAGTGAGCCGCGGTGCTGGCCAAGAGTTTTAACTGTTAACACAGGAGTTGTTGTGCACTAACTTCTCATGAAGTACCTCTAAGAGTTGTATTATGTTTAGGTGCTTGCAAAACGATGTATCATTCTTCAGTGCTTCTTTAAAGTTAATTAAGTTTCTAAAAAAATGAAGTGAAACTAACTCCAAGATGAAAGGACTTTGAACAGTCCTTGTCTCAACTGTCAAGAACAGTTTTTTGGTGCAAACTGTGGAACTCTTTGCTTAGTAAAGAGCTGGTCTTCTGTGTATAAAGTTAACTCAAAAGGCCTCCATAGCCTTGGCAACTCATGACAAGAGCCTAGGGTGATTACTGATGCCATGAACAAGAGTGTCAATTTGTTAAGTCAACAACAGGAATCACTGTGCACTTACTCCTCATGTAGGATCTCTTTCCTTAATGTGCTGTACATTGTGATTTAATGCTATAACTAGTACTCAAACAGTATTTTTCACTTTGTGTTTCTGTGTGGGTACAAACTGCTGAAATCTTTACTAATATATATTAAATTGATCTTCTGTATATAAAGAGAATTGAAAATGAATCTTGATGTGAATGGAAGGGGAGAGGGAGTGGGAGAGGAGAGGGTTGTGGGTGGGAGGGAAGTTATGGGGGGGAAGCCATTGTAATCCATAAGCTGTACTTTGGAAATTTATATTCATTAAATAAAAGTTAGAAAAAGAAAAAAGTTAATTGAAAATGGACCTTAGTAGAAAATGGGACTGGCAATGGGTCAGGGAGCAGGAGGTGGGATGAGAGAGTGGTGGGAGGGTGGGTATGGTGGGAACAATCACTATATTCCTAAAGCCGTACTTATGAAACGCATGAAGTTTGTATTCCTTAAATGGAAGTCTTCTTTGTGAAAAAAGAAATCATGGATGGGACTGGTGCTGTAGCATAATGTTGCCAGTTGGGCAGTTCAAGCTCCAGCTGCTCCACTTCCAATCCAGCTCCACAATGCACCTGGGAAAGTCAGAGAATCTCAAGTATTTAGGTCCTTGCACCCTTGTGGGAGACACACAAGAATCTCCTGTCATCAGATTGGCCTAGCTCCAATCACTGCAGTCATTTGGGGAGGGCACCAACAGATGGAAGATCTTCTTTGTCTCTGAATCAATCAATCAGTCAGTCAGTCACTCTCTCCTTCAAATAAAGCTTTACAAAAAAATCAGAGTGGGTGTTGTGGCACAGCAAGTTAGGCTTCTGCTGCTCAGCTGACATCAGAATGGCAGACCAAGTCCCAGATGCTCTGTTTCCAAGCCATCTCCATGTTAACATCCCTAGGAGGCAGCAGACCATGGTTCAAGGACTTGAGTCCCTGGCTCCCACCTGGGAGACCCCCATGGAGTTCCTGAATTCTGGATTCTACCTGTCCAGCGCTGGTTGAACCTGTGGGTTGAAGACTTCCCTCATTCCCTCCCTTACTCTCTCTCCCTCTCCCCCTCCCCCTCCCTCTCTCTCCCCCCCTTTACACCCCCACTTCATGTGTGTGTGTGTTTGTGTGTGTGTTCCTTTGTCTCTGTCATGGTCACTTTTAAATTAATAAATCTTTAAAAAATAATCAGTGGAAGCAGACAATGTGGGATGTTGTTCTTGGTAGCATGATGTGATACCATAGATCCATTTGTGTCAAAATATTTCAATTCATTTTCTTCACCCCCTCTCCTTTTGCAGTGCATAGCTAGTTCATGAAGAGGGTCATCTGCTAAGAGCCAAGTGAGTTGTTTTTTTCCTGTCCATCCCAGAGCCATGAGGAGACTGAAGCAAGAGAGAGATGAGGTGCCTGGGGGCCCAGAATCTTGGAGGATGCCTCTCCACAATTCAGAACAGCTTAAACATGTCATGCAATATTCTACACCTTCTACTTCTCTCCCCAACCTCTACTTCCCTCTGCTCAAGACAACCAGAGATAGCATGGGGCCCCTGCTCAAAGGTCTCCATCCGCAGATCTGCTTGGTACTATCCCAAACCAAGCAAACAGAAGTTTCTCAGGCCCACCTCCCATGAGTAGACTCTCTGGGAGACAGATCTGCATTGCTGCCTTGGCATGCCCTCCACAGCTCATCATGAGATTTTACAAGGAGGTGACTTCAAGCTGGACAGACCTCCAGGGAATAAGAAAGACAAGTTTGCCAATTTCCCTGCACATGAGAAGGGGGTGCAATATTGAGTCAGTGATAATGGGCTTGCTGGACACAACTGCTCTCATGATCCCCACCGTTGGCCTCTTCCTCAGGTGAGGAGAGACTGGAGGGCAATCTGAGAATGTGGGCTACCTGCTACACCATTTAAATGAACACATGTACATGAATCAACATGCAAAAGTGACAAGTGTAGTTTATATACATTTTGTGAGGATGCCTTTAGCAGATGCGTTGTTTTCCTTTTCAGTCTAAGAAGGTTTCACATTGCTCACTTGATTAGACCATGCTCAAGTTCAAATCTGGCTCTCATTCAGAGTCATTCAGAGTGCAGGTGACTTCTCTGTCACTTGCATTCAGCTTCTCCAGAGACTGGAGAGGGAAAATAGTAAAAAACAAAATATAGGCCTCAGAGTACGAAGGTCTAAGAACAAGCTATAATTTTATTTCCTCATGAATACTCTAGTTCATACCTCCCCCTCCAGAAATAGGCTCAGAAACAGTAGGCACAATCTAGACTCTGTAAACTCAATACACGGACTTGAGAATCTGACGGGATTATCAGATGGCGCATACTAAGGACAGCCTGACAAGGCAGACCACAAATGCAGGCTGGGAGGCTGAATGCATCCCATCAGGTACATGTATGACACAGTCCTTATCGCTCACTGCATTTTCTGCAGTCTAGGACAGACAATGGCCCAAGTTTACAAACAACATGTCTCAGGGCTGGTGCTGTGGCATAGTGAATAAAGACAACCCCTGCAGTGCCAGTATCCCATGGGGCACTGGTTTGAGTGCCAGCTGTTCCTCTTCTGATCCAGCTCTCTGCTATGGCCTGGGAAAGCAGAAGATGGCCCAAGTCATTGGGCCCCTGCACCCATGTCGGAGACCTGGAAGAAGCTCCTGGCTTCGGATTGGCCCAGCTCCAGCCATTGCAGCCAACTAGAGAATGAACCAGCAGATGGAAGAGCTCTCTCTCTCTGCCTCTCCTTCTCTCTGTGTAACTCTGACTTTCAAGTAAATAAATATTTAAAAGAACAGTGTCTCTCATTTGTACCTGTTTTTGAAAGGACGGAGATGTCCCTGGCACTACAGATGCTGTGGTTAATAAAACAGGGCTCCTCTTTTGCATGAGCTTAGGCTAGTGGTGAGTAACTTTAGAGATGTACATTTTTGTTAGCATTTGAAAAGCAAAGTAACAGGGAGAGAGCTTGAGAGACAGACAGACATCTTCTATCCTCTGGGTTGTTGTCCAAATGGCCACCGCAGCAGTGGTTGGGCCAGGCCACAGCCAGGACATGGAGCTCCATCTGGGTCTCCTACATGGGAGGCATGCACCCAAGGAATGGGACAATTTTCTGCTGTCTTTCCAGGCATTATACAAGGGAGCCTAGATAGGAAGTGGGGTTACAGGTACTAACACATTCATGACCTTATGAGTGCTGACTTTGCAAGCAGCTGCCCAGCCTGCTGCTCCACAACACAGCACCCTAGTTACAATTGTGTTAAATGCTTGATAGAGCAAGTGAATTCTAATCCCATTAAGTCTGGAGTGCTGAGACATGTCTACATAGTAGGAGGTGGAATGAGGTAAAGGGGACCAGGGCATTGTTTTAGGGGAACAAAAATGAGAACTCAAGGGCAGGAAGGTAAGGGATCAAAGCAGAACAAGGCAAGCAGGGAGAAGGAAATACTCATGTTTGGGAGCACCGGATGACAGGATGTTTGTCTAATGACAAGTGTGCTCACAGGAGGTTAGGCGCATGCATCTCACTGAGGCACACTTCAGGGTCCTGCATCTACTTGCAGAAGAAGCTAGACCACAGCTTCTCTCTCCTGTAAAGGCAGGAATAGAGTTTGCAACTGGCAGACAAGAAAGCAAAAGTGGGCAGAGTCAGACAGCTAAGCTCCAGTCAGATCACAAAGACTAGAAAGGATGGCTTCAGGTGCCTGGGACCAGCCCTGCCCTGTCTTCCTTAGACCCATCTGCTTTGGTCCAGGGACCAATGGGAGAGTATGATGGAAGCAGCTCTGCTTTGCTGATCTTGATGCCCAGAGATGACCCACCAGGCTTATGCCGGGTGTCTGAGCTGTATCTTGGGGAGCCTTTGAGTGGCATACAACAGCCCCTGCAGCTGTGGGAAGATCTCCGTTGCCATTGGCCCCAGGAATTGTGCCCATGGCACATCAGAGTACAGGACCTTGGGAATATTTCATGGTAATACGTGCACAAATCCTGTCACTGTGCCTTGGGCCAACTCTTAATAAGGCCTTGTGTAGCCCTTTAACCCTGTGGGGAATGCCAAGGATCCCTCAGCACCTCAGGGGTTCCAGCATGGAGGCAGCACTGAGGAGAGCAGGGAGTGAAATGTGCACTGAGTTTGCAGTAGGTCCATGTTGGCACCATCAAGAGGAGGACGGAGCAGCTGCCACCAAGCCAAGGATGGTGGCAGGGATGCAGCAGAGGAATTTAGCACAGCTTCCCACCACTCAGCTGCCAAAGGCTGCTGGCCAGAAAGCAGCGGCAGCTGTGCTGGAAGTGGTGTGGTGGAATCACTGTTCTCCACCCTGCACTGGGGATCAGCCATGGCGATGTCCTCTGCTGCCTTGAGCAGCATGGAGGAGGAAAAGGAGAGGCTGGAGCACTAGAACTTCTGGAAGATCACGAATGCTCTCAGCCACTATGGCCCCAGAATGTAAGAGTTAGCACACTGAATAGAAAGAGAATTTTGATCACTTCCAGTTAATCAGCAGAAACTGCTTCCTCAATATCCTAACTTGGACAAGATCTCAAACTGCATTGATCCTAATCAAGACATGCTTCTGACCATTGTGAACTGACTTTGTAAATATGTTTGGAAATAAAGGATATGGAGAATATGGAAAGAATGGAAAGATTTTGCCAGCATCTACACTTCACATGAAAGTTAAAATCCATACTGAGACACTTTATGAGACTGTAGTGAAACTGGCTAAGCAGGATGGGATTCCTGCTGCCAGCCAATCATTATAAAAATGTTTTTTAAATTTTCCAAGATATGGGATCCTTCAAAAACAAATATTCCGGTACATGGTGCTAGACTAGAAAGATTGGTCTGGAAAATATCTCTGCTAGGTTGTGAGTGTCAAGGAAAGGAAATGACACATTTGTGCTTTTCTTTGAGGTTTATACTAGAAAGATGCTCTGAAATTAACAAACTTTATCCCTTGACCTTAGTTCCCTCAAATGTTCTATGAAGAAAGTACATAATCTGCATGCATCTAGACTGTTAATTTTTCCAGATGAAAGTTTCAGAAAAAGTTTGCAATGTCACAGCTGGTGTGCATGTGGGAAGGACAGAGGCTGACATTGAAAGCCCCTGAAACTGGCACCTGAGCCACCTCCCAAAGGCATTGAAACAAGTGTGGTATGTGGAAGACACCCAGGACTAGAGCATATTCACATAGAGGTGGAGGCAGAGGTCCTATGAAGGAAAGATCAAACATTGCTGCAGAAACATTCATGTGTGCCCATTTCCCAATCTGGATACCCAGGAGAGTCATTCATCAAATTCTAGAACACTATCCAGAATATTCGGACGTCAATTATCTAAGACAGTAAAGGAAGGAGTGTGACCTCTTGATTACAGACTGCTCTGTCCTTTTGCTCTATTCAAGCCTCACCAGGAAGGGCCATTTTCTTTGCACGTTCTAGCTGTTCAGATGTTAAACCAAGCCAGAAATACCCACATAGACACATCAAGAATGAGGTTAGGCCAAAGGTATGGTCAGTCGGTGGCCCAATCCAGTCATTATGTAAAATTAACTAGCATACTATGACCACACAGAAAATAAAAAAAAAAATAAAAACAAGATTAAGGCAGGGTTTTTGCACTCATAGCCATAATCCTTGATATGCATAGTCAGGCAGGAAGAAGGGGGCTAGAAAGGGAAAAGTAAAAAAGGGAGCCCAGAGAAGGGGTATACTAGAGGGCAGGAAAATGATGAGACTGAAAAGGCAAATGACCAAAGAGAAAACAGTTCCTGAGGGGTGAGCAGAAGGAGTAAAACTCTGGAGTGAGAGCTGTATCTGAAGCCTGAGCCCCCAAGTTTTCCTCAATCCCTCCTCCCTCACCCCAAGATGACCAAAAATATCACTGGGCCAACCAGGGCCCATTTCCCCAAATACAGGAAGAAGGTATCAGAGTAGACATGGGCAGCCATCTCCAAACAACTCTCACTCTCACAAAAGGTTCATCCACAGGCAGCTCCTCAGGACCCACAGCAGTGAAATGGGGGCTCCTGCCTGCCCTCATTTCTGGGCATCTTTGGAATTCAGTTTAGTACAGGAAACCACAGCAAGTAATGAAGGCCAACACGTGTGTGTGTGTTTCTCTAGGGACACATACTCACCGTGGATGGCCCTGCATTTGTTGACTGATGCTTCATAGACTGGTCTGTATGATGAACAACCTCACTCATCCAGTCAAACGATGGGTTCAGGAAGTGTATGTACCAACATCGAAACCTGATTAACAATCTTGCAAGATTTCTAGCTTGGTAGGTCAGCATACCTGGGGCGGTTAGAGCCGACTATTGATTTCCTAGCATGGAGATCCCTCCCCTTCTTTTCTTCTTTTTTGACAGGCAGAGTGGACAGTGAGAGAGAGACAGAGAGAAAGGTCTTCCTTTGCCGTTGGTTCACCCTCCAGTGGCCACTGAACTGCGCTGATCCAAAGCCAGGAGCCAGGTGCTTCCTCCTGGTCTCCCATGTGGGTTCAGGGCCCAAGGACTTGGGCCATCCTCCACTGCACTCCCAGGCCATAGCAGAGAGCTGGCCTGGAAGAGGGGCAACCGGGACAGAATCCAGCACCCCGACTGGGACTAGATCCCAGTGTGCTGGTGCTGCAGGTGGAGGATTAGCCTATTGAGCTGTGGTACTGGCTATTTCCCCTGCTTCCTCACAGGCTGAAACACTGGGGTTACAAGCTGTCCTGCCTTCTCATCACATGTTCTTGCCACTATACTCTTGTTTATCTTGTTTGCCTAAAAGCTTTCAGGTGCTTGTAACCTAGCAGTCTTACTTTAAAACATAAAATCAAGTTTCATTTCAGTAGCCTGGGCAGAATCAGGCTAATGCCAGGAGCCCAGAACTCCATCTGGGTCCTACAAATGGTGGTAAATACTCAGTGTTTGAATGATCATCTGCTGCAGCCTGGTTGCACAGCAGTGAGCTGAATTGAGAGCAGAGCAAATGGAGTGTTCACATCTCAAATATTCAAAAGAGTCAGGTCCCAGCCAGGCCATAGTTTGGAACCAGGTGGACATCTCCCACTTTTGTGGCAGGGACCCAGGTTCTTCAGCCATCACATGCTGCTGTCTGTGAGCTACATCAGCATGAAAAGCAATCTGTAGCCCTAGCTGTGACTAGAGCCAAATCCCTCAGCTGCAGGGAGGTGCTTGGTGTCATGACATTGGCTTTAAGCCCTTCCCAGAACAGACCCAGGTGGGAATATCTGCTAAGGGAAAAGACCTATCACTTCAACCCATTCACCTGGCTTCTGCTCAGAAGAAATACAGTGAGAAGGGATTGCAAGCCCTTCTTGCATGTCCACCTGACCTTCCAAGCAAAGCAATGCAGAGCCTTCTTGCCAAAACTGTTGGCACAAGCTACACAATGGAGACGAAGCCAAACATGGACAGGAGTGCACCTTAAATGAATCATGAGTATCTGACTATGCAGTCAATACAAACCAAACTGAAAACAATGTTGCTCCCTCATGTATCTCTCCTATTAATTTGGCTTTGTTGTAAAGAACTCTCAGAGAAGCATCTTATTCCTTTGGTCAAGAGGTCCCCAACATACACAGCTGTATGGTAAAATTGCCAGTGTGAGAATATGCTTTCTCATAGGATTAATAAGGATGGGAAGCCAGAAATCCCGGGAGATATGTTGGTGCTTTTCACAACTATGACTAGCCCCTGCCTGGATCATGCAAGTCAGATCAAGGTTGTGTTGTTTATGTGACTTTGATATCCCCAAGGTTTTCCAGACCTCACACATTTCATGTAACCAGATGCATTGTTAACTGTTCGTCATCATCTACCAGGCTGCGAGGGTCCACTAACTTACTTAAGTGACATTCTCATGGGCCTCCATCAACAGTCCCCAGTTAATCACCCCATGAATCCACTTGGTGTTTGTGACTGACATCAGCCCTTTATATTATCTGCGGTGTACAATCAATGTGTGGGAAAGTATTAATTGTATACACGTCTCCTATCCCTTGGTTTAGAGGTATCACAAAAGTCACCCAGGACACTATTCTACCAAAAAAAAAAAAACCTGATAGGGTTTAAATAGCACTGTGGTTTCAAAGTGTCCATTAAAAGTTCATGGTTTGGGCCGGCACCACGGCTTAATAGCCTAATCCTCTATCTGCAGCACTGGCACACTGGTTTCTAGTCCTGGTCGGGGCACCAGATTCTGCCCCGGTTGCCCCTCTTCCAGTCCAGCTCTCTGTTGTGGCCCAGGAAGGCAGTGAAGGATGGCCTAAGTGCTTGGGCCCTGCACCCGCATGGGAGACCAGGAGGAAGCACCTGGCTCCTGGCTTCAGATCAGCGCTGTGCACCGACTGCAGTGGCCATTGGAGGGTGAACCAATGGAAAAAGGAAGACCTTTCTCTGTCTCTCTCTCTCACTGTCCACTTTGCCTGTCAAACAAACAAAAAAAAGAGTTTCCAACTTACACTTTCATGAAATGGTGTTCTTACATTCTGGGAAAAAGAAAAAAAAGTTCATGGCTTGGAACTTTAATTATTCAATGGGACAGTTTTTTTTTTTCCAAGAACCATTTTTTTAATTTATTTTTTTAACTTTTATTTAATGAATATAAATTTCCAAAGTACAGCTTATGGATTACAATGGCTTCCTCCCCATAACGTCCCTCCCACCCGTAACCCTCCCCTTTCCCACTCCCTCTCCCATTCCATTCACATCAAGATTCATTTTCAATTCTCTTTATATATAGAAGATCAGTTTAGCATACATTAAGTAAATATTTCAACAGTTTTTGGACATGGCACCTAGTAGGAAGTGTGTCAGTTATAGAGCTGGAGCCTTGATAAATGAATTAAGGTCTTTTCCCCAAGAGGGAGCTCTTGTTCTTCCAGAACTAAATTTGTTATCACAAGAGTCCCTTGGGATAAAGCCAGGCTGCTTCCTCTGACTTGCCCCTTCTTTTCCTTCTGCTGATCATCTGCTTTCTGCCATAACATGCAGCAGCCTCGGAGCCTCCCAGCTGTAACTGCCAGATCTTGGAACTCCTGGCTTCCAGCACCATGATTCCCAATAAATGTCTATAAATTATCCAGTCTCAGCTAAAACAGCTTATAGCAATAGAAAGTGCAGCACAACAAATAGAAAGGCTGGGGAAATGAAGAATTTATGTTTTTCAGCTGACTTCAGATAATAACAATCCCTAGAGAAGCACGGAAAGCATTTTCAAGAGCCCAGGAATCCTCCTGCATGGCACTTAGCATGCCACTCTAGTGAAAGTCACTGGGGAAGTAACTAGATTCTCCAAGCCAGAGAGCCAACATACACAGACCTGCATGTGAAATAAGGAACTTTCCCCACTTGGTTCTCAAATTTCAAAATGTTAAACATTGTAAGGAATGAAAATCTCTGACTTGCTTATCCCTAGACTTGGATAATTCATCTTAAAAGCACTTAATGCAATTAAAAGCTCAACAAAAGAGAGTTGTTTACTTGCTGAGTAGCCACTAAATGAGGAAAACATCCTGAAGGAAGTGAATTTCAAGATAGAATGGAAGGAGGAAAAGTCCTTGAGTTGGCAGAGGAAGAGCAAAGCATTCTAAGATGCAGACTCAGATGTGCAGAGATATGTAAAGAAATCTAATTCATTGGCCCAGCTGAAACAGCGGCAGTCTCAGCTGCTGTAGATTTTATCCTGCAAGCCATGGGATCCCTGAGGGCTCTGACACCAGAAACAGCAAGGTGAAAGCTTTATCCCAGCTAAATGGGGTAAGGCCATTGTAGCCACCCAGATGTCTATAAAGGTGAGGAAGGATCCCTTCTGGGAAAAACTAGACACCAAGCACTGAACAGATCTTGGAGACAGACTTGTGGTCAGGTGTGAGGAGGAGAGAGGTTTGCAAGTGTGAGCCAGGCGTGACGAGCCTGCTTCACACCAGCAGAAGCCAATTCATCCAGAAGTTGTTAAAGATATTTGAGAAGCATCACCAGCAACAGCAGACAGACAACTTTGTGTTGGTTATTTGCTTGAGTGGTACTATATTTATTTCCTGTGTGCTCTATTCAAAATCCCTCCTTTTTTAAAGATTTATTTATTTATTTGAAATTCAGAGTTACATAGAGGGAGGAGAGGTAGAGAGAGAGAGAGAGAGAGAGAGAGAGAGGTTTTCCATCTGCTGGTTCACTCCCCAATTGGCCGCAATGGCCAGAGCTGCACTGATCCAAAGCCATGAGCCAGGAGCTTCTTCCTGGTTTCCCACATGGGTGCAGGGGCCCAAACACTTGGACCATCTTCTACTGCTTTCCCAGGCCATAGCAGAGAGCTGGATCAGAAATGGAGCAGCTGGGTCTTGAACTGGTGCCCTTAAGGGATGCCAGTGCTTCAGGCCAGGACGTTAACCCACTGCGTCACAGTGCCAGCCCCTCCAAAATCTCTTTACACTCTGTTGATTGAACCAGTTGTAGAAGTGTCTCATTTTAATTAAATTTGAGCTTAGAAAACTAATTTGATGACAATGCAATTTCTGCCTGCCGAGTATATTTTCATAAATTTCTTAGAAAGATAAGCTTAAATCCTCTCCTCTGTTTCAAACATAATATTCTTATTTGACTTTAATGTCAACCGCTGCTATAGCAGCAGTGCCCAAATCATTTTCATAAACAAGGAAAACAGAAAGATGCTGAAATGATGGGCTTGTTGTGATGTAATCTGGTTTAAAAAACATTCTTGGCTGGCGCTGCGGCTCAATAGGCTAATCCTCCACCTGCGGTGCCAGCACACCGGGTTCTAGTCCTGGACAGAGTGCCGGATTCTGTCCTGGTTGCTCCTCTTCCAGTCCAGTTCTCTGCTGTGGCCCAGGAGTGCAGAGAAGGATGGCCCAGGTCCTTGGGCCCTGCACCCACATGGGAGACCAGGAGAAGCACCTGGCTTCTGGCTTCAGATCAGCGCAGTGTGCCAGCCACAGCATGCCAGCCGCAGCTGCCATTGGAGGGTGAACCAATGGAAAAAGGAAGACCTTTCTCTGTCTCTCTCTCTCTCACTGTCCACTCTGCCTGTCCAAAAAAAAATTCTTAAAATCAAGCCTATTCCTTTGTACTTTGACAAGATTATGTTAAGAATTACTACATCTATATTCCCTTCTGGATTCAAGATGGTATTCAGAATGCATTAAAATTCATAAATCTCAGGCAGAATTTTAGAGTTTGAAAGAACCTCAGGGTTTTCTATTATCAGTACATCAGCATCTTCGGGACAAATTACAAAGCTTCAGAGAAATGGCTGTGACTTGCTCAGGGTTCCCCAGCAGTAATGGAAGCATGGCAGGGACAAGGCTAGAACAAGATCTTGTGGGTGTTTTGGGTATTTTTTATGTATTTTTTGAGAGGCAGAGAAAACAAGCTCCTATATGCTAATCCAACTTCTCAAATGCCAGAAATTACCAGGTCTGGGCCAGGCTGAAACTGAGAGCCGAGAACTCCATCCAGGTCCTCCCTGTGGGTAGCAGGAACCTAACTACTTGACCCATGACCTGCTGCCTCCAAGGGTGCACATTAGCAGGAAGCTAGAATCTGAAGCTGTGCCTGGACTTGAACCCAGATGTTCCAATATGAAATATGGGCATCCCAACCACGGTGTTAACCAGTAGACTTGTCCTGGAGCAAGGCTTGCTAGTTCCACACTCTGTTTGCTCCATCTCCAGTGTCTGGATTGCAGTCACAGCCTTCTATGCCATTGCTCTATGCTCCAGTTTATTTCTACCTTTGCAAATCCTTTATAAATGCTACCAGCCAGCTCTTCTATGTGTTTTCATCAAAGTATTCTTTGGTTGAGAAACCTAAAAGGATGGTGTAGATTTTCAGCATTACAAATTTTCTATATCAAGTCTATATCAGCTCATGTGCAAATGTGACACATATCCTTTCTTGGGATTATTTTTCCTCCCAGTGTATATGCCAACTGACTCTGGTGTGATGACTTTTGGTGAAGGAGGAAAGAAGACAATGGTTCACATTTTATAAGATGAGAAACAAAATGTTGTGAGGATCTGACCATCTAGAGAACACCATGCCTGCCAGCTGTGTCACTTGTGGCCATGGCTTTCACCACCCTGACCTGTAGTTCCCTCAAATGTTGCATGAAGCAGGTACATGATCTGGATTCACCTTGACTGTTCATTGTTCCAGAGAAAAAGTTTCAGAAGCTTGTAATGACACATTGTTCTGCATGAGGAAGGGATTCGGGCTGGCCATTGGGAACCCCTGAAATTGGCACTCTGGCTACCTCCCAAAGCATTTTTAAAAAGTGTGATGTATGAAGAACCCCAGGACCAGTGCACATTCAAGCATAGTGGCCATGTGTTTATTGTTAGAAGGAAAGTTGGAGAATCCAGATGACTGAGAACAAAGACAAAAGATCAAGGTAACTCTGGGAAATACCTGTTGCTCTGAAGGTGTTTCCTGAATGTAGAGAGGGAACAAAATTTAATGCCACCATGAAAACCAACTACACCACGACCCTCCTCAGCTCCTGCTCTATTTGAGAGGATGGTGAATTGAGGATGGTTTTATAGTTGTCCATCCTTTCCTTTTATTTCTTATTACAATTAAAAGAGAAATACATAAACATAATTAGAAATAAGCATGTTAGTGCACAGAAGTTATAATAATGGTATCTTTGACCAAGAAAAAAAAAGGGTTGGACTGAGGTGTATAGGAACATTGTCTTTGTGTGCTATTGCAGGTGGCATCAACTCAGGCTAAGTGGCTATGTATTCAGAATGTTATATATAATATACATTTGAGATTTTTTACATATTTGGGGCATGCATCCTTACTGGTGCATTAACTAACAGGCCCAATTCCAACCCCATATTGTCTTCTTGACCCAGTAATTTTCCTCAAAATAATGCTCTTCTTTGTCTCCTATATTAATCTTGCCAAGGTACGTATTGGTAATAAGAACAAAAGTATCCTAAACATGTACAAATAGGAAAATGAGAAGGGAATCAAAAGTGTTCACTACAAAATTCAAGGAAATGAAGAAAATGCTGTGTGGGTTGAAATGAGATAAAAATAGTCTAAGAGAGAACAAAAAGCGAATGTAAAATTTCAGAAGTAATGTCATAATTATTCCAATATAAATAGTGTCAACACTCTAATGAAAAAGCAGATATCAGAATGCTTTAAAACTAAACCCAACCATACACTGTCTACATAAAATCACTATAGATTCAATAGAAAGGAGGTTCAAAGTGATGGACAGAAAAGGAAATGTAGAATTGTATCATAGGTAAAAAATCCAACTGGTGTGGTTATACTACCATCAGACAATTATATGAGAGACAAAAATCATTGCAGGAGACAAAAAGGACATTACATATTGATACAAATTACTGTGTTAAGAACATATAGGTTCTGGGGGAAGATGGTGGAATAGGGAGGGAGCACATCAAAGGTCCAGTAAGGGAAGGTTCAAAGAGGGGTGAGAATTTGTAGTTTTTAAGGAACGAGAAGCCCTTCCTGAAACTGGGGAAATAGGGTGGACACATGAGGAGGACGTGGACACCTGAGGCGCAGGACATCAGCAGGAGTGTGTACACACCAGCGCTGGAAGCCGAGGTGAGACGGGGCGCTCGCCCAGCACCGTGGCACAGCCACCGCCACCCCTCCCCCAACCCACCCTGGGATGGACACTGAGACACACACGACTGAGTGGGGGAGGAAATAGAAAACAGAACAGAGTGGTGCCTGCAGAAAGAGTGTGCAATCCAGGGGTACTAATTGAGAGACTGAGTAAGCCAGTATCTCTTGGCGCCTCCTCGGAGCTGCAGTGGGTGGAAAGCAGCCATTTTGTCTGTTTACATTTGGGCTTAAAGGAGAACTGTCTTTGCCTCCACACTAACCTTCGTGGAGCAGAGCAACAGGACACTTCTTGCTCGAGGGAGGGCAGCTCAAAGCCCTGACGCCCACCTACTCAAGTTACAATAAAAAAAAAACTGAGTAGCGCCTGAAGGGGGAAAAAGGGCAGCATCCAGAGCTGCAGCGGGCAGAGAGCAGTCATCCTGTCTGTTTACATTCGGGCTGTGTAGAGCAGCCTGCTTACACTGGATATTGGTACAGACTCACAGCAGCCTATAGCAGAGGGAAATCAACCTGAAAAACCACCCAGATGGAATGCCAAAAAACAAAACAAAAACCCGCAACAAGAATATAGAAGAACATATAAACTTGCCAATGGAGCAGGCTAAACCAACCATAACAGAGGCAGAAGAATAAGAAGTTGAAAACATGCCAGAAAAAGAATTCAGAAAATAAATAATCAGAATACTTAGAAATAATGAGAAACAGTGTCAAGAGCTGAATGAAAAACAAGCCCAAGGATTAGAGATCCTAAAGAGAAGCCAGAATGAGATTCTAGAACTGAAAAACTCAATTGACCATATAAAAAACACTGGAATCCCTCGGAAATCGAACAGATGAAATAGAAGACTGAATATCAGAATTCGAAGACAAACTTCCAGAAATAATACAGTCAGTTCAAACGCAGGAAGAAGAAATTAAAAAATTAAAAAATATGGTCAGAGACCTACAAGATTCCAACAGTGTAATGTTCCGATAATAGGAGTCCCTGAGGGGGTGGAAAGAGAGAATGGATTGGAAGGTGTCTTCAACAAAATAATATCAGAAAACTTCAAACAAAGGCAGCTGGATAACAACACACAAATACAACAGATAGCTAGGACTCCGAACAGAGTAGACCAGAAGAGAAATTCACCACGACACATTGTGGCAACACTCAGTTCAGTGACACACAAAAAACAAATCCTAAAATGTGCCAGAGAAAAGCGACAAATCACATTCAGGGGTAAGTCAATCAGACTCACCCCAGACTTCTCATCGCAAACACTACAGGCAAGGAGACAATGGCGTGATATATTTCAAGTTTTAAAAGACAAACAATGCCAACCTAGAATACTATATCCTGCAAAGCTATCATTTATGAATGAAGGGGAAATAAAGATCTTCCACGACAAACAGAAACTGAAAGAATTTGTATCCATGCGTCCAATCCTACAACACTTGCTCAAAACGTGCTGCACACAGAAATACAAAAACAAGAACTTCACTACAAAAAAAAGCGAATGTAGAGTAACCCACAAACAAAGTTCAAAATACATAAACAGCTCGTTTCAGGAAACATGAAGGGGAAAAGACAGTACTTAACAGTAATCACATTGAATGTGAATGGTCTTAATTCCACAACAATGAGACATACATAGACTAGCTGATTGGATAAAGAAAGAGAATCCATCTATATGCTGCCTTCAGGAGACACACCTTATCAGCAAAGATGCATGAAGACTGAAAGTGAAAGGATGGAAAAAGATACTCCAAGCTAACGGAAATCAAAAAACAGCTGGTGTGGCCATCAGACAAATATCAGACAAAATAGACTTTAACATAAAAACTATTAAAAGAGACAGAGAAGGGCACTATATAGTGATTAAAGGATCTATCCAACAGGAAGACATTACTATTATAAATATATACGCACCTAATTACAGGGCGCCTGGCTACCTGAAAGAATTACTAAAGGATTTAAAGGGAGATATAGACTCAAATACAATAGTAACAGGGGACTTCAACACCCCACTCTCACCAATGGACAGATCAGCCAGACAGAAATTCAACAAGGAAACAACTGAGCTAATTGACGCCATAGACCAAATAGACCTAAGAGATATCTTCAGAACCTTCCACCCCACAGACACAGAGTTCACGTATTTCTCCCCAGTACATGGAACATTCTCTAGGATTGACCATATACTAGGCCATAAAGGGAGCCTCAACAAATTCAAAAAAATTGAAACTATACCATGTAGCTTCTCAGACCATAGCACAGTGAAACTTCAAATCAACAACCCAAGAATCTCTACACCATATGCAAATACATGGAGAATGGACAACATGATCCTAAATGAACAGTGGGTCATTGAAGAAATTAAAAGAGAAATCAAAAGATTTCCAGAAACAAATGAAAATGATAACACAACCTATCAAAACCTGTGGGACACAGCAAAAGCAGTGCTAAGAGGAAAGTTTATAGCAATTAGTGCCTACATCAAGAAGCTGGAAAGGAACCAAACAAATGAACTCTCCATGCACCTCAAGGATTTAGAAAAACAGCAGCAAATCAAGCCCAAATCCAAAAGGAGGAAAGAAATACTAAAGATCAGAGAAGAAATAAACAGAATTGAAACAAAAAAAAATACAAAAGATCAACAAAACCAGGAGCTGGTTCTTTGAAAAAAATAAACAAAATCGACACACCATTGGCCCAACTAACCAAAAAAAGGAGAGAGAAGACCCAAATCTGTAAAATCAAAGATAGTAATGGAAATGTAACAACAGACACAACAAAAATTAAAAGAATCATCAGAAACTACTACAAAGAGATGTATGTTAACAAATTGGGGAACCTGGAAGAAATGGATAGATTCCTGGACAAATACAACCTTTCTAAACTGAGCTGTGAAGATATAGAAAATCTAAACAGACCCACAACCATGGAAGAAATTGAATCAGTAATAAACACACTACCGAAAAAGAAGAGCCCAGGACCGGATGGCTTCACTGCCGAATTTTACCAGACATTTAGAGAACAACTAACCCCAGTTCTTCTCAAATTATTCAAAATGATCGAAAGAGAGGGAATCCTTCCAAATTCTTTCTATGAAGCCAATATCACCTTAATTCCTAAGCCCAGAAAAGACACAACAGAGAAAGAAAACTACAGACCTATCTCCCTGATGAACATAGATGGAAAAATACTCAACAAAATTCTGGCAAACTGAATCCAACTACACATCAGAAAGATCATTCACCCGGACCAAGTGGGATTTATCCCTGGTATGCAGGGATGGTTCAATATTCTAAAGTCAATCAATGTAATACATCACATTAATAAATTGAGAAACAAAAACCATATGGTTATCTCAATAGATGCAGAGAAAGCATTTGACAAAATGCAACAACACCCTTTCATGATGAAAACCCTAAGCAAATTGGGGTTAGAAGGAACATTCCTGAACATAATTAAGGCAGTCTATGATAAACCAAAGGCCAGCATCATATTGAATGGGGAAAAGTTGGAGGCATTTCCATTGAAAACTGGCACCAGACAGGGATGCCCACTCTCACCATTGCTATTCAATATAGTCCTAGAAGTGTTAGCCAGAGCCATCAGGCAAGAAAAAGAAATTAAAGGGATACAAATGGGAAAGGAGGAAGTTAAACTATCCCTATTTGCAGATGACATGGTACTATATATAGGGGACCCGATAAACTCCTATAAGAGACTACTGGAACTCATAGAAGAGTTTGGTAAAGTAGCAGGATACAAAATCAACACTCAGAAATCAACAGCCTTTGTATACACAGACAATGCCAGGGATGAGGAAGAACTACTAAGATCAATCCCATTCACGATAGCCACAAAAACAATAAAGTACCTTGGAATAAATTTAACCAAGGAGGTCAAAGACCTCTATGATGAAAATTACAAAACACTAAAGAAAGAAATAGAAGACGACACAAAAAATGGAAAAACCTGCCATGCTCATGGATTGGAAGAATCAATATCATCAAAATGTCCATTCTCCCAAAAGCAATTTACAAGTTCAATGCAATACCAATCAAAATACCAAAGTCATTCTTCAAAGACCTAGAAAAAACGATGCTGAAATTCATATGGAGAAACAGGAGACCCAGAATAGCTAAAGCAATCCTTTACAATAAAAACAAGGCTGGAGGCATCACAATTCCAGACTTCAAGACATACTACAGGGCAGTTGTAATCAAAACAGCCTGGTACTGGTAAAAAAACAGATGGATAGACCAATGGAACAGAATAGAAACACCGGAGATCAATCCAAACACCTATAACCAACTCATATTCAACAAAGGACCTAAAACCAACCCCTGGAACAAGGACAGCCTCTTCAACAAATGGTGCTGGGAAAACTGGATGTCCACATGTCACAGTATGAAGCAAGACTTCTACCTTACACCTTATACAAAAATCCACTCAACATGGATCAAAGAACTAGAGACATGCCACGACACCATGAAACTAATTGAGAGCATAGGGGAAACCCTTCAAGATATTGGAATAGGTGAAGAATTCCTGGAGAAGACCCCACAGGCACGGGTAATCAAAGATAAAATAAACAAATGGGATTACCTCAAATTGAGGAGTTTCTTAACAGCAAAGGAAACAGTCAGGAAAGTGAAGAGGCAACCAACAGAATGGGAGACGTTATTCACAAACCACACAACAGATAAAGGATTAACAACTAGAATCTACACAATGATCAAAAAACACCACAGAATCAAAACAAACAACCCAATAAAAATGGGCCAAGGACCTTAACAGACATTTTTCAAAAGAGGAAATCCAAATGGCCAACAGACACATGAAAAAATGCTCAGGATCCCTAGCCATCAGGGAAATGCAGATCAAAACCACAATGAGATTCCACTTCACTCCGGTTATATTGGCTTACATACAGAAATCAACCAACAACAGATGCTGGCGAGGATGTGGGGAAAAAGGGACACTAACCCACTGTTGGTGGGAATGCAAACTGGTAAAGCCACTATGGAAGACAGTCTGGAGAATCCTCAGAAACCTGAATATAGCACTACCACAGGACCCAGCCATCCCACTCCTTGGAGTATACCCAAATGGAATTAAAGGGGTGAAAAAAGCCATTTGCACCTCAATAGTTGTTGCAGCTCAATTCACAATAGCTAAGACATGGAATCAACCTAAATGTCCATCAACGGATGACTGGATAAAGAAACTATGGGATATGTACTCTATGGAACACTATACAGCAGTAAAAAACAATGAAATCCGGGCATTTACAACAAAATGGAGGAAGCTGGAAAACATCATGCTGAGTGAAATAAGCCAGTCCAAAAGGGACAAATATCACATGTTCTCCCTGATCGATGGCAACTAAATGAGCACCTAAATGATACCCATTGAAGTGAAATGGACACTGTGAGAGACAATGACATGAGCAGCCCTTGTCTAGACTGTTGAGGAACAACTTACTATTTTGTTTCCTTTAGTATTTTTGTTGTTGTTGTTGTTGTTGTTGCTCGGTTTGCTCTACACAAGACCACTGGTTGAACTCTGCAATCAATGCACAACCATTCTTAAGCATTTAAAAATTAACAGAAAATTGATCTCTGTGAAACATAGGAGTGGGAATAAGAGAGGGAGGAGATATATAGGACGGCACATACTCACTCAGACCTACCTCCAATGGTGGAACTAGAAATGTGCCAGGGGATTTCAACTCAACCTTACCAAGGAGGCAGGTACCAATGCCAGCACACTTGGTAAAGTGATAAATATAAACACACAACTGATCAAAAAGATAGGGTAAGTGTCGAAGAGATTACACAAATAAGACCAGTGTAAGCAAATAATGAAGGACAGAATTAAAAGGGAGAGAACGATCCTGCAGGGGAAACAGGACACACAGCAGACTCATAGAATGGCAAATGCCCAAAACAGCACTCCTGCCTCAGAATCAACCCTTGGGACATTCGGATCTGACTAAAAGGTCCATGAGAGTCTCACAGGCATGGAAAGCCATGACACGGTGGCAAAAAACAATCTAAATGAAAGATCCTGGTGAACAAGACCCCAGCAGAAGGAACAGGCCATCAAGGAGAGAGGCGCCTTTCTCTGAAGGGAGGAAGGAACCGCCACTGTGATATGGCCTGGACTAAACAAACTCAGAGTTGGTGAACTCAAGGGGCTTCCATAGCCTAGACAGCTCATAGCAAGAGTCTCGGGTGATTGCTGACATCATAAATAAGAGTGCCAATTGTTAAATCAACAACGGGAGTCACTGGGTTCATGCTCCCCACGCAGGATCTCTGTCCTTAATATGTTTAACTATGAAACTCAAAAACAACACTACTAGTCGAACAATACCCTATACCTGGTTCGGTTGTGTGAGTGCAACCTGTTGAAATCCCTGCTTAGGATATACTAAGTTGATCTTCAGTATATGAAGGTAATTGAAAATGAAACGTGATGAAGGGCAGGATGGGAGAGGGAGTGGGTGAGGGGAGGGCCACAGGAGGGAGGGAGGTTGTGGGGGGAAGCCACAACAATACAAAAGTTGAATTTTATATTCTACTTAAAACTATTGGTTGAACTCTGTAATTAATACACAATCACTCTTAGGTGTTTAATGCTATAACTAGTACTCAAATAGTATTTTACACTTTTTGTTTCTGTGTGGGAGCAAAATGTGGAAATCTTTACTTAACATACGCTAAATTTTTCTTCTGTATATAAAGATAATTGAAAATTATATATAATTATATTAAATTATATATTAAATTAAATTATATATAATTATATATTAAATTATATATATAATATATATTAAGTTATATATAAATTAAATTATATATATTAAATTAAATTTTATGTATTAAATTTTATATAATTATATTAAATTATAATAATTGATAATTGAAAATCTTGATGTGAAGGGGAGGGGAGAGGGTGTGGGAGAGGGGAGTGTTGTGGGTGGGAGGGAAGTTACGGGGGGGAGGAAGCTATTGTAATCCATAAGCTGTACTTTGGAAATTTATGCTCATTAAATAAAAAAAAAATAAAAAAAATTTAAAAAAAGAACATATAATATGGAGGGGCCATTGCCATGGCGTAGTGGGTTAATCTTTCCACCTGCAGCACTGGCATCCCATCTGGTTGCCAGTTCTGGTCCTGGCTGCTCCACCGCCAATCCAGCTCTTTGCTCAGGCCTGGGAAAGCAGTAGAAGATGGCCCAAGTGTTTGGGTCCCTGCACCCATGTGGGAGACCTGGAGGAAGCTCCTGGCTCCTGGCTTCGGATTGGTGCAGCTCTGGCCATTGCAGCCATTTGGGGAGTGAACCAATGGAGGGAAGACCTTTCTTTCATGATTCTCCTTTTCACTGTCTGTAACTCTACTTCTCAAATAAAATAAATAAAATGTTTTTAAAAAGAACAAACAATATGGAATAGGCATTTGGCCTATTGGTTAAGATGCCAACCAGTTAGGATGCCTAAGCGCCATATGCGTATACTTGGTTTCTAGTCACAGTTATGGCTACTGGTACCTGTTCTGCTAATGTAGATCACAGAGAGCAGCATGTGATGGCACAGGAACCTGGGTCCTGGCCACCAACGTGGGATATAGCTGTAGAGTTTCAAGCTTCTGGCTTTCGGCAAGCCTGGACCTGACTGTATTGAGTATGTGGGAAGTAAACAATCACATTGCTTTGCTCCCCATCCAGCTCACTGCTGTGCAAATAGGAAGCAGAAGATGTTTGTTCAAATACCTGGGTTTTTGCCACCATTTTGAAGACCCTGATTGAGTTCTGTACTCTTGGCTTTGGCCTGATTGTGCCCAGGCTACTGTGCTGATTTGGTGATTAAATCAGAAAGTCGAATATATCTCTCTCTTTCCCTCCCTACCCCCCTCCATCTTTGCCTTTAAATAAGTACATCTTTTTAAAAATCACCAGAATCAAACTTGATTCTTTGACAAATGAACACATATTACAAACACTTAGATTACAAAGGAGAGACTCAGAATCTTAACTCAGAAATGAAATATAGACTGTTACCAACGAATTCACAGAAACAGAATTATAAGAGAAGTCTATGGAGAAGGAACTCCAAAAAATCCAGATAATTAATATAGGAAGAAATTCCCTGCAAACATGAACACCATCGAAATTCTTTACAGAATAATTATTAATCATCATAGACATAGTACAAAAATGATGGTTGAGAACAATGCCAGGGCATTCATGTTTTATGTGTAGTATACCAGAGTTAAAACACAAATTTAACTGGTTGTGATCTCTGAGTTTTGTGTTGTAGAAGCAATCAAACCTTCCTACCATGGAGGATAGAACAGAAAAAGAGGTGTTGGTAGGAGAGGGGCTGCATCTTGGCCTCCCAGTGCAACCTGTAGTTCTCAGCAGAGAAGCTATTGTAGAATTGGTCAGCTGCAGCCACCACACTCAGTCAGCAACTGAAAAAAGAATCTTATGAATGAGAAAGATATGCCCATTTCTCATTTACTATTATGAAGTTAAATACTTCTCTAACTCCAGTTTCAATAACTGAAGATAAACCTCAGTTGCCAAAAGTGGGCAATTCTGTAGTCAGATGTTCCTATGTGTTTCTTTGTGCTTATTGTTGCTGGTGCTGCAGTTGGATATCTATGGCCTTCTCATTTCACATCAGTCAGCATATCCACTATAGCATTGTAAGGGTAGCAGGGGGGTGCTCCTTGAGTAGCTATCTTGTGAGAATGCAGTAAGTGAAATACCAGCAGAAAGATAGGGAAATAACGGGTTCTGGGATATAGAAGTGTCCTTTTTTCTTAAATAACTACAAGATACCAGGTTCTGGTGTCAGAGCAGACCACCACATTTTGTCTCTCTCTCTCTTTCTTTCTCTCTCTCTCTCTCTCTCTCTCTCTCTCTTTCTTTCTTTTGACAGAGTGGACAGTGAGAGAGAGAGAGAGAGACAGAGAGAAAGGTCTTCCTTTGCCGTTGGTTCACCCTCCAATGGCTGCTGCGGCCAGCGCACCGTGCTGATCCAAAGGCAGGAGCCAGGTGCTTCTCCTGGTCTCCCATGGAGTGCAGAGTCCAAGGACTTGGGCCATCCTCCACTGCACTCCCGGGCCACAGCAGAGATCTGGCCTGGAAGAGGGGCAACTGGGACAGAATCCGGCACCCCAACCGGGACTAGAACCTGGTGTGCCGGTGCCGCAAGGTGGAGGATTAGCCTAGTGAGCCACGGCACCGGCCAGACCACCACATTTTCAACTTGTCAGCAACAGTTTCCAACTATGGCATTTCTATAGTGATCAGTGAGGTAATGTCTTTCAACTCTTTCTACTCAGAAAGATGGCATTCTCAGCTCATCAGAGACCAGGACCATTTCCTTGATGTGTAGAATGTTCCAGGTATTGGAAGCCAGATCAGACCTCAATAGAGAGATAACCTGGTCAGAGACAATGACCACTTCCTGAAATGTATGTAAGGAAGCCATTTCTCAATTCACCAGAAACCAGACTCCTGAAGAAAACATGAAAACATGAAACAAAACACCAAAGCAGGCCCTGACATAAGCGATTGATCAATCAACAGGCAATCGCTAAATAAGCTGTGTTGTCCACAACCTTACTGGAACACTCCCTTGGATCCCCTCCTCAGTGAAACTTTACTTCTCCTTTTTCTCACACTCATTATCCAACCTGAAATAAAAAACTGACTCAAACTCCTGCAACAATTTGATTCTGTAATTTTTAATTGTGATTTCAAATAAATTATTTTCCTAGGACATGCTGAGAAGTATGGAAACAATTATGGTTGAAATAATTTGTCAAAATTGTCGAGGGCTGTTCAGAGCAGAAACAGCCAAGTAATGTTTAAGACATAGGGTTCTAGGCTGGCACTGTGGCTCATTTGGCTAATCCTCCACCTGCAGTGCTGGCACCCTGGGGTTCTAGTACCTGAGGGGGCATTGGATTCTGTCCCAGTTGCTCCTCTTCCAGGCCAGCTCTCTGCTGTGGCCCGGGAAGGCAGTGGAGGATGGCCCAAGTGCTTGGGACCCACACCCCCATGGGAGACCAGGAGGAAGCACCTGGCTCCTGGCTTCAGATAGGTGTAGTGGCCATTTGGGGAGTGAACAAATTGAAGGAAGACCTTTTTATCTGTCTCTCTGTCTCTCACTAACTCTGCCTGTCAAAAAAAAAAAAAAAAGAGAGAGAGAAATCATCAAAAAACAACAAAAAAAAACACATAGGGTTCTGTTGTAAGAGTGACCATATCACTTACCAAGAACCCCAGTATCAAAGACTATCACAACAGGCTAAATATACCAACAGATATGTTTGAGGAAGCCATGAACATTCACTCTATAGTGCAGTCATGGAGCAGCATTTGATAGCAGACTAACACATTTGTGAATCTGTAATTTCTAGAGGAATAAGGACCCTCATGTGATATCTTTTTTTTTGACAGGCAGAGTGGGCAGTGAGAGAGAGAGACAGAGAGAAAGGTCTTCCTTTTGCCATTGGTTCACCCTCCAATGGCCACCACGGCCAGCGTGCTGCAGCCAGCACACCGCGTTGATCCGATGGCAGGAATCAGGTACTTATCCTGGTCTCCCATGGGGTGCAGGGCCCAAGGACTTAGGCCATCCTCCACTGCACTCCCTGGCCACAGCAGAGATCTGGCCTGGAAGAGGGGCAACCAGGACAGAATCTGGTGCCCCGACCGGGACTAGAACCTGGTGTGCCAGCACCACAAGGTGGAGGATTAGCCTAGTGAGCCACAGCGCCAGCTTATCTTTTTCATATTCATTAAGATACTCCAAAATATTTTGCTTCTCCTTATGATACAGAAGCAAGATGTCAAATAGAATACATAAACTTATGTTCAGTAATTACTGTTTCAGTACTTTATTTGGCTTAGAAAGGATCTAGACTCAACTCTAGAGGGAAATAATATTAAAGAAAGCTAGCCATTGTTTTCAGTAATTTCCTAGTAACTTTTTATAACATGTACGTATGGGGAGACAAGCTACTATTATTAAGCCTATGATACTACTATTTTACTTACCAAACATTTTTTTAACTTTTATTTGATGAATATAAATTTCCAAAGTACAGCTTATGGATTACAATGGCTTCCCCCCCATAACGTCCCTCCCACCCGCAACCCTCCCCTGTCCCACTCCCTCTCCCCTTCATCAAGATTCATTTTCGATTCTCTTTATCTACAGAAGATCAGTTTAGCATACATTAAGTAAAGATTTCAACAGTTTGCTCCCACACAGAAACATAAAGTGAAACATAATAGATGATTTTTTAAATGATGATGAAATCAGATCAGACCTATTGTCATGTTTAATCCCAGTAATCCCAGTGAGAGTCAAGTTGGGAATTGATAATTTCTTCTTCTTCTTTTTTTTTTTTTACAGAAGATCAGTTTAGTATACATTAAGTAAAGCTTTCAACAGTTTGCACCCCCATAGAAACACAAAGTGAAATATACTGTTTGAGTACTCGTTATAGCATTAAGTCTCAAGGTACAGCACGCTAAGGACAGAGATCCTACATGAGGAACGAGTGCACAGTGACTCCTGTTGTTGGCTTTACAAATTGACACTCTTGTTTATGGCCTCAGTAATCTCCCCATGCTCCAGTCATGAGTTTCCAAGGCTATGGAAGCCCCTTGAGTTCTCTGACTCTTATCTTGTTTAGACAAGGTCATAGTCAAAGTGGAGGTTCTCTCCTCCCTTCAGAGAAAGGTACCTCCTTCTTTGAAGACCTGTTCTTTCCACTGGGATCTCACTCACAGAGATCTTTCATTTAGGTGTTTGTTTGTTTTTTGTTTTTTTTTTTTTTTTTGGCCAGAGTGTCTTGGCTTTCCATGCCTGAAATACTCTCATGGGCTTTTCATCCAGATCCGAATGCCTTTAGGGCTGATTCTGAGGCCAGAGTGCTGTTTAGGACATCTACCATTCTATGAGTCTGCTGAGTATCTCGCTTCCCATGTTGGATCACTCTCCCCTTTATTTATTCTATCGGTTAGTATTAGGAGGTACTAGACTTGTTTATGTGCTCCCTTTTACTCTTAGTCCTTTCATTATGATCAATTGTGACTGCCTGCTGTTGGAGCCACCCAAAGGTCTCTGAAACATGACAGAGCAGAGCCACCATGCAGCAGAAGGCTGTGATGTTAGACACAGAAGCTGTACGGGTGGGCCAGGATCATTCAAGCACCAAAGAAATATACTCAAGCTGCTCCACATTGTTGACTCCTCCACAGTTTCCACCACCCAAACCTGTAGCTTTGCTGTCACAGGAGCCATGGTCACTAAGAAAGAAGGGCTGACTGTATGAAGGAGGCAGCCCCAGCAGATGGCCCTGCTGTCGAGGCTAAGCACTGCCAATGCAGAAGCCAATGCAGCATGGCCTAGCTCCCTGCAACAGTAAATTTCCATGGCATTGTTTGCTGTGTCTTTGTCCTGCTACTTTGTTGCCTGCACGCAGTGGGCGAGGCTGCTTCCAGGGACACTAAGGGAAGTTCACACTGTGAAGTAAACCCATCGGCTCTACTCCAGGCTGCTTAGTGGGACAACAGTAACACATACATTCATCTCCACTGCTGCCGTTCCTAACCAAAAATAGGCCTGAATTATAACAGGCATTCAAAGGAACCTGCAAAG